>NC_058089.1:127346486-127654986 GCF_014858855.1 Bufo gargarizans | reverse complement strand
TGTATTGGGGTACGACCACTTTTTCAGCATGTCAGATCCCACGGGTGCCCCCAAACCCTGGTACCATGCCTGTACCGCCTGTAAGGAACTTTTTCCGCGGGGGCAATCTGAGCCGCATTGCCTTGCATGTCAGGCCCCGGTGCAGGGCCCGCTTCCCGCTGCGCCCCCCGGTGCCTCTGAACCCCCTGACTGGGCTAGGTCTCTGTCTCAGGCGGTGGAAAGCCTTACACACGTAGTGGGCCGTCTCGTGGATAGACCGCCTCTCCCGCAGGCTGCCACAATCCCTGTCGCACCCGCTGGGACTACCGTTTCTGCCGCCCCCACTGATTCCCTGCCTCCCAGCGAATCTTCCAGGGCCCGGCATATTCAGAAACGTTCAAGGGTTGAGCGCACATCTTCTCCAGATGCTTCGCTCTCTCCGCCATGCGTGCGAGCTCAGTCAAGTCTATCCTCTCAAAGGGATACGCTTTCTGAGGGAGAACTGGCGGATTCGGACGTGGACATGGACTCAGAGCTTCCGTCCAAATTGGCGTCCGCGGTGGGGCATCTTATCACTAGCATCCGTGATACCTTTCACATACACGATGACCCCCCCAACTCTGAACAGGCCGGCGTGTCCTTTCTTCGCCCCAGACAGGCCTCCAAGGTCTTTCCCATCCACGCAGATTTTTCTTCTGTGGTGTCCAAGGCTTGGACCCGGCCTAACGTCCGCTTTGTTACACCCAAAAAGCTGGACATTTGTTATCCCTTTCCAGCGGATTCTGTGACCACGTGGACGTCCCCGCCTAAGGTTGATCCTCCCGTGGCTCGCCTGTCCAAAAGCACTACTATTCCTGTACAAGACGGATCTTCCCTCCAGTCTGCTGAGGACCGTCGTACGGAATCCCTCTCCAAGGCCATATTTACTGCCTCTGGTTCGGCCCTTAGACCGGTCTTTGCCTCCGCCTGGGCTGGTAAAGCGGTCTCTGAATGGGGTTTGCAACTGGAACGGGAGTTAGGGTCGGACGTCCCTCTACAGGACCTCCGTTCCTTAGCCCAACTAATTGTCCAGGCCGGAAAATTTGTCTGTGAGGCCTCTCTTGATGCGGGTGCCCTCATTGCCCGTTCCTCTGCCCTGGCAGTTTCTGTCAGGAGGGAACTCTGGCTGAAGGTTTGGGCGGCGGACGCCGCTTCCAAACGCTCTTTGGCTGGCCTACCGTTCTCGGGTTCCCGCTTGTTCGGAACCCGTCTGGACGAACTTATATCTGAGGCCACGGGTGGGAAGAGTACTCACCTCCCCCAGTCCAGGCCGAGGGGCGCCCCCCGCGGTCGCGCTGGTTCGTCCCGTTTTCGGTCCTTTCGCAAGCCCACCGGGTCTAGACCCGCGGCCGGTTCTTCTTCCTCTGGCCCAGCCCAGGATAGACGCAAGAAGCCGTTTTTTCGGACGCAATCTACCTGGCGCAAGCCCCAGCCCACACGGGCTCCCTCAGGCCAGCAGCCCTCTGCCTGAAGGTGCGCCCCCACCCACCCGGGTGGGGGGCCGCCTTCTACTGTTCAGGAACGTATGGCGGGCCCACATCTCAGACGCATGGGCGCTCGAGATTGTATCTTGCGGATACAAGATCGAATTTGCGTCCATTCCGCCAGACCGTTTTTTCCGGTCCCGTCCTCCGCGGGATCCCGTACGAGCGGCCGCCTTCTTCACGGCCATTCGCTCTCTAATGGACAAGGGTGTCGTCGCCCCCGTGCCTCCGACGGAAAGGTTCAGGGGGTTCTACTCGAACCTCTTTGTGGTTCCCAAGAAGGAAGGCTCAGTGCGACCGATCTTGGACCTAAAGCGCCTGAACCGTTTTCTCCGACTGCAGAGATTCCGGATGGAGTCTCTCAGGTCCGCAGTGGCCTCCCTGGAAAGAGGGGATTTCATGGCCTCAATCGACGTTCAGGATGCATACCTCCACGTTCCGGTTGCTCCATGTCATCACCGCTTCCTGCGCTTCGCGGTGGGGGACGATCACTTCCAATTCGTCGCCCTTCCCTTTGGTCTGGCGACGGCTCCTCGAGTATTCACCAAGGTCCTGGCCCCTGTCTTGGCCCTTCTGCGTTCAAGAAGTGTTTTTCTTCTCCCTTACTTGGACGACATCTTGGTCAAGGCACCCTCCTTCTCTCAGGCATCCGGCAGTGTGGGACTCACTCTGGAGACCCTGACGCGGTTCGGTTGGATCATCAACCACCCCAAGTCTTCTCTTACCCCCTCCAGACGGCTGATCTTCCTGGGGATGCTCCTGGATACGGAGTTGGCGGAGGTCCGCCTCCCGTCGGACAAGCGTCTGGCCCTTTGCGGGTCTGTTCGCGGTCTCCTCCGTCATCACCGCCCTTCCCTCAGATCCAGCATGCGGTTGTTGGGGAAGATGGTTGCCTGTTTCGAAGCGGTGCCGTTCGCACAATTCTGATCCCGCACCTTTCAGAGGGCAATTCTGTCGGCCTGGGACAAATCACCGAGGAGTCTGGACAGGACCTTTCTTCTGCCTCCCCTGGCTCGGGCTTCCCTCAGCTGGTGGTTGCATATCCCTCTACGGGGGAGGTCCTTCCTCCCACTGAACTGGCTGGTGATTACCACCGATGCCAGCTTACGGGGGTGGGGGGGGGTTTTCCCTCCCCGGTCCGTCCAGGGCGTTTGGTCTCTATCGGAGTCCAGACTTCCAATCAATATTCTGGAACTGAGGGCGATTCTTCTGTCCCTCAGACACTGGACCCATCTACTGAGGGGCCACCCTGTTCGGATCCAATCGGACAATGCCACGGCTGTGGCATACATAAACCATCAGGGAGGCACTCGCAGCGCTGCAGCGATGCAAGAGGTGACCCTCATTCTCCTCTGGGCGGAGGCGCATGTGCCGGCCTTATCCGCAATTTACATCCCGGGGGTGGACAACTGGGCGGCGGATTTCCTGAGCCGGTCCACCATCGACCCGGGAGAATGGTCCCTGCACCCAGAGGTGTTCGAAGCCCTTTGTCTTCGCTGGGGTCGCCCCGACGTGGACCTCATGGCTTCCAAATTCAACCACAAGGTCCCCCGATACCTGGCCAGGGCACGGGACCCGAAGGCGTACGGCGCCGACGCGCTCGTCCTTCCGTGGCGCGAATTCTCCCTTCTGTACGTCTTTCCTCCTTTCCCCCTCCTGCCACGGGTTCTTCGGAGGATCGCGGCAGAGGGCGTTCCCGCGATTCTGATCGCCCCGGATTGGCCCCGCCGGTCTTGGTACGCCGACCTAATGTTGCTGTTGGCAGACGCACCGTGGCCACTGCCCTCCAGGGAAGACCTTCTCTCTCAGGGACCGATCTTCCACGAGCATTTAGGCTCGCTACGTTTGACGGCGTGGCTATTGAGACCGCCGTCTTAACGCGACGGGGTTTCTCCGCGGACGTAGTCCGCACCATGATCCGTGCTCGTAAGCCCGTGTCCTCTAGGATCTACTATCGGGTTTGGAGGTCCTATCTGGGGTTCTGTGAGTCCCGGAGCATCCCACCTCTCCGGTTTTCTCTTCCCACGATCCTGTCCTTCCTCCAGTCGGGTCTGGACCTGGGGCTGAGCCTCAGTTCTCTGAAGGGACAGATTTCGGCGCTGTCTATTCTTCTCCAGCGTCCCCTGGCCCCTCTGGGGCCAATTAAGACCTTCTTACAAGGGGTGGCTCACTCTGTTCCGCCGTACCGCCCTCCAGTTCCATCCTGGGACCTGAATGTGGTGCTCTCGGCGCTCCAATCAGCCCCCTTCGAGCCTTTACGGGAGGTCTCCCTTCGCCTTCTGTCCTGCAAGGTCATTTTTCTTGTGGCCATCACATCTCTCCGACGGGTGTCGGAGTTAGCGGCTCTTTCTTGCTCCGAACCTTTCCTGATCTTCCACCAGGATAAGGTTGTGCTTCGGCCTGTCCCGTCCTTCCTGCCAAAGGTGGTCTCCGCCTTTCACATCAATGAGGACATCGTCCTTCCGTCGCTCTGTCCCTCTCCTTCCCACCCCAGAGAACGGGAACTGCACCGTCTGGATGTGGTCAGGGCGTTGAAGATTTATCTGGAGGTCACCGGATCCTTTCGGCGCACGGACTCCCTGTTTGTGGTTCCGGAGGGTTCGCGCAAGGGTTTGGCGGTCTCCAAGGTGGCTATTGCCCGTTTCATTAAACTGGCGGTGTCTGAGGCTTATCGAGCCAAGGGTAGAGCTCCGCCTTTCAGCGTCACTGCTCATTCCACCAGAGCAGTCGGAGCTTCCTGGGCGCAGAGGCATCGGGCCTCGGCTGAACAGTTGTGCAAAGCAGCCACTTGGTCCTCTCTGCACACTTTCACAAGGTTCTATAGAGTGCATACGCATGCATCAGCGGATGCTGCTTTGGGCCGCCTGGTTTTGCAGGCAGCGGTTTCCTGATGCTCCGGTGGTGGTCCGCCTTGGGTTTGTGGTCCCTCCCTTCTTGGACTGCTCTTGAACGTCCCAAGGTCTGTGTCCCCCAAGGAAAATGGGCGAGAAAAGGAGATTTTTGTATAACTTACCAGTTAAATCTCTTTCTCGCTCTTCCTTGGGGGACACAGCACCCACCCTTCTGTGTTTTGTTACAGGGTTATGGTCTGGCGCCCCGTTGGGTTGCTGGCTGGTTGTTTCCGTTATTGGTTGTTATCCTTTCACTACTTGGACACGCAACTGGTAGCCTCTATCTCCAGGCTGAGGGTATAGCTGATGGAGGAGGGGCTTAACAGTTTTACTTAGTGTCACGCCTCCTAGGGAGCTGAGCTATACCCAAGGTCTGTGTCCCCCAAGGAAGAGCGAGAAAGAGATTTAACTGGTAAGTTATACAAAAATCTCCTTTTTGCAGCCTAGGTGCACAAAGGGGCCCAAATTCCAATGAGTATCTTTTAGGAGGGCATTTTTAGACATTTGGATTCCAGACTCCTTCTCACGCTTTAGGGCCCCTAAAATGCCAGGGCAGTATAAATACCCCACAAGTGACCCCATTCTGTAAAGAAGACACCCCAAGGTATTCCGTGAGGGGCATGGCGAGTTCATGTAAAATTTTTGTCACAAGTTAGTGGAATATGAGACTTTGTAAGAAAAAGAAAAAAAACATTTTCCGCTAACTTGTGCCAAAAAAAAAAAAAAAACTTCTATGAACTCGCCATGCCCCTCACGGAACACCTTGGGGTGTCTTCTTTCCAAAATGGTGTCACTTGTGGGGTATTTATACTGTCCTGGCATTTTAGGGGCCCTAAAGCGTGAGAAGTAGTTTGGAATCCAAATGTGTAAAAATGCCCTGTGAAATCCTAAAGGTACTCATTGGAATTTGGGACCCTTTGCAAAAAAGTGTCACACATGTGGTATCTCCGTACTCAGGAGAAGTAGGGCAATGTGTTTTGGGGTGTATTTTTACATATACCCATACTGTGGTGCAGCCTAGGTGCGTAAAGAGGCCGAAAGTCCAACGAGTACCTTCATGCTTTACAAGGTTGCTCACAATTTAGCCCCGCCCCCAAAATGCCAGAACAGTAAAAGCACCCCACAAATAACCCCATTTCGGAAAGTAGACGCCCCAAGGTATTCACTGAGGGGCATAGTGAGTCCGTGGGAGATTTTATTTTTATCTTTTGCCAGAAGTTAGCAGAAATGGAAACTTTATTATTATTATTATTTTTATTTTTTTCTCAGAAAGTGTCATTTTACGCTAACTTGTGAAAAAAATTAAATCATACATGAACTCACCATGCCCCTCCGAATACTTTGGGGTGTCTTCTTTTTAAAATGGGGTAATTTGGGGGGTATTTATACTATCCTGGCATTCTAGCACCTCAAGAAACATAACAGGTGCTCAGAAAGTCAAAGCTGCTTCAAAATGCGGAAATTCACATTTTTGGACCATAGTTTGTAAACAATATAACTTTTGCACAAACCAATAAATATACACTTATTGGATTTTTTTTTATCAAAGACATGTAGCACAATAAATTCTGAACAATTATAGAAATGTAATTATATTTGAACAATTTTACCCCAAAAAGTTAAAAATACACTTTTTTTGAGAAAATTGCGGTCTATTTTGATTAATATCAGAAAAACGAAAACTCTCAGCAGCAATCAATTACCACCAAAAGAAAGCTGAAGAAAAGGAGGTAAAATTCATTTGGGTGCCAAGTTGCATGACCGAGCAGTAAACCGTTAACCTCTTCAGGACACATGACGTACCGGTACGTCATGTTGTCCTGGTACTTAAGGACACATGACGTACCGGTACGTCATGTGTTGTTCCGATCACTGCCGCCCGGCCATCGGTGATCGGAACAAGGTGCCTGCTCAAATCATTGAGCAGGTACCTCGGCTAAATGCGCGCGGGGGGGGGGGGGAAGGGGGGGTCGGCGATTGCAACAAACTGCAGGTCAATTCAGACCTGCGGTTTGATGCGCTTTCTGCAGTTTCTAATCCGCGGGGATCAGAAACTTTAATATGACTAAAATATAGATTTTTCACCCCCTGCACCCCTGAATGCACCCCTGATTTTATGGCGGCGGGAGGTGCAGGGGGGGTTGCGGGAGGCGGGATTGTGATCCGCCGCCCGCCTCTTGAATAATCATTGGTGGGCATTGGTTATACCAGAGTGTCAGCACATTGCTGACACTCTGGTATAAACGGCTGACATCTGTGATGCAATGTCAGCCGTTTAACCCTTTACCGCGGTCCGTACGGACAGCGGTATGGAAGAGCAGAGGTTAACAGTCGGGAGCTCCCTCCCTCTCCCATCGGGGGGCTGCTGTGCCTTTGCAGCCCCCAGACAGGATGGGGTGACAAAGGGAGGGAGCTCCCCTCCTTACCCTTCCCCGTCTGCACCGTTGTTGCCACACCTGAACAGACGGGGAAGGTTCCCATGGCAACAGGACGCCTTCTCAGGCATCCTGCTGTCCATGGTGCTGAACAGATCTGTGCTAAAGGCATAGATCTGTTCAGATAAAGTATAAGTAAAATACAGTGCAGTACACTATATAGTGTACTGTACTGTATTATACAGACACCAGACCCACTGGATCTTCAAGAACCAAGTGGGTATGGGTAAAATAAAAGTGAAAAATACATTTATCACTGATTAAAAATGAAAAAAAAAAAAATTCCCTACACATGTTTGATATCACCACGTCTGTAACGACCTGATTTATAAAACAGTCATGTTACTTTACCCAAACGGTGAGCACCATAAAAATAAAAAACTATGATGAAATAGAAATTTTGCCAACCTTCCCAAAAAAGGTAATAAAAGTGATCAAAAAAGTCGCATGTGCACCAAAATAGTACCAATCAAATCGTCATCTCATCCCGCAAAAATCATACCCTACCCAAGATAATCGCCCAAAAACTGAAAAAACTATGGCTCTTAGACTATGGAAACACTAAAACATGATTATTTCTTTTTTGTTTAAAAAATGAAATCATTGTGTAAAAGTTACATAAATAAAATATCATTCCCAAATTGATCCAAACATGAAGTAGACATATGGGGAATGTAAAGTAATAACTATTTTTGTAGGTATTACTATGTATTATAGAAGTAAAGAAATTGAAACTTTGAAATTTGCAATTTTTTACAAATTTTGGGTAAATTTGGTATTTTTTTATAAATACAAATTATTATTTTTTTACTTCATTTTACCAGTATCATGAAGTACAATATGTGACGAAAAAACAATCTCAGAATGGCCTGGATAAGTCAAAGCGTTTTAAAGTTATCAGCACTTAAAGTGACACTGGTCAGATTTGCAAAAAATGGCCTGGTCCTTAAGGTGAAATAAGGCTGTGTCCCTAACGGGTTAAAGTTGTGAAGTGCCGATTTGTAAAAAGGGGCCTGGTTACTAGGGGGGTATAAGCCTGTGGTCCTTAAGTGGTTAAGATCAGTTTCATACGCAACCTCCCCGTATGGCTTTGCTGCAGACACAGTTAATCAACTGCAAGCAATAAGCCAGTAGTGGAAAAAAAGGTCATGGCTGGTTTCAGTTGTTTGTAATTAGTCCATGAAACATGGTCCATGTACTCGCATCATTGGACGGGAACTCTCTGCATCATTAAACACTATGACTCGGTGGCTTCAGGTCAGATGAAGAGCGGTTGGTTGGGGAAATGCAGTTGTCACGTAAGTGTATTTTCCAGATCGGACATGTTCAGTGAAACTGGGTTAAAGCAGATACTGCTCCAAATGAGCCGGTGTAATAAGTGGTATGCCAGGCGTGTCATTTTACAGTTTCATATTATCAACTTTGCTATTGTTAACATTCTTATGGTTTTCTCTGGTCATAAACCATTTGTCTGATGGAATTTTACTCTCATTCCAGCAACCAAATATAAAGCAGAAGCTGAAGTCCCTTCTGAACAGATTTAAAGTTTCAGAGGAGGTAAATATGGAGACCTTTCTTTTTTTTCTTTTATACTTCCATCCCTATGTTCTGTCAACCAGATCAAACTCCGTCCTATCCAACATACATCTTGTAAAACTGGAAGCCATGAAATTTAAGAAATGCTCTTGGGAGGCCTAACAAACTGTAGGCAAACATCCAAATTGTCTCATTCACATTAGTTACTTGTGTTTATAGCTCTGGGTTAATAAAAGTCAGATCAGTTATACATAATTAATTGCTGAATAAGTTATAACCGTCAATGCCATTTGCTATTCGATAGCATCCAGACCCTATGTAAATGCAGACATTGTATCTGCCGGTACTACATCATTTCACTACACTGAGTGTAACCCCTTCCCGCCCACCTCCCATAAATATACGCCAGCGGTCGGGTATTTAGAAATGGTGCCCACTTGCAGCGCCATTGCCACCTGGTGCCTGCTGTTACTACTTTTGTACACAAGTTTATTGAAGGGTTAGGTACGCTTTATGCTTCATTCACAATATTACATTGGACGCTTTGTTGCAGATTCTTTTAAACAAGCACGACGATGATAGCCCGGCATACTGCACTGGGCTCCCTGACAGAAACCTAATGGACTCTTTTATAGTCACTCGGTCCGTTGGGTGCTGTTGATTTCAGTCATATGATGGATTAGTTTTTCTGTGCCTAGAATGAAATAAAGGCAGAAAGAACAACACCAATGTAATGTATCCTTAGTTTGTTTTAGGGATAGCCTTTTATAGCCATACATGTATAGTAACACACATGGTGAACCCACCACCTATCAATCACCCGATCAGGACCTGATCACACACTTGTGCTTCATTGACATGTATAGTTATGAGTGACCCCACCACTTGCTGATCAGTCTGGGGGTTCCTTTCCAGACCCTGTATTTTCTCTCTCAAACTACAAAGGAGAGAGCCTTGTATATGTCTAGCCACCCTGATCTGAATCACCATTTACTGTCTGTATGTCTCAGATGGAAATAACCCTTTAAGTTGTATTGCTTCCCCTCAACGTGATCCTTGAACCAAAAAAGGTTATGCATTGTGATGATAATCATTAAAAGTGGTCTGACAGACCAAGAATTAGGTTTAGTGGGCAGTGCAAAAACTGCAAGATTTGGGGATTTTAAAATGATATAGTAGCCACCAATACTCCTTTTTATGGCAGTCACGAAGTGACCTTAGGTTGGGCCGCTGCCTTTTCGGCCTGGTCTAAGCATTGCACAAGTCCCCCATGCAGTGGAGAGCGGGGGCTCGGCTCACACATGAGAGCCGCGCTCCTGCTCTGACAGCCTCGACAGGCAGGAGTGCCAGTCTGGGCTGTTTAACTCCCTACATGCCGCGTGTAAGCTGTGACAGAGGGAACGGACTCTCTCTGTCTCTCATCTGCACCCTGCAAATGTGATTGCGGGGTGCTGTTGTGTATATAGACTGCCTGGGATCTGTGGTAAGCCCCAACCCTCCCTTGAGTGGTCAATGTCAGTATAGTACTGACATTAAAATGCAATGTACTATAGGAATAGTGCATTATATTTTAGAAGCAATCAAAAGATTGCCTGTTATAGTCTCCTTGTGGGACTATTAAGTGGTCAAAGAAAAGCCCATTTATTCAATTAAAAGTAAATTCAAATTAAACGCTATTTTTCCATGAAAAAAAAAAAAAGGACAGAGGGAGCTTCCTTTCTTTAAACCACTAAGCTTAGTTGCCCATAACAACCAATCAGATTTCACCTTTCATTTTCCAAAGGAGCTGTGAAAAATTAAAGGTGGAATCTGATTGGCTGCTATGTGCAACCAAGCCAGTTCTACTTTACACCAGTTTGATAAATCTCCCCCAGTTTGTCTTTCCTGTAACTACCTGTAACACTGAGGACAGCGTTACTCCTAAAAGAACTTTTGTGCAGCACTGTGGTTCGGACTTGCTTCATATACATAATCATACCCCTCCTGATATAGATGAAGTATTAGTATTATTAGTTCATTGTACTCCACATGTGTAGAATGGAATGGGACCTTAAAGTTTTTATTGAATGTTTTTTCACTACCATAGGTTATGCATTTCACTACCATAGGTTATGCCTCCGAAAGGGTTATTGCTGCCACCAACGATATTGCAGACGCCTCGTGCACCGCAGTGCATTTTTATAACATGGGGAACTCCGGCTGCGGGCTGGCTACCTTCTGCCCGACTCGGGCTCCAGCGGCAGTGTGTGTTTTTTTTCTTCGTGGGCGGGCACCTCCGGCCGGTGGGGGCATTCCGCACACCGCTACCAGGACTCCCCCCCCCCCCCCCCTCCCCCCCCCCCCGGCCGTCTGGCAGTGTTCCAGACGGGCGTGTATGAAGCTTAGACCCGGGCTCTGTGGCATACTAGGCCGCAACTTTATCAGGGGGGGGGGGGGGGGCGAGCTGGCGCGAATTCTTCCCGCCTAGCTGTCCCCTCCCCCAGAATCCAGCTAAGTAAGCACCGCCCCGGGTCTTCTAGGCACTTACCCCTTCCTGGCCAGTCACTTCTTTTAGGCCCGCGCCGGGTTAGATACAGTGCAGTTGCTGATACTCAATATTAACCCTCCATACGTTATTTAAAAAAATAAAATAAAGCGCGTTTAATACGTGCCCACAGGCCCCCTCAGCACACATCATAATCGTGCGGCACCAGACTGGGCCCGTGCACTGTCCCGGTCACAGGAGATCCTCTCATAGTCCCAATCCGCCCTACACGGTCGCTTAATTGATAATTCTGCATGCGCCTGCGCAATACACCAATACGCCCTACACGGTCGCTTAATTGATTATTCTGCATGCACCTGCGCAATACAGTGAAGGACCCCTGAAGGATTCCCAATACACCCTTCAGGGCCGTTTGGCTGACAATCCTCCACCTGCACAATCAAGGAGGACCTCTGACATTCCCAATCCAATCTCCTGGGTCGTTTGGTGGATAATTCTCCACCTGCGTAATCCAGTGGAGAACCTCTGACCATCCCAATCCACCCTTCTGGGTCGTTTGGTTGATGATTCTCCACCTGCACAATTCAATAGTGGACCTCTGACTTCCCAATCCACTCTTCTGGGTTGTTTTGGTGATAATTCTCCGCCTGCGCAATTCAATACAGGACCTCTGACCATCCCAATCCATCCTCCGGGGTCCTTTTGGTTGATAACCACTGTTTTGTAATTACCGCAGTATTTTGGGATGCCATCGAAGCGGTCATGTGCACTGACCGCTACTAAATCTGCGTCCGCCCGCCCCTGCACCTTGCATAGCGCTGAGTACGTTAACTTCCCCTCCCAGGCAACACTCTCTCTTGGCTTCTTCTTGCTCCTCCTCCCTTATTCAAGTCTCCAGACTCCACCCACCATCTGACATCACCGTCTGTCACCCACCCGTGCCGGTTCTATTGTGTGTGGCGAACTCTGTGTGAGTAGGGTGTCTCTGGAGAGACTTTTCCTGCGGCTGCCTTGCTCGTGTGCTCTGACGAATTTACAAACGTATTACTTCCCGCAGCAGGCCTCGGCTCTCCCTCCTCCTTGCTCCCATATTCAAATCTCCGCCCACGACATCTGATGTCAGAATCGGAGCACACAAGTGAGGCAGCCGTGGGAAAAGTCTCCCCAGACTCCCTCCGCAGAAGGGTTCGCCACTTCGCCCGACTCCTGGCCTGCGAGGAGTGTCTAGGCAGAGGAACAGGAGTAAGTGAGAGACATAGAAAAGCATAGAATAGTGTCAGCACATTGATCTATAATAGCAGGCATTAGGTCACATGAGTCCCCAAAACATGAGCAACAAGAAGACATTACTGTAAGTATGGTGGCCTGTGGCCACAAGACTTTATTATAACGTCTCCTTGTGGCCGGCCCCATACAGTAGGACGTCTCCTTGTGGCCGGCCCCGTAGGACGTCTCCTTGTGGCCGGCCCCAAACAGTAGGACGTCTCCTTGTGGCCGGCTCCGTAGGACGTCTCCTTGTGGCCGGCCCCATACAGTAGGACGTCTCCTTGTGTTTTTCCTTTTAAACGGGTATTTATTGCGATATATAGGGTAATTGCACATGGTCCCAACTGTCGTGCTATCCCTCTCCATAGGCGGAGTGTTGCACTTCACCGCGCTTCCAGCTACATTTCCCCCTTCCACAAGTGGTCCACTAGCAGAGAATACCTAAACACCTCGGGATGCTGCAATTCAACTACGCCACGGCTCTGCGTGCCTTCCCTTACTTCACAAGGGGGTGTGGCAACAGTCTTTACCCGCGGGTGCCTGGTACTCTTACTCTAGTGGTATATGGGTGCCGCCAGTGTATACGGTGGCTATTCCTTCTTTTCTTATGATGCTGGTTTTGGACATGCTTATAACATCCTCTGTCTTCTCAGGGGGTTGCCTAGCATATCTTATGTGTCCTAGAGACCCCCATCTCCATGGGCCTCCACCGTTCCAGTCGGTCATGATATTGTCCGCATCAATGAGTAGTGCGTACACCATTGCACATATATGGTGAGTACGTTCCAGCGAGTCGAGTGTTCACTGACTCCGTATTCTCTATCCACCACTCCTCCTTCTCTGAGCAAGTGGTTCTGCTGGCACTCTGGTTTAGCCGTGCAGAGGATTCCCAATGCCTTGCACGCCATCGGGAACTGCCTTCTACGGGAGCCGAGGAGATCTAGCCTCAGGCTGGGTCTCCTAGGCAACCTGTTAGTGTATGACTGTGTCATACACTAACAGGCAATGCATTACAATACAGATGTATTGTAATGCATTTCACAGAGGATCAGACCCCCAAAAGTGAATGTCATAAATAAAGTAAAAAAAGTGTTTTTAATAAAATTAATAAAGTAATAAAATTAATAAAGTAAAAAAACGAATAAAAAAGCCCATTTGCCCTTATTTTATAATAAAAAACAGAAAAAAATCCGAAACCCACATATTTTAGGTATAGCCGCGTCCGTAATGACCGGCTCTATAAATATATTGCATGATCCACCCTGTCCGATAAACATCATAGAATAAATAGAATAAAAACTGTGTAAATAAAAAAGCCATTTTTGTCACCTTACATCACAAAAAGTGCAACACCAAGCGATCAAAAAGGCGTATGCCCCCCAAAATGGTATCAATAAAACAGTCACCTCATTCTGCAAAAAATTAGACCCTACCTAAGACAATCGCCCAAAAAATAAAAAAAAACTATAGCTCTCAGAACATGGAGACATTAAAAGATAATTTTTTTTTTGTTTCAAAACTGCTATTATCGTGCTAAAGTGAAATACATTAAAAAAATATAAATATTAGGTATTGCCACGTCCGTAACAACCAGCTCTATAATAATATTACATGACCTAACCACTCAAGGGAACACCGTAAAAAACAAACAAACATTTTTGTCACATTACATCACAAAAATTGCAAAAGCAAGTGATCAAAAAGGCGTATGCCCCCCAAAATAGAACCAATCAGACCGTCGCCTCATCCCGCAAAAAATTAGACCCTACCTAAGAGAATCGGTTAAAAAAAAAAAAAAAAAAAAAAAAAGCTATGGCTCTCAGACTATGGAGACACTAAGATATGATTATTTTTTGCTTCAAAACTGTTATTGTGCTAAAGTGAAAAAAATAAAAAATGTATACATATTGGGTATCGCCACGTCCAAAACAATCTGAATCTGTAAAAAAATAAAAAAGCTATGGCTCTCAGACTTCGAGACACTAAAATATCATTATTTCGGTTTCAAAAATGCTATTATTGTGTAAAACTTAAATAAATAAGAAAAAGTAGACATATGAGGTATTGCCACGTGCGTAACGATCTGCTCTATAAAAAGCAGGGCTGTGGAGTCGGTAGATAAATGGTCCGACTCCAACTCCGACTCCTCAGTTTTTGGTACTTCCGACTCCGACACCCCGACTCCGACTCCTTTTGTATTTAATACATATTAATTAATTAATACAATATTAATTACCATGTCATTACCACAGAACTACTGGCTAGGAAGCTGCTGCCTTCTTCTTTGTGTGCTGATCTTCTGCTGAAGATAGAGCAGTGGGAGGATCCAGGAAGGGGCAGGGGAAAGGGCATTTATTGTAAAACATGATTTCCCTAGTAGAATCCCATAGTTATGTTTAAAGTTTAAGCGAACAATCGAGTTTACAAGTTTTTATAGGCTTAGCTGAATGACAGCAGTTTTTCAAATGGTTTACAGCTTCAGTCTTGAACTATTGACTATCCATTCCCTTCACTTATACAAGTGTCTCTAGTCCTGCAAAAAACATATTTACTTGATCAGTTATCAATGAGAGGCTAGGTTAACCATGGGCGTTTGCGTTCCCTGTAACAGCGGAACACAACACAATGGAAAATATAAGTATTGCCGCTCCTTAACTGTGCGTTGCGTGCCATATAGTGAAGCATTTGAAAAGCATGCTTCTTCATGGTCACTTAATGTGTTCGTTTTGCGGTATCGTGACGCACTGCATGCATTGGCCTTTATTCTTACAGTAGAGAAGTACCGTATTTTTCGCTAAAGTGGGGGGAAAATAGCAGTGCGTCTTATGGGGCGAATGCTACGACCATCCGGTGAATAGGCTGAGAGGGAGGAGGGGCTGGGGGCCGGCATCTGTTTCTGTAATGGCAGCGGGGCCTGGTGCAGTCAATGTATTCTACTACACCGGGCCCTGCTCACTGTAGTATACAGTAATCATATCTAACTTGTGGGTATTGTTAAAGTATTCCAATCAACTTAAAAACTTCTTGGCAGTCAGGAGGCCGGGCGGGCGCTAGTAGCGTAGCTCACTACGTCACGCGCCTGCTCCGCCCACTTTATGAATGAAGCAGGCATCGGGCCCCGCTGCCATTACAGAAACAGTTGCCGGCCCCCATTCACTACACAGGGACACTGTTATGGGGGGGATCTGTGGATGACACATAAGATAAGATGCTATATATGTGTCATCCACAGATGCCCCCACAATGATCCCCCATAACGGTGCCACCCACAGATGCCCCCATAACAGTGCCACCCACAGATGCCCCCATAACATAGTAACATAGTACATAAGGCCGAAAAAAGACATTTGTCCATCCAGTTCGGCCTGTTATCCTGCAAGTTGATCCAGAGGAAGGCAAAAAAAAACTGTGAGGTAGAAGCCAATTTTCTTCACTTTAGGGGAATAAAAAATTCCTTCCCGACTCCAATCAGGCAATCAGAATAACTCCCTGGATCAACGATCTCTCTCTAGTAGCTATATCCTGTAATATTATTACGCTCCAGAAATACATCCAGGCCCCTCTTGAATTCCTTGAATTCCTTTATTGTACTCACCATTACCACCTCCTCAGGCACAGAGTTCCATAGTCTCACTGCTCTTACCGTAAAGAATCCTCTTCTATGTTTATGTACAAACCTTCTTTCCTCCAGACGCAGAGGCTGTCCCCTCGTCACAGTCCTGGGGATAAATAGATGATGGGAGAGATCTCTGTACTGACCCTTGATATATTTATACATATTAGTTAGATCTCCCCTCAGTCGTCTTTTTTCTAAAGTGAATAACCCTAATTTTGATAATCTTTCAGGGTACTGTAGTTGCCCCATTCCAGATATTACTTTAGTTGCCCTCCTCTGGACCCTCTCCAGCTCTGCTATGTCTGCTTTGCTCACTGGAGCCCAGAACTGTACACAGTACTCCATGTGTGGTCTGACTAATGATTTGTAAAGTGATAGGACTATGTTCTCATCGCGGGCATCTATGCCTCTTTTGATGCAACCCATTATCTTATTGGCCTTGGCAGCAGCTGCCTGACACTGTTTTTTGCAGCTTAGTTTGCTGTTTATTAAAATTCCTAGATCCTTTTCCATGTCAGTGTTACCAAGTGTTTTACCATTTAGTATGTACGGGTGACTTGCATTATTCCTTCCCATGTGCATAACTTTACATTTGTCAGTGTTAAACCTCATCTGCCACTTATCTGCCCAAGCCTCCAATCTACCCAGATCGCTCTGTAGTAGTATACTGTCGTCTCCAGTGTTAATTACTTTACACAGTTTAGTGTCATCTGCGAAAATTGATATTTTACTATGCAAGTCTTCTACAAGATCATTAATAAATATATTGAAGAGAATAGGGCCCAATACTGACCCCTGAGGTACTCCACTAGTGACAGTGACCCAAT
Organism: Bufo gargarizans; assembly: GCF_014858855.1. Lineage (NCBI taxonomy): Eukaryota > Metazoa > Chordata > Amphibia > Anura > Bufonidae > Bufo > Bufo gargarizans. The sequence goes on along the minus strand of NC_058089.1, from coordinate 127,638,428 downwards.
CTGAGTATGTACCACTAATAACCACCCTCTGTTTTCTATCATTGAGCCAGTTACTTACCCACTTACAGACGTTTTCTCCCAGTCCGAGCATTCTCATTTTATATACTAACCTTTTATGTGGTACAGTGTCAAATGCTTTGGAGAAGTCCAGATATACGACTTCCATTGATTTGCCGCTGTCAAGTCTAGAACTTACCTCCTCATGGAAACTGATTAAATTAGTTTGACATGACCGATCCCTCACGAAGCCATGCTGATATGGCGTTATTTGCTTATTTCCATTAAGATGCTCTAACATAGCATCTCTCAGAAAACCTTCAAACAGTTTACCCACAACAGATGTTAAACTTACCGGCCTATAGTTTCCAGGCTCTGTTTTTGGACCCTTTTTGAATATTGGCACCACATTTGCCATGCGCCAATCCTGTGGGACATTCCCTGTCAATATAGAGTCTGCAAATAACAGAAATAAGGGTCTGGCTATGACATTACTTAATTCCCTTAGGATACGGGGGTGTATGCCATCCGGTCCTGGCGATTTGTCTATTTTAATCTTTTTAAGTCGCTGTTGTATATATTGCTTTCTTTACAGTTCTGTTTATCCACATTGGTTTCTTTTTGTTCCTTAACCTTTTATTCCCATACGGTATGTACCTCTCACAATTAGATTTTAGGATGCTTTTAAAGATATCCCATTTTGTGGCTGTATTTTTATTTGTGAGGACTTTATCCCATTTAGTTAGGCCTATGGCTTCTCTTAGTTGGCTAAATTTAGCTTTTTTGAAGTTTGGTAGAAACGCTCTTTTGAATGATAATTGGAAGGTTATTACTTTATGGTCACTATTTCCCAGGTGTCCACCAACCTGCACATCTGTTGTTCTGTCAGGCATATTGGTTAATACTAAGTCCAGTATGGCCGTCCCTCTAGTCGGGTCCTGAACCAGTTGGGAGAGGTAATTGTCTTTGGGTATTGCCAAGAACCAGTTTCCTTTATGAGATATACAAGTTTCAGTTTCCCAGTCTATATCTGGGTAGTTGAAGTCCCCCATAATAACCCCCTCATTATGATTTGCCGCCTTGTCAATCTCGTTTAGTAGTAGATTTTCTGTGGTTTATAGTAAACTCCTATTAGTAATTTATTATTGTTTTTGCCTCCATGTATTTCTACCCACAGTGACTCCACATGTTCATGTCCCTCACTTATATATTTTCGGAGTGTGGGCTTTAGACCGGCCTTTACATAAAGGCAGACCCCTCCCCCTCTGACGATCCTTTCTAAACAGACTGTAACCTTGTACATTAACTGCCCAGTCATAGCTATCATCCAGCCATGTCTCAGTTATTCCCACTATGTCATAGTTCTCCTCACACATCACTAATTCCAGTTCACCAGTTTTATTAGTCAGGCTTCTGGCATTAGTATACATACATTTGAGGGGTTTATGTATATTTTTTACCCTACACCTTTCCTTCTGAACTGTTCTAGTCCCTCCTTCCATTCCTCCCCCAGTCCCACTACCTTGCCCCCGGTCTCTATCTGCACTATCTTCCCATCCTATAACATAATTACCCTCCCCCCCAGTCCCTAGTTTAAACACTCCTCCAACCTTCTAGCCATCTTCTTCCCCAACACAGCTGCCCCTTCCCCATTGAGGTGCAGCCCGTCCCTATGATAGAGCCTGTAGCCGATAGAGAAGTCGGCCCAGTTCTCCCGGAACCCAAACCCCTCCTTCCTACACCAGTTCTTGAGCCACTTGTTAATCTCCCTAATCTCCCGCTGCCTTTCTTGTGTTGCCCGTAGTACAGGTAGTATTTCGGAAAATGCTACCTTTTGAGGTCCTTGCCCTAAGCTTTTGACCTAAATCCCTGAAATCATTTTTAAGGACTCTCCACCTACCCCTAACTTTGTCATTGGTTCCGATATGGACCATGACCGCAGGATCTTCTCCAGCCCCTCCCAGTAATCTGTCAACCCGATCCGCAATGTGTCGAACTCTAGCGCCAGGAAGACAGCACACTGTTCGGCGATGATAACAGTGCCTGTATTTTCCTCCTCAAAAAACATTTTTTTCCGACTCTGACTCCAGGTACCCAAAATTGCCTCAGACTCCACAGCCCTGATAAAAATTCACATGACCTAATCCCTCAGGTAAACGCTGTAAATTTTTTTAAATAAAAACGTAATATAGAGCAATAAAAACATCATATGTACCCCAAAATAGTACCAATAAAACTGGCACCTTATCCCGTAGTTTCCAAAATGTTGTCACTTTTTTGAGTTTCTACTGTAGGGGTGCATCAGGGGGGCTTCAAATGGTACATGGCATCTAAAAACCAGTTCAGCTAAATTTGCCTTTCAAAAACCACATGGCGTTCCTTTCCTTCTGCGCCCTGTCGTGTGCCCGTACAGCAGTTTACGATCACATGTGGGGTGTTTCTGTAAACCGCTGAATTAGGGTTATAAATATTGAGTTTTATTTGGCTGTTAACCCTTGCTTTGCTACTGGAAAAAATGCATTAAAATGTAAAATCTGCCAAATAAGTGAAATTCTGAAAATTAATCTCCATTTTCCATCAATTCTTGTGGAACACCTAAATGGTTAACAAAGTTTGTCAAATCAGTTTTGTATACCTTGAGGGGTGTAGTTTCTAAAATGGGGTGGTTTCTATTATATAAGCCTCACTTCAGACCTGAACTGGTCCTTAAAAAGTGGGTTTTGGAAATTTACAAAAGGCTAGTGTGAAAGTAGCCTTACTTGTTTAGGCTGTGGTCATCAGTGGGTCAAGTGACTCCACATCAACTTATGCTAGCAGGCTTGATGGAGTGGGAAAATTTATTGCAGTTTCATGTTTTTTTTTTTATTATGTTGCTTGTAAATGTATCTTATACCCCAGAAAATCCCTTTGAGAGTGCGGATACTTGTATGCATTTCTTCAGTGAATGCATACATACTTAATAGATTAGCATTAATAGACATAAAGTAGCAAATTGAATAAAATATATTTTCCTTGTGTTCATGCTTTTATGACATTGTTAATTACTTTTATGGATGATGGTTTCTCTTGAAGTTACTATGATTAATGTATTGCTTTATTAAGAATCGATTGCATCACCAGCTGTAAAGCTGTACATAGTGTCTTTTTAATGACCTTGACTACTTTATATTAGGAAGTTCTCTGCAATGTGAAACATTTTTTTTAATTGTTAATCTTCTCCTTTTTATTCACATATGTAATGGTCATTTTCTTTTTAAGGTTGGATTTAGCCTGGATCATGTTTCACGTGATGAGATTCGGGAAGAAGATTTGGATGATTTATATGACAGTCTAGAAATGTTTAACCCAAGTGATAGCTGTCCAGAGTTGGAGGAAAGTGAGAGTGTCCTGAGTACTCCTAAACCAAAGCTTAGGTAGAGACGATGCCGCCTTTATATGTTGTGAATATCCAGTATTCTCTCCATTTGTTTGACATATTGTCACTGTTTGGCTTAGACCGTTCTTCGAGGGTGTTTCCCAGTCAAGTTCACAGACTGAAATTGGAAGTCTAAACAGCAAAGGAAGCCAAGGAAGGGACATGAGCAGTCCGGTGAGCATCTGTTAAAACGTACTTTAAATTGCTAAATCAATAGTACAAGTAACAATAAGAAACTTTGTAATTTATCTTATTACAGAAACATTCCACATTTTGCACTTTATAGATTTTTCTTTTGCACTCCTACCCCAGGCCTTCTGCACTGATGGCTGACTTGTCTTCGGTGAAGATGGGTTAGCAACTCACTGAGAGATTAAATTACAACTGAAGGCCATAGAAATCTATGGATAGGAAGGGTGGTGGAGCTGCTAGAGGGAGACAAAGGCAGAGAGGCACATAAAGAAGTGGCTGCAGCATCTAGTAAGGGTTCATTATTGCTGTATAATTTGCACCATGCTGCAGCTGCCGCTTCTGGTAGTGTTCTAGAGGGAGAGAATCTCTTATTCTCTGTGCAGTGTATAGGAGACCACATTAGCAGCTAGTCTCCACCTTTCCTGAAGCACAGCTCAGGGAAAACGGACAGAGCCTGCAGATAAATGCATTATACAAGTCATGTCATGATCAGATGTCGTGTTATTCCTCTTTTACGCACAGGATAGCTTATTCTGAAAAGCCACCTGAAACCACAATACGTATATTTACTTTCTAGCCGCATATGCCGTTAAGGAGACTGACGCTCTAAATTATTACTGTTTCTCTGTTACCATACCACAGGGGCGCTCTACATATCTGGTATTGTAATGGATCAATTAATTACATTGAATTGCAAAACAAAAACAGAAGCAAATTAGTGTTTTTCTATTTTTCTAATTTTCCTTGAACTAAAACTTAAAAATGAAAAGGCACTGGTTCTGCTTAGGTGCCACATGAATGCCTTATCTGTATTTGCCCAAATTATAAAATAAAATAGTCATCCTTAGAATGTGTGATTCCAAATGGTGAGTTTTTGTTGTAGACATTCAGCCATCTAAATACATTATTCTTAAAAGGCTGACAGTAAGCACTAAAGATTGTTAGCTCCACATACCAGTCTGTACCCTTTCTGCAAGCGGTGAACATGCTGGAAAGATGTTGTCCTTTAGTGAACTGGGCGAAAAATGTCATCCCCAGTTCAGTGGAGAAAAGGGGGACACCGGAGCTACTCTTGTCATCCACCGGTGTAGGTATCTGCCAGGTTCCGTGCTGCTCACCAGCAGTACCCCTTCTCACCATAGGGAAGTACACTGAAGAAGGGGCCATGCTGGTCTCAAGCCAGGAGAGAGAGGTCTACACTTCTAGTTAAAGAGGGTCTGTCACCATAAAATGCAGCACAATCTGCAGGCAACATGTTATAGAGCAGGAAGAGCTGAGCAGATTGATATATAGTTTTTTACAATGGATGGTAGTGATGTCAACCTGCCTACAATATTCCATCATGGCTGAGCAGCTTGACGCTCACCAATATGTAGTACATGCAAGTGCCAGAGTGTAATGTGTAGTGAGGTCCTGCCCCCTCACCCCCTAGGCAGCTCTGCAAGTGGTGGCAACCAGTTCTGCTCACATTGTAGGACAGGTTGCTCGTGGCCATTTTAAATTAATCCCAGAGAACCTCTAAGTGCATGCTGGTTTAGCGAAGTGGCTGCAGAAGGAGTATAGCCCGGTAGCAGTAGCTAACACTGTTTTGGTGCTTAGTATCATCAGCAAATACCCATGATTCCTGTCCCCACCAATAAACTTGACAAATAAAGGATTTTATTGTGAGTAGTCAAAAAATCAGTTTATTTCGGTGTTATTGTTGCATTTACTTTGTATACAGTTGTTGTTTCTGTTTTATAGGGAGACCTTTCAGTAGATGTTAAAATCCCCCGTCAGGACGATTCGATGGACACAGTAAGTCAGGTAGAGTTGAGTGAACAATGCTTATTATGTATGTCTTAGATTTGAATTCTGTAGAAGACAATTGAGCAGCAAAATTTATGCATGACTTATTCATGTCAAGAAGCATTATAGCCATATTTGCAATATTAGGCATTTGGTGATTAAAGATTAAGCCTTTAAATGTCATTAATTTTATGATGTAAAGTTATAGAATTTTCCAGTATATCTGCTGTATCAGTTCCTCACACTTCTCAAAAAATGTTGGTTTGCAGTCATTTAGGTACTTTTATTTTTGTTTACTTCCAGTAGATAAAAAAATCTGCGGGTGGAGCACTAAATAGTCATTTCCAACCACTGGATGTACTCTCACCTGACCTCTGCAAACCATGATACAATCCTAGAGCACTCCAGTGATCGGGAAGATCAAACTTCAAGCCAATGTCGTTGGCGTATTTTGCTGCAAAGTAAACCAAGACCATATAAATGTTAGCATACGGAGAGAGCACCAGCTTCTTCTACATGTTACATGGCAGTCTTGCCAGCTTGATCTCCCTAATGTCATCACCCCAGCTGGTGCTTTCTCTGTATGCTTTAAAAATGTCAAGTGGGCTTATGTTCAGAAGGAGGTGAAAGACGACAGGGTTCAGAGGGTCGTCGTGGACGCCCTTTTTCCTATTCAGAAGGCAGTCCCTGGAATGTATTTGCCTATATAAATAGAGCCTGGAGGGTCCAAGGACAAAGCTAGTGGTATAAAAGTTATTAGATGAGTTGGATAGACCAAAAATATGCTATAAAAACAGCAGTAAAATAAAACGCTGTTAATTTAAATGATTCCTGTCTGACAGTAGAAAGGGAATATAAAACGCTGGCCATAAAGCATGATGACCAGGAGACATCCCTGACTGTTTTTAGTATTTCATTTAAGGCTGGGTTGACATCACACTTTCATTTTCCGTTCTTCTGATCCGTCAGAAGAACAGAAAAAATAAATAAAAAAGAATCCTATATTTTAAGCATCCATTATGCAATTTTTTTTTTTCAGTCTAAAAAAAACTATCTGAGACGGAAATGGCTAAAACGGATGCAAAATGTGCATAAGGCTAGCTTCACACTAGTGCTAGCGATCCAGCGGGCTGTTCCAGCAGTTAGCTAGGAGGAGCCAGCCCTATGAAACACAGAGCAAAGCATGCTGGGGTTGGCTAGCAAGACAGGATACTTTCGGCAGTCCTATAGAAATGAATGTAGGGCCGCCGCGCATGCTTAGTGCACCCTCTGGCACTTTGCGGTTTCTGTTCTAAGTAGAAATGCAGGTACCTGAGGTGGGACCCGCACCGATCAGACATTGAGGGCATATCCTGGCGATCCTGTGCATGTACATCTCCCAAACTGGTTACCTCCCCTCTGTACCCTTACTGTAACTTCTAGTAGAAATAATAAAGCAATGGCACATCATAGAGCCATAAGAGCAGATGTTCCAGAATTGTTGTTATATGGGGAACGCATGGAGCTATTAAAACTGGCATGTCAGAAGTGGTGACAGGTCCTCTTTAAATTGGATATACAGTGGAGGAAATAATTATTTGACCCCTCACTGATTTTGTAAGTTTGTCCAATGACAAAGAAATGAAAAGTCTCAGAACAGTATCATTTCAATGGTAGGTTTATTGTAACAGTGGCAGATAGCACATCAAAAGGAAAATCGAAAAAATAACTTTAAATAAAAGATAGCAACTGATTTGCATTTCATTGAGTGAAATAAGTATTTGAACCCCTACCAACCATTAAGAGTTCTGGCTCCCACAGAGTGGTTAGACACTTCTACTCAATTAGTCACCCTCATTAAGGACACCTGTCTTAACTAGTCACCTGTATAAAAGACACCTGTCCACAGAATCAATCAATCAAGCAGACTCCAAACTCTCCAACATGGGAAAGACCAAAGAGCTGTCCAAGGATGTCAGAGACAAAATTGTAGACCTGCACAAGGCTGGAATGGGCTACAAAACCATTAGCAAGAAGCTGGGAGAGAAGGTGACAACTGTTGGTGCGATTGTTCGAAAATGGAAGGAGCACAAAATGACCATCAATCGACCTCGCTCTGGGGCTCCACGCAAGATCTCACCTCGTGGGGTGTCAATGGTTCTGAGAAAGGTGAAAAAGCATCCTAGAACTACACGGGAGGAGTTAGTTAATGACCTCAAATTAGCAGGGACCACAGTCACCAAGAAAACCATTGGAAACACATTACACCGCAATGGATTAAAATCCTGCAGGGCTCGCAAGGTCCCCCTGCTCAGGAAGGCACATGTGCAGGCCCGTCTGAAGTTTGCCAATGAACACCTGAATGATTCAGAGAGTGACTGGGAGAAGGTGCTGTGGTCTGATGAGACCAAAATAGAGCTCTTTGGCATTAACTCAACTCGCTGTGTTTGGAGGAAGAAAAATGCTGCCTATGACCCCCAAAACACCGTCCCCACCGTCAAGCATGGGGGTGGAAACATTTTGCTTTGGGGGTGTTTTTCTGCTAAGGGCACAGGACAACTTATTCGCATAAACGGGAAAATGGACGGAGCCATGTATCGTGAAATCCTGAGCGACAACCTCCTTCCCTCTGCCAGGAAACTGAAAATGGGTCGTGGATGGGTGTTCCAGCACGACAATGACCCAAAACATACAGCAAAGGCAACAAAGGAGTGGCTCAAGAAGAAGCACATTAAGGTCATGGAGTGGCCTAGTCAGTCTCCGGACCTTAATCCAATCGAAAACCTATGGAGGGAGCTCAAGCTCAGAGTTGCACAGAGACAGCCTCGAAACCTTAGGGATTTAGAGATGATCTGCAAAGAGGAGTGGACCAACATTCCTCCTAAAATGTGCGCAAACTTGGTCATCAATTACAAGAAACGTTTGACCTCTGTGCTTGCAAACAAGGGTTTTTCCACCAAGTATTAAGTCTTTTTTTGTTAGAGGGTTCAAATACTTATTTCACTCAATGAAATGCAAATCAGTTGCTATCTTTTATTTAAAGTTATTTTTTCGATTTTCCTTTTGATGTGCTATCTGCCACTGTTACAATAAACCTACCATTGAAATGATACTGTTCTGAGACTTTTCATTTCTTTGTCATTGGACAAACTTACAAAATCAGTGAGGGGTCAAATAATTATTTCCTCCACTGTATCTTACTTGGTGCAGCATATTATAGCTACAAGTTTACAGTGCTAATTTCCAAAATGACTTTTGAAATGAATTTTTGAACTACCAGCCCTAAAATCCTTCAGCAGGCTCATAGATTGACTCCGACCGCATTCAGGAGCAGAGTGCTCTCCCGGACTTTCCAGCCCCCTAAGAACGGTGATTGACAGGCTGCTGTGTTATATACTACAGCCTGGCAATTACCACTCTGCATGTTGAGTGGAGCTGGCATGTGTTGAGTGGAGCTGGCATGAGCCAGTCCATCAGTTGGACTCCATGCATTCAGTATTCTTTTACTGCTGCTAGTAATAAAACGCTGCAGCTTATGAGCAGACCTATAGCTATAATAAGGCACTTACAAAGGACAGCATATTAAGCTGGCAGGTTCGCTTTAAAGAGTTTCCCTTTCCTATATCGGACAAGAAGGTAATTTGTGTTATTTCTTCCCTCCTGGTACAGGACATATCTTTGGATATCTCACAAGATGTTGACACTCTTTCCGAATCAATCACTTTTTCAGTTCCTGAAAAATCTAAATCTGTGAAAAGTCCAAGGTGAGATGATCCTTTGTATTACTAATTTTAATTACTCATAAAAAAAAAATACACAACTTATTGTAAGTATGTTATGAATAACTTGTAATGCCATTTTTCATACAAGTGTGACACCTCAGAGCAAGAGGAGTGTATCTGTCAAAGAAAGGCCTTCTAACAAAGGACTGTCTGAGAGAACCCAGAGTACAGAGAGTGACAGGACAGCAGAGACAGGACAAGTCTCACAGGTACTGCTTGGTTACTTCAGACGAGGCCCAGATTGTCTTTATAATGAATTACCTGTTGTCTTGGACCATCTGAAATCTCTATTATCTCATAGGTTCCACGGAAGATATTACTGGACCAATTAAATCAAAATCTCTCAGAACAGTCTCTTCCAGAAACTATTTTCATTGTGCATACCTCTGATTGGCAAGGACAGGTGATACATCAACATTTAACCTTTGTCTTGACCTCCTGTTTAGAATTAGAATATCCCTCTGGAAATTGCAAATTGTTTAGGACTCATTGCTACTTTTGGTGCCAACTTTCAACAACTTAGGCTACTTTCACACTGGCGTTTCAGGGTCGCCTGTGAGATACGTTTCAAGACTCTCACAAGGGGCCCCAAACGGATCAGTCTAGCCCCAATGAAGGATGCGGATCCATTCAGAATGCATCAGTTTGGCTCCGTTCCGCCTCCATTCCGCTCTGGAGGCGGACACCAAAACGCTGCTTGCAGCACTTTGGTGTCCGCCTGGCGGTGCGGAGCCGTCCTGACTTTTAAATGTAAATCAATGGGGACGGATCCGTTTACATTGACACAATATTGGTGCAATTGTAAATGGATCCGTCCCCCATTGACTTTCAATGTAAAGTCAGGACGCATCCTTTTGACTTACACTTAGACTTTTTTTTTACTAAGTGTATGCAGACGGATCCGTACTGAACGGATACAATCGTTTGCATTTATAGGTGCGGATCCGCACCGAATGCAGGTGTGAAAGTAGCCTAAGACTGTATTCACATTGTCACGTGCAATCTGTTAAATGTGGTCTGTGTGATGGACCACATTTCCCAGATCGACCATGGCTCTTGTGAGCCGAACTCGTCACTAGTGGTCACTATGATGCTGTGAGCAGGTATACTGTTCTCTACTCGCATCATAATTTTGATCTGTTGTTCACGTTTTCATGTTAAATATACTGGTATTGTTTCTCCATTTTCCCTGTCATTGTCTATATATTAGAAGTTTTCACCCTACAGACTGAGGTGTTTACATTAGGCTGACATTTCCTGTTGTGTAGAGATTGTTTCTCAGTAGAGGGCAGGATTGGAATGGTCTGCAATGTACATTACGTTATGTATTCGAGAAGTTCCTGGCAAATAGAAACCATATTGGCCTCATCAGGGCTCCAGACAAAAAAAAATATCAATGAGCCATTGGCTCCTAACCTGAAAAATTTAGGAGCCAATTTTAAATTTTTAGTCACCAAATTTAAAATACATATAATTACGGTCTAATCTAGGGTTGTCATGATACCAAAATTTTGACTTGATTTGAATACCATAAAAAAGTATTGCGATACTCGATACCACATGAAAAAAATAAAAACATTTTATTGAACGTCTGCGCACTGCACCACCAATGATTATAATTCTTTTGATTGAGTGATTCTGATTTATAATACTGGGGTTACAGCGCGTCCCATGTCAGTTTAATGTGAAAGCGGCAGAGCGGCGGCAGGTCTAGGCGCAAGTGGCGACAAGACTAAAAAGTGGTGAGAGAAAAAAAAGTGGTGAGTTGCGGCCTACTAGGCTGCAACTTCCAACCTGCAGTTTGGTGGGCGGGGCTGTCCCTCGGGCGCAAAATCTTTTTGCCCAGACGTCCCCCTTCTCCAGGAGTCTGCTGAGCTCCACCCCTGGCCTCTCTGTCCAGAAAAAAATAAATTAATTCATTAATAAGCTACCCTGGCACTATCAAGTGCTGAGTGTGGTGTCTATTGCAGATATAACCCCCTCTAAGGTGGTGCATGTACGCTCCCCTCATGCGGTTACTGGCACACTTCCCTGCAACAACTTCACTGGATGTTTTTTATGCAACCCCCCTTCCACAGACACGCACTGGCGCTGTACAGCCTGTCGCATTACCCCCCTCCATAGGTGGCATAATTGCGCGACCATTGGATACGGCACAGCCAGTCACATTACCCCCTTTTATAGGTGGAGTAATTGCTCTATCACTGGATAGTATATCCTGCGTTGCCTACTCCCACAAGTTCAATATTCACATGCACGGGTGAAGTAATTGCACCAATTTTGGATACTATGTCTACTATGGGGGGTGTATGCCAAGAAACAGTGCCTACTATTACCCCATCCTTCCCCACAAGCAAAATATGGGCGCAACCACTGGATACTGCAGCTACTACCGCATTATCCCCTTAGAAGAGAATTCGGTGGTTACTACCAAGCGAATTGAGTATTACACTGCCTCTGAATACTGTTTCCACTTCTAGCTCTCCTCCTTTTCAGGTGGCGTATTTAGGCTAGCACTCCATTACATGGCTACTACTGTATGTCCTCTTCCGCAGGTTGATTATTTACGCTAGCACTAGAGATCGTAGTTAGTTAGTTACTACTGTAGGGCCTCCTTACCATGTGGCGTGTCTACCCTAACTATGGCTTATGTGGCTACTATGGTATAGCCTCCTTCTCGGATGGAGTCTTTATGCTAGCGCTACATATCATGGCTACTACTTTATGCCCTTCTCAGGTGTTTCGGTGGTTACTATCTTTATGGGCTTCTTCTCAGGGGAAGAATTTGTGTTGGCACTCCATGCCCTGTCTCCTACTGAACAGTCTTCCACTTGGGTAGAGTATTTGTGTTAGTACTACATACCATGGCTCCTTCTGTATGGTCTCCTCATCGGGTTGAGTATGGTGCTATCACCGTATACTATGGCTTCTACGGTATGACCTCCTCCTCAGGTGGAGTATTGCACCAGCACCACTAGTTCCTGTGGCTACTCCTGTTTGGCCCCATTCTCAGGTGGAGATTTTGCCTTTGCCCTAAGTGCCTTGTCTACCACTGTGTGGTTCCCTTCTCAGGCTCGGGGCTTACGTACCCCCTGAAAACCATGGTGGCACCCGCTTTGCTTTCCTCCTCACTCCTTGCATTTGCATTGGACATGGTTCTGTGGTTTCTCTCCTTCTATAGGTGAAACCCTCACACTGGTCCTAGGTGTGGTCGATCTCTGGCTCATTTTACACAACCAATGGATGTCGTTGCACCAATAGGTGGGGTCTTTATGCTGGCGTTTGCAGTTTTAGCAGATCCGTGCACTCATTCCTGATGACCTGGTCATCTGCAGTGCTTCCATTCTCTGACCAGGTATTTGCATTAGTATACATGCTATAGCTGATGAGCCATTCATTTCTGGTGCACACTTTTGCAGGTGGTTGGCATAACCCCCTAGTTTCTATGAAATTGGTCTTCCACATAGTTCTCATTTCAAGTGGGACATTGCCGCTAACTGTTGATTCTGTGACACCATCAACTGCCTCTTTTAATAGATGAGTAATAGCTTGAACATGTCCTTATGTAGGGGAGACACGTATACAGGGCACATACTGTGCATCAACTGCTTTTCCCCCCTTACCGGACAGGACTATGGTGCTGTCACATGTTGTCAATGCCAATGGATGTTTCATTGCTTGAATGCAACACCATTTCGACATTATGCACCTCTGCAAGACAAGTAATTGTGCTGCCCCCAGATTATGTTAGTCTACATGGCCAGCAGCTTCTTTTGTTAGAAGTCTCACGACAGGCCTCTACGGCTCTGGGGGCATCTGTCTTCCACAGTACCTGCTCCTTTTTAAGCAGAGATGTATGCTGCGATCCTTACTATTTAGATCGGCTTCCATGAGTGTATTCCGGCAAGTGTATGTGCTCTCTCTTATGTATTGTAACCTGCTCTCTTTTAAGAGTGCGGTTGCTCAGTTTCCTCAGGCTGTCTAATGCCAGTCATGATATGGTCCAGGATCCAGCATCACTCACAGTCTTCCTTTTGTCCAGTGGCAGAGGTTGCTTTGGCTGCACTCTTCTGCCACATTGCTCTCTGCTGCACGGCTGGAATGCTATTGATCCCCGGGGACACAGTCTTGTCCTCTCGGACTACTTCCCATTTGTCTACCTCTGATTGGTTCCCGTTGTGGCTTTTTGTCCCCCTAGGCCATCCCTTATCTCTGTCTTGATGAGTGATCATATGCAATATGTTTTAGTCTCTTATCGTGCTGGGTTCTTTACAAGGAAGTGGCTACTCGCTATTTTCTTTTACAAATTGGCCCTCCTCAAATACCTGGGGGATCCCTACAGGACGTCCTCTGCCAGTTGGCCAGTAATTCCTTCCAGTTTTCCCAGTTTTTTCCTGGGTTTAAGTATCCCATCCTGATATTTGGTAAGGTCGTGTCTGGGTTTTCCTGTTGCTCGTTCATCAGGATTTGTGCATTCCCAGATTCAACAGGTTCGTTTCTGTTGAGTAAACACCCCTTGGTTTTCCATGGGGCCTATAGCCATGCAAGACATCCTGAGTTTCCAGTCCAGGTCCCCACAGCAATTCTGTGGTCCTCGTTATCCGGAAGCACCTTCTGCACATCATCTTCAGTCGTCAGACATGCTTATCCTTCTTGTGTATATTATGTGCTGCTATCCACATCTTCGAAGCTTTTCGAGCCCTTGGGCTTAGTTTAATTGGGTTTTCCGCTTTTTGCCCAGTCTAAGACGCCGTGCGTTCTACTCTCTCTCTGGCTGGCCTTCCTGGTTCATGCTCTTCCTGTCCTATTCAGGGTCCCTGTGCATCATTTACCAACATTTCTGTACGGGGCCTTATGACCGGTCTTAGATTTGTTCTAGTCTTTTATCCCCTCCCCATGGTACTGCTGTTTAACGTCCCATGATCTCCCGTGTCCACCAATGATACGATTGATAAAATAGGATTTTTTGTGCTTACCTGTAAAATCCTTTTCTTGCTGAGTTCATTGGGGGACACAGCACCCACCCAGTAAGTACATTGCGGGTTCTTTTTGGTGGGTCCCACCTTTTCTTGGTTCTGACCCATCTCCAGCTCATACAATTGGTTTCTGTTGGCTTCTCCTGGCTGCCCTTACTGCTTTTGTACAAACTGATTAGCTCAGTGTATGCAGGAGGGATATAGATGAGAGGAGGAGCTAGCACTTTTTTTTGCCTAGTGGCAGCAGCAGCTATACCCATGGTCTCCTGTGTCCCCCAATGAATTCAGCGAGAAAAGGATTTTACAGGTTAGGCTACTTTCACACTAGCGTTCGGGTTTCCGCTCGTGAGCTCCGTTTGAAGGAGCTCACGAGCGGACCCGAACGCAGCCGTCCAGCCCTGATGCAGTCTGAATGGAGGCGGATCCGCTCAGACTGCATCAGTCTGGCGGCGTTCAGCCTCCGCTCCGCTCGCCTCCGCACGGACAGGCGGACAGCTGAACGCTGCTTGCAGCGTTCGGGTGTCCGCCTGGCCGTGCGGAGGCGTGCGGATCCGTCCAGACTTTCAATGTAAGTCAATGGGGACGGATCCGTTTGAAGATGCCACAATGTGGCTCAATCTTCAAGCGGATCCGTCCCCCATTGACTTTACATTGAAAGTCTGGACGGATCCGTACTAGGCTATTTTCACACTTAGCTGTTCTATGCTAAAAATAATGCAGACGGATCCGTTCTGAACGGAGCCTCCGTCTGCATTATTATGAGCGGATCCGTTCAGAACGGATCCGCCCGAACGCTAGTGTGAAAGTAGCCTAAGCACAAAAAATCATATTTTTTCCATCGCACCCTGCAATCCTGCAGCGGTGGCTGCATTTGGCGCTGTAGGAAAAAGCGGTGGACTATGATCGTTCCTGCGGCCCCAGCTACTAGAGAGACTGGCGCCTTTTTCTATAATGTGCAAGCAAGGCCACCTCTGCAGGATTGCAGTGTACATTGGAAAAATGAATGAAGCCAGCAAAGGAGGCAATATGGACATTCACAATACATTAATAAGTGACTTGTAATCACTACATGATAACTGCTATTTGCTAAAGTGACAGCCCCGTTAAGGGAGAGATCGCTAGTGCTGTCAGTGTTCCCACTTCTTAAACTTCATTCACATTAGTTATCTCCAAGTCATTAGTTATCTCCAACTTCTTTTCTTTCTCTCAGTCTTCTGATGCTGTTCCTGAAAGGCTAGTTGTGTTTTTGTTTCTGACAGATTTTTCTTCTGCTGATGCCCACTGGCTCCTGCTTCATCTGACACACTACAGTCGCAGTCAGTTGTGGAATAGTCGGTGTACTTGTAGTTTTGGGTTCCTTTTAGACCTTTTGTTTGCAGTTATTCCACTCTAAAATCCTGTCCGTTTCAAACTCGTATTAAGGCCTCATGCACACGACCGTTGGTTTATTCCGTGTCTGTTGTTCCATTTTTCGTGATTTTCTGCGGACCCATTGAGTTTCAATGGGTCAGTTGAAAACTCTGCTAATGCACCGTTTGTCATCCGCGTCCGTGATCCGTGGTTCCAGTCATTCAAAAAAATATAACCTGTCCTATTTTTTTCACGGAAAACGGTTCTCGGACCCATTCAAGTCAATGGGTCTGTGAAAAAACGCGGAGGCACACAAGATTGTCACCCGCGTCTGCTTGTCCGCGTCCGTTTTTTTCCTATCATTTGCATGGGAAACTTGACTTAGACTTTTTTTTTTACTTTCCTTCATGTCTGGTGAGCCTCCAAAAATAAAGGAAGACACAAAAACGGATCACGGAACAACGGAACCCCATTTTGCGAAACTGAACACAACAACGGTCGTGTGCATGAGGCCTAAGCCTTTTTTTTTTTTTTTTGGGTTACAGTTTTTGCAAAAAGGTCTGAATCAGATTTTTCTGTAAGGCTTGTATATAGCTCAGCCTTTGCCCTACACAATTGCATTGTGACAGCTTCATATTCTCTTTGTTTATGATTGCATTTAGCTAATTTTAGGCAAGAAATTTTTTATTTTCAATTGGTCTTTATTAAAAATATTGAGCTGTTCTGTCTAGCTGTGTGAATGGTTCCTTTTTGCTTTCACTTTGTGTCTGTCATCTAATAACCCTTCTCTCTAATATACTAAGAGGTCATAAACACTTATTTAAGGGGCCCTTTACAAGGGCTGAGAAGCACACAAATTATTCGCTAACGAGCGTTCATAGTAACTCTCATTAGAGATGATTTGGTGGTGTAAGTGTACCGCTGATTATCTGATTAACAAGCTAAATGCTTGTTCATCAGGTTAGTCTACTTTCACACTGGCGTTTTGGTTTTCAGTTTGTGAGATCCGTTCAGGGCTCTCCCAAGAGGTCCAAAACGGATCAGTTTGCATCCTAAGGCTGGTTTCACACGGGCGTTGCAGATTGGGGCCGGATGCGTTCAGAGTGCGTTCAGTGAAACTCGACACTATTTTGCAAGCAAGTTCAGTCAGTTTCGTCTGTGATTGCGTTTAGTTGTTCAGTTTTTTTCGCGCGGGTGCAATGCGTTTTGATGCGTTTTTCACGCGCATGATAAAAAACTGAATGTTTACAAACAACATCTCTTAGCAACCATCAGTGAAAAACACATCGTACCAGCACTTGCTTGCGGATGCAATGCATTTTTCACGCAGCCCCATTCACTTCTATGGGGCCAGGGCTGCGTGAAAAACGCAGAATATAGAACATGCTGCGATTTTCACACAACGCAGAACTGATGCGTGAAAAATAACGCTCATGTGCACAGACCCATTGAAATGAATGGGTCAGGATTCAGTGCGGGAGCTATGTGTTCACATCACGCACTGCACCCGCGCAGAAATCACGCTCGTGTGAAAGGGACCTAATGCATTCTGAATGGAAAAGGATCTGCTCAGAATGCATCAGTTTGCCTCCGTTCAGTCTCCATTCCGCTTTGGAGACGGACACCAAAACGCTGATGAAACTGAGCCCAACGGATCCGTCCCCATTTACTTACATTGTGTGCCAGGACGGACCCGTTTTCAATTACACAATCTGGCACAATAGAAAACTGATCGTCCTCCATTGTTAAATTAAGTGCTCCGGATGCACTTTTTCCACTCCTGCATGGAAGTTTCATCTTGAAATAAGGATGAATCTTTCATTGAGATTTTTTAAAAGACAGGGAGAAATAGTTTTACTTTACATAGGGGACAGTAACTGCCTCTACATACTGTAAAGTGGCTTCTCCCCATCTCCTTCCCTGTTATATTTCTCAGCGCTGGTCACTGACAGCACATCTCTCATCTGTTTCCCTGGCACGCTCACTAACTAACCAGCTGTTAGGGCGGTAGAGAAGCGCTCATCACTGACAGTCGGGGTAGAGCAGTTTTACAGTTGTATAGGGGCAGTAACTTTCTCCCTGTACTGTATTTTGAAAAGTCTAATTTAATAAATGTGGCTTAAATGAGCTTTGACAATCTAACCCACCCATTTACCAAAACTGGAGTTAGTGGAGTTCAAATAAAAAATTTCTCAAAATGTTTGCGCAAATAAGCCCAAAAGTCACAAAGCCTTATTTAGGCACTTTTTGAAGCCAGAATTTTGGACTGCTGGGTTTGTTAAATCCCCCCCCCCCCCCACTATGTTTAACTTAAAAACATAGTGGGGACACTTATCAAATCAGATACATCAGTTTTGTGGCTTAGAAATGTTGCAAGTCATGGCAGTTTTCTTCGACCTTTGGTCAATTTTTGCAACATTTTGTGTTTCTCAACACTTTTTTCAAAGTGTTCTATGTTTAAGAAGTAAAAGTGAGATTAGACCTGGATTATGACTCATTTACTACGTGCAACTTTTGCAAAAGTCCCAAAAAGGTTGCAGCCTACTCCAGGCAACCGCTTGGTGTACTTTTACACATATAGGTGTAAACCACATTGCACTCACTTCAAATGTCTTATTAAAGAGTAACTACACTTTTGTATACATTTTTGTTAACCTTTCCCAATGCCCTGATAATACTTTTTGTAATATAGTTGATTAATGTTTTTTGTATTTTTATTACACTTTTTTCCTACTTAAAGCGCACGCTTCGCTGTGCACTTAAAATCTACTCTGTACACCGCTGACTTCTCAGCATTGTCCGGAGTACACATTTTATGAATGGGGCCACATCGCAGTGAGTATGGGCAGGAGCGCATATTGCTGTTCCTGCCTGTGCCCCCCGAGGATTACTAAATCCTGGCATAATAGCGCATGGGTACTCTGTAACAATGTGCTATGCCAGGATTAGCTGAGCGGGCTACTGCTTCTTCCAGCTCTGCTAAGCTAAGAGTTCTGCATGTCAGCTTTTAGCTTAGAGAAGCAGGCACAGACAGGAGCCTGCTCAGCTAATCCTGGCATAGCACATAGTACAGGGTACTTATGCGCTATGCCAGGAGTTAGTAAACCTCGGGGGGCACGGGCAGGAACAGCAATATGCTCTCCTGCCCGTACTCCATGCGCTGCGGCCCTATTCATAGAATGTGTACTCTGAGAAGTAGATTTTAAGTGCACAACAAAACGTGCGCTTTAGGTAGGGAAATACAAAATGCATTAATAAGCTATATTACAAAAAGTGTAGGGCATTAGGAACTCTTTAAGGTGGGACACACAAAGCAAAGATGGACATAAAAACAACCTAAAATGATAAATGTCCCAGTGATGTAAACCATAGGTCATTTCCAGATGACACAGGAAGCATCCACTGTAGCTCTTGTTTAATGCCGTCATAGTATCTGCCTTTCCTCCACACCCCTATCTGGAAATAAATAAATCATGTACCAGTCCTTTTTTATTGACCAGACACGTAGTTATATACCTGAGATAAACTAAAGGCATCTTTATTTCCTAAAGCTAAACAAACACAATGTTTGATTCTCTCATTGTAAAGAGACCTCCCACCCTTTTAATAATTTAGTCTCCCGGCTTTGAACCCTGTCTATCTACAGGTGAAACTTGAAAAATTTGAATATCGTGCAAAAATTCATTTATTTCAGTAATGCAACTTAAAAGGAGTTCAATATTCTAGGATCAAAGTGTCACACTCCAGTCAGCTAATTAATCCATACCCCCTGAGCAAAGGGGACCTGAGATTGTGATTTTGGGGTTTCATAAGCTGTAAGCCAAAATCATCCAAATTATAACAAATAAAGGCTGGAAATATCTCGCTTTGCATGTAATGAGTCTCTCTCATATGTTGGCTTCACCTTTTAAGGTGCATTACTGAAATAAATGAACTTTGCACGATATTCTAATTTTTTGAGTTTCACCTGTAGTTCTGAATGCTTTTCACAATGGGGAGTCCAAATCTGAATCTTCTGTTTGTGATGTGACAAAGGATTTATGGAGGAATAATCCTATATTGGAATTATTTCTCTTTTCTGGTACAGACTGATTTTTTTAAGGGATTTTTATCAGGGAATTTTTTTTCACGCCAATTTCTGTAACGGTTTAACATGAACATTAATGATCCCCTGCTGCCGCGCTTCACTTCCTGGTTCTGGCTCAATATGCCAGCTATACCAGTAAACTCCCACTGACCCAATCGCTGGCTGTGTCATGTTGCCACTTAGGCCAGTGATTGACTCACCAGGCCATTCCTGGCATTAATGGGGGTGAAGGGAGCAATGAGAGAACGGCATCCGCAGAGGATCGGTGAGTGATGACTGGCTGACCTGTTACATGTGCGCTTGGCAGCTGAAGGCATATGTGTCTGCATAGGTGAAAAAAAAAAAGTATGTTTTAATATCTGCAAATGAGCCTCTAGGAGCAACAGGGACATTGCCATTACTCCTTGAGGCTTTTCTCTCTCCGCAAATGCTGTGTCCTCTTCACTTTGAATGTCAGGACCAGGCATAATGACGTTTTCTCTGCTTGGTCCTCTCAATCAAAGTGGAGAGGGTGTGTTAATTGCAGAGAAAGCAGAGCCTCCAGGTGTAATGACAATGTCCCTGCCGCTCCTATAGGCTCATTTGCTAATATTAGAACTTCATTTTTCTCAGTAGTTGGATGTCTCTGTATACAATAGTGCAGCATATAATGCACTGTTCCATACAGCAAAAAAAGAGATATACCAACGCAACAAAGACCAAATGTACACACTTTTCTGCCACATACGGTGAACGGACATTACATGATGCAGTATGCAAACCACCCTTATAAAAACTCCTCTGTATAATTCATTATGTAAGTAATGCAACTGCTCAGCCTGTACATTTACCTCGCTCCTTTATTGCAAATATTGTGCTTTGTATGGGGGCGGATAGAGACTAAGTGATGTGACTAACCATGGGGAGCACAGCGTCCGAATGAAATCAGACTCGGCACCACTTACGCTATACGCCGTTTACTCTAGTTTGTGGGGTGTTTCGGATCTGACAGATTCCCTTAAGTATACCAAAAGTAATTTCACCCATAACACCCCTTTAGGCCACTTACACACGCTCTGTATTTAGTCATGGTTTTCATCAGTATTTGTAAGTCAAGACCAGGAGTGGGTCACCGATGAGGCACAAATCTTCTCATTAGGCTTTTCATCTGTAGGGTTCACTTCTGGCTTTGATTTATAGTTGGTTTTCAAATACTGACAGTGTGAAAGTGTCCTTAAAAGAAATACAGACTGATGTGTACCTTTTGACTGCCTGTCTTTATTTGTATTGCGGATCTTTTTTCTCATAGGTTTTGCTCATTGCACTTCTCTCTTTATTGCAGTTCGTCTCCAGTCTTTTTCAGCAGCAGCATAAGCCATGTGTATGTATAACCTGTTCTTCCGATGTACAGTGCGCTCTGACTGCAGTTCTTACTCGAATACAGAGGCAGTGAGTATATGATCAGAAACTTTCTACATACATAATTTACTGTCCAAATTATTTTATAAGTTTTAACTTCATGAACATAAGCCTATTTTTAACTATAGCAATTATATGTGTAATATGTTTTAGGCTCTGTTCACATTGCCATATGACAGTTGCCACTTTAAAGATGGCGCCCGCTCGCATGTGCAATGGCCGCCATGTTACTGCTGTTTCAAACATCATTCCCCGTCTGAGATCAGGAAGCCCGTTTTGATATAGTAGTAACCCAAAGCCTCAAGTAGTGTTACTAGAATATACCAATACAGGCCAGCAGGTGGCAGCACTGTATTGGTATATTGTAAATTAAGTGTTCTATGATGGCTATTTAGCCATCACAGAACACTGTGGGCAATCTAATGATTGTCAGCTATAGTCACCCAGTTTTTAGAAATATAAAAAACAAAAAATGAAAATCACAAAAGGTCCTCTAAGGATTAACAATTAGCATTTTGTAATGGCACTAATAAATTTTCACAGAATGACTTCTTTCCTGCTCACTCCTGGTCTAAAAAAGGTGGTGTGGGGGGTGTAGACGTAGAAAATGGTCTAAATGTAAAACAGCAAGGAAGCGGCTGTGGAGGCCGGCGCCTGTTCATAACTCCAGTGATCCACCACCAGCGCATGGGCGTCTAAAACACCGGTCTTAATAAATGTGCCCCATTGTTTGGCATTGCCAGTCTCCTGCTTAAAGGTGAATTCAAAGCTACAGTTATCTCGAACATATAATCTCTCCCAAAGGAATTGCATTTAATGTACGCAACGGGTGATTAGTTTGTGCATGCAAAATAGTATTGCCTGAAACTTGAAGGTAGATGTGGAAATAATTTGCTCAGGCTACCAAATAATTTAAAATCCAAAAACACAATTTGTATTTTTTTGTAAATGAGAAATGAACTGGGTTTCCTAAAGTCCACAAAGGGGTCTCACCTCTTCCTATGAGTGGGTGGGATCACTCTGTGAAATGTTGGGAGTCAGGTAGGATCACCTACTCCAGCCTCAAATATATTGGGTTAGAAGCTTTGTAAGATATTTTATATTTCACAGCATGTGTTTTTGGTTTGCAGCTGTCATATGGCACCAGGACCACCACGTCCTTTAAAAGTTGTGTGTGTGGGAGGGCACACTTTTCTCAGCTTTCTGCTTGGAGCATATGCTACGAACTTAGCAGGACGAACCCCTGACTGGTTGGGGTATCTGCGCTTCCTTTTAGTTCCTCTAGGTGAGTAAATATTAGGGGTGTTCTGATATGACCTAAAATCTATATTGCGATATAATTTTAAGCATGTGCGATATATATCTCAATATATTGTTTTCTATATTGGGGGGGGTTACATATTTTTTTTACTTTTTATTTAATAACTATTAGCCTCCTTAAGGGCTAGAACCCTTGTCATATTCACGCTAATAGAGCTCTATTAGGGTGAATAGGACTTTACACTCTCCCTGCTGCCCTGTGCTTTGTGCAAACAACAGCTCGGGAGCTGAGTCCTCTCCCATAAACGGTGCCATCCACAGATCCCCCTCCCCTAAATAGTGCCATCCACAAAGCCCCCTCCTCTAAACAGTGACATCCACAGATCTCCCCCCTAAATAGAATTATCCACAGATCCCCCTCCCCGACGCTCACAGGAGTACATTTATAAACTAATCAGTAACTTTAATCATTGCTGATCTCTTTACTGGATACCTTACTATGTCTTAGCTCAGGTAACAGCAGGCAGTACGGGCGGGCGGCGCTCACTCACAGACGTCATGCGCCTGTGCCGCCTAGTGGGAGAAGCAGGCACGTGACGTCAGTGCCTGCTGTTACCGGAGCTAAGACAGAGTAAGGTATCCAGTAAAGAGATCAGCAATGATTAAAGTTAAAGTTACTGATTAGTTTATAAATGTTCTCCTGTGAGCGGCGTGGCCCTGTATATTCTAACCCCCAGGCAAGCGTCCCTGTCACCATGGGAACGCCTGGGGGTTAGAATATACCATCGGATTTGAGTTTTCACGATCTCACTGAGATCGTGAAAACTCAATGATTTACGGTCAGTCCCTCCCCTCCTCCTCCTCCTCTGTTCTCATTGGTGGTCAGTAGCAGCCGCGCACAGTGGCGAGGGAGGGACTCCCTCCTTCTCCACTGTGCCGGCTCAGGAGAACATGGTGCGCACAGAGAGCGCGATAATATAGCGGTCCGGCGATATGCACAAAATCAATATCGTGGCACAAATTTATATTGCATATCGCCTATATCGTCCACCCCTAGTAAATATATTTCATGTGAGGTTTCTCTTATCAGAACACCACAATCCATATGGTTATATTTTCAGTGAAAATAATTGTGATCTCTTGAGCCTTGTTGTTGAGAATAATTTTTATTCCTGTGTTTTATATTCATGGGATTTGATCTTTCTTTATTTTTTCTTTCAGGGTCTCATCCTGTCTGTAAATATATATCTTCTTTGGATTCTCGTTATGCATCTTTGTTCTTTGATTCCTCTTGGAGAGAGTTGTTTAATAAATCTGAGGTTCCATCTACAGGTTGGTTGTGAGGTGTTTTGTGTTTGTTTTTAGGTAGTAGCTAAAAGTCAGTTCTAAAATGTTTGCTATTATTCCCATTAAATACATTTATAGTATACTAGCAGAAGACCTAGATTCGCACGCGTATATTTGTGTAAAAATGTGATTGCTAGAATTACTCCTTACAATGGACGTTTCAGTCATTAGATCTTCCTCAGCACAATGAGTCTAAAGCAAATAGGTGAGTGGAGTTGTGGATGTTCGGACTCAACTCTACAAGCATATCTAAAATTACCTACTACTGAACCATTCCCAATTGTTAACTGATGCGGCTAGAAACTGCAGTGTAATGACGTAGTCCAGTAGTGGTGAACCTATGGCATGGGTGCCAGTGGTGGCACTCAGAGCCCTCTCTGTGGGTACTCACAGCCTGGAAAAAGTCTATGGTGTACCAATATGCCTTCGAATTTTCCTGCCTTTCATCAGAGCAGGGCGCACTATGAACAGCACAGGCAGAGCATTAAATGTAGGCAGGCTATTATAGCGAAATTTAAAAGTACATGGAAGATATACTGTACTGGACTGTAGTATTCAGGTTAAATTGCCGTGTTGGCAGTTTGCGATAAATAAGTGGGTTTTGGGTTGCAGTTTGGGCGCTCGGTCTCTAAAAGGTTCACTATCACTGACCTAGACTTTACCATCCGTATGTAATCAAGTGTGAAAGTTACAATGCATTCAGAAAGTCATCTACGTCATGGGTCCTTAAAGGGTTAAATAAGTGTTTTTGACCTCTTAGTAGTTATGAGGGTAATTGGATGACCGACACAAAGTGAAAGTACCAGTTACACAGTTAGGCTAATTTCACACTCGCGTTTTGGGTAGATCCGTCATGGACAGATCCGTTCAGATAATACAACTATCTGCATCCGTTCAGAACGGTCCGCTTTGCGGACAAGAATAGACAGTTTTATTAAAGGCTGTCCGTGCGGTTCCGCAAATTGCGGAACGCACACGTACGCCATCCGTGTTTTGCGGATCTGCCGTTTGCGGACTGCAAAAAAAACTGAATGGTCGTGTGCATGTAGTCTTAGTGTCATGTCTGGAGGAAGCCATGCACTGCTCATCACCTGCCCAATACCATCCCTACAATGAAATGTGGTGGCCACGGCTGCATCATGTTGTTGGTAGTAGTTTTGAGTGGCTGGGACAGGGAGGCTGGTCGGGGTTGAGGGAAACCTGATTAGGGCAAAGTACAGAGAGATTCTTAATGAAAACCTGATCCAGCTCAGAACCTCAGACTGGGTCAAAGGTTCACCTTCTAACAAGATAATGACCCTAAGGCTCCATTCAGATGTCCGCACTTTGGACCCGTTGGGGAATGGGTGTGGACCCATTAAATTTCAATGGGGACGGAAAAGATGCGGACAGCACACAGTGTGTCCGCATCCACATTTCCAGGCTGCGGCTCCGCAAAAAATAGAAAATGTCCTATTCTTGTCTGCAGCTGTGGACAAGATTAGGCATTTCTATTGCGGTGTTCACCCGGTGTTTTGTGGATACGCAAAACACTGTGGATGTGTGAATGAACCCTAAGCAACACAACTAAGACAACCCAAGAGTGGCTAACAGACGACACTATGAATGTCCTTGAATGGCCCAGCCAGAGCCATGACTTCTGTGGAGAGACCTGAAAATGGTTGTCTAATGACTATCCCCATCTAGTTTTAGAACATCTGCAGAGAAGAATGGCAGGAAATCCCCAAATCCAAGTGTGCAAACCTTGTGACATCATACCCAAGAACTTTTAGAGGATATAATCGCTGCCAGAGGTGCTTCTACTGAGTAAAGGGTTCTGAATACTAATGTCATGGCTCCAGTGGTGTGCGTCTGGATGCACTGCCAAAAAGGCACATGTCCTTTCTTTGTGCAGGCACAGCTATAAACACAGTAATCCGTGCCAAATTCCACTAGCAAAAGACTCCATGTGAACGGGGCCCCATGTCCAGGCTCTATTTGTGAGCGCTGCTCCCATCTATACATTTTTTTCAGCCTTTCCTTCTACAACAATATACAACTCTATTCCTTTGTTCTGTTGAAGTTTTGCATTTAATAAATACTTATTAAAGCATAAAATCTAAGTGAATAACCTTTTTAGCAAGAAAATGATAAGGCTAAAATGTAGAGCAGTTCACATTGAAAGTACCAGAACAATGCCAGCAGTGAAGATGTTCTCTACCATAGGACACTCACAATCACACATTGAAATCTTCAAACCATCAGATCCGGGTGAATTGAGTGAGATGCTGTGTTATTTTCTGCATTCGGTGCCAAGTGGAGAATATCAGTCCCAGATAGTAGGGTTCAGATTTGACAAGTTCCATACCTGGTGGTGTGATCGTGTATGGCAGAAATGCCCAACCTGCTGCCCTCCAGCTGTTGCAAAACTACAATTCCCAGCATGCCTGCACAGCTTACAACTATAAGGGCATGCTGGGAGTTGTCGTTTTGCAACAACTGGAGGGCCGCAGGTTGAGCATCCCTGGTGTATGGGATAATAGTGTCTGTCCCTTACAACACCAGCCTGCTCTGTCCCTCAGAGGGCGACTCTTCGAACCTTCACCCTATTAAGCACTAAAAGCTACACTGGTTGCACATCTCCAACAAGTTTTTACTGACAAAATGTACCATCTTTATTAGTAGTGTTCAGAGAAGCTGAGTTCATGCTGAATATGAAAATCCTAAAAACTTGAGTCAAGGTGGCCAAATTTCATGGTTTGGCCTGAAGAGCGTGTGTCAAGATGAACCTGGCTTCTATTATTTTCACTAATAAAGCTGGTATATTTGACAGCAGAGAGACGTGTAACAAGGGTTATCGTGAATGTTCAGTAGAGTATACATTTGTAGAGTTTCTCTTTTTTGGGCTAGGACCCCTGTGGTTTTACACCACCAGCTAGAGAGATTGTTAAACCTGTGGTGAGCAGGTCATCTGGGCCGATTTCCTGGGACTGATATTCTCCACTTGACATTGGAACCAGGAAATACCACTGCATCTAATCCAATTCACCCGGATCTGCTGGTTAGGACCCAAGATTTCCTCATGGGGTTGGTCTGTGACCTTTGCCTTGCATGATACTACTGGTTTATGTGGTAGTGCTGGCCGCACTTTCGTTTATTGACCTGTGTTTATTCACTTATTGCCAACCACTATGACTATTGTGTTTTATTTTTTTTACTGTTACTTAACGTTAAAATTAAATGGGGTTTTTCTCGGTGAACGGAGATATGTTAATCTGCTTCATTTTTTGTTCTCAATGTAGAACCATCATTTGACATCATTGGGCGTATCATGCAGTATGTGAATGGAGCCAATAACTCCCAGCAGCTTCCAATTGCTGAAGCCATGTTAACCTGCAAACATAAACTGTGAGTAGTCAGATTGCTGCATTTGATATATACTGTTATATAAACTACATGTTGATAACTATGCAAATATAACTTAAATACCAGGAGCTTCCTGTCACGGTGGTGAGCATTATATATTTCTGAAATGTAAGAATTCCCTTTGAATAACTAGTGTTAGTGCTCAATACTATAATTTTCAATTGTAGCAGCATATTAAAGGGGTTATGTGACACTTTATAAAAATTGCACTGGAGCAGACAGGCTTATAAAACAAAGTGCTAAAAATACCCTATGATCTCCAGGACTCAAAGTCACCATCACACCGGAAGTGATAACCTGTCGTCCATTGTTCAGATGACCTCTCAAACACTCATTGGCCTTAGCAGTCTCTAGTGCGTGAACGGCACATGACCGCTGAGGCCAGTGATTGGCAGCGCAGTCATATGAACAATGGACGCAATGTCATCACTTCCAGTCCGAAGTGATATCATGTGAAGGCACCCTAATAGTCTTGGCACACCATATGCAAACAAGCTTTCCTACTAAGACTGGCATCAGAAACACCAGTGTTGTCCAGGCTATATCATCAGGATTGGTCATCAGTATTAGATAAGCTGGGGTCTGCCTCCCAGCGGATCAGCTGTTTGAAGATGCTGCTTCTCTAGTGTCTCTTTTATAGCTATGGTGCAGTGTAAATGCATTATTTCCATCCCATTCACTTGAGTGGGACGACCAGCCGTTATTGCACTGCATGGCCACTACAAAGGAGGTAGCATGTAGGTAACATTGAGGAGAGAGAGGGGGGGGGGGGGGGGGGGCAAGATGGCTGGACAAGTGTGAGGAGAGCTCCACGGCTGGCGCTGCAGACCTGGACAAATCCTTTCCAACAAAGGCCATTTAAAGGCAGAAGGGACCCTGCTGCCCATAGTAAGAAGCAGGCATCGTTCCCACCTTGCTGAGAGCACCAAGAGTGCCACATTGGGAACTGCATCAGGATAGGAGACGGGAGCCGGACCAAGTGCGCAGTGAGCACGGCGCAGGAGATAGACCTGTGTTTTGCCGAGCATATTAGACTGGGTGAGAGAAAGGGTGAAAGCATCAGGCAGCGAAGGGCAGAGCAATAATAGCTGAGGGAGAGAGCCCACCCAACCTTGCAGGCCCCTCAGTTTCCCGCCAGTCGACCATCTTAGCAGCTCCCCAGCAGCTTGGAAGGAGCTCAAAGATAAGCAGGCTCCTAAGACTAAGGCACGGTCAATACCCCTTCCCACACAGTACAGGCATAATCTCTTGAATAGAGTCCCTAAAGAGAACACTGTAGACTGCTTGGCTGTATATAAGATCTGAGCACGTCCTCTGACATGACTAGCAGATTTATCATAAGAGCAAATAAAGTGTGCCATTCAAAGTTCTAGGTCATTTTCGCCTAATAAACACTGGCTACTAATCTGATATAATAATGGGGCTGTAAAAAACACAAAGCGCCACCGAAAAATTGTGAGAATTTGCCAGACAACCAGATGACTGCACACAGGGTCACCTCTGCCGCAGCGAAATGTGCATACCAGGGCAAGCACGGCATCAGATTCAGGTCTCCTACAAATACCCCTGAGGAAGATCATGAAGAGCTCACTTTAAGCAAGTATCGGCTCAAGTCCTGGAAGCTATTCCTGTATGCAGGGAAACTAGACAAAGTCAAGATTGATCTAGGACTATTGCGCCAAGACCTGCAGAACCTGTGAGAAAGAGTCCAACACACTGAAGAACGTACCGTATTTTTCGGCCCATAAGATGCACTTTTCCCCCTCCAAAAGTGGGGGGGAAAATGCCCCTGCGTCTTATGGGGCAAATGCTGCCATTTTACATCGCAGTCTGCGATGTATCCGCTGGACGGGGGAGGGAGGAGGGGCCGGTGTCATGCAAATGCGGCTGGGAGGTCAATGTACTCCGGCCCCACCGCTCACTCATTTCCTTAATGCCTAAACATTTTATAATCGCTTTCATTCACTTCCGATCCCCAGCCCCATCTGTACTACTTACTAAATGTCCTGTAGCAGGCAGAGCAGGGTGGGCGACTGGCCGGCCGACTGTAACTCACTGACGGCACGTGCCTGCGCCGTCTACTTAATTCATAAAGTAGGGGGCGCAGGCACGTGACATCAGTGAGTTCCGCCCGCCCTGCTCTGCCTGCTACAGGACATTTAGTAAGTAGTACAGATGGGGCTGGGGATCGGAACTTCAATGAAAGCTATTATAAAATTTTTAGGCAATAAAGCTGTGAGTGAGCGGTGGGGCTGGAGTACAGTGACCTCACCGGCCCCGCCACATTTGAATGCCACCAGCCCCTCCCACAGGTATATTAGCGCATATGTGGATGGCACTATTATGGGGTGGGGGATATGTGGATGGCATTGTTATGGGGGGGGGGGGGATCTGTGGATGGCACTGGTATGGGGGGGGGGGTGATCTGTGGATGCCACTATTATGGGGTGGGGGATATGTGGATGGCACTGTAATGGGGTGGGGGATATGTGGGTGACACATATATAGCAGTACCATCTACAGATCCCCACCCCCCCCATAACAGTGCCATCCACAGATCCACCCCCCCATAACAGTGCCATCCACAGATCCACCCCCCCATAACAGTGCCATCCACAGATCCACCCCCCCATAACAGTGCCATCCACAGATCACCCCCCCCATAACAGTGCCATCTACAGATCACCCCCCCCATAACAGTGCCATCTACAGATCACCCCCCCATAACAGTGCCATCTACAGATCACCCCCCGCATAACAGTGCCATCCACCACAGATCTCCCCCCATAACAGTGCCATCCACCACAGATCTCCCCCCATAACAGTGCCATCCACCACAGATCTCCCCCCATAACAGTGCCATCTACAGATCACCCCCCCATAACAGTGCCATCTACAGATCACCCCCCGGCATAACAGTGCCATCTACAGATCACCCCCCGCATAACAGTGCCATCCACCACAGATCTCCCCCCCATAACAGTGCCATCTACAGATCACCCCCCATAACAGTGCCATCCACCACAGATCTCCCCCCCCATAACAGTGTCATCCACAGATCTCCCCCCATAACAGTGTCATCCACAGATCTCCCCCCCCCCCCCCATAACAGTGTCATCCACAGATCTCCCCCCCCATAACAGTGTCATCCACAGATCTCCCCCCCCATAACAGTGTCATCCACAGATCTCCCCCCCCATAACAGTGCCATCCACAGATCCCTCCCCATAACAGTGCCATCCACAGATCCCCCCCCATAACAGTGCCATCCACAGATCCCCCCCATAACAGTGCCATCCACAGATTCCCCCCCATAACAGGAAAATATGAAAAAATATATTTTTAACCAAAAGGTGTGCTTTTGGTGGGTTTTGAACTAATGGTGGTCTGTTCATGACACTACTATGGGTGATCTGTGGGTGGCACTGTTATGGGGGGTGATCTGTGGGTGGCACTGTTATGGGGGGTGATCTGTGGGTGGCACTGTTATGGGGGGTGATCTGTGGGTGGCACTGTTATCGGGGGTGATCTGTGGGTGGCACTGTTATGGGGGGGTGATCTGTGGATGGCACTGCTATATGTGTTTCACCCACAGATCCCCCACCCCATAACATTGCCATCCACATATCCCCCACCCCATAATAGTGCCATCCACAGATCACCATCCCCCCATAACAGTGCCATCCACAGATTCCTCCCCCCCCCCCCCAATAACAGTGCCATCCACATATCCCCCACCCCATATTAGTGGCATCCACAGATGCCCTAATGTACCGGAGATACGGTAAACCTGTGGGAGGGGCTGGATGGCACTGTAATTGGGGGGGGGGGGGGAGATTTGTGGATGGCACTGTTATGGGGGGGGGAGATCTGTGGATGCCACTATTATGGGGTGGGGGATATGTGGATGGCACATATATAGCAGTTCCATCCACAGATTCCCCCCCCCCCCCCCATAACAGTGCCATCCACAGATCCGATCCCCCCCCATAACAGTGCCATCCACAGATCACCCCCCCCCCATAACAGTGCCATCCACAGATCACCCCCCCATAACAGTGCCATCCACAGATCCGATCCCCCCCCATAACAGTGCCATCCACAGATCACCCCCCCCATAACAGTGCCATCCACAGATCACCCCCCCCCCCCATAACAGTGCCATCCACAGATCACCCCCCCCCCCCCCCCCATAACAGTGCCATCCACAGATAACCCCCCTTAACAGTTGACAGATGAGTTCACAAAACAGCTTTTTCCCATTCATTACTCAGAGGCTTGCATCTCACTGATCTGATCCTTCATGTGAACAGAGTAATGGTCACTCGTCAGCAGCACATCTTCTAGGGCAGTGATGGCGAACCTATGGCACGGGTGCCAGAGGCGGCACTCAGAGCCCTCACTGTGGGCACCCACACCTTGGAAAAAGTCTATGGTGTACCAATATGTCGTAGACTTTTCCTGCCATTCAGCAGCGCAGGGCACACTATGAACAGCACAGGCAGCGCACTGAATCTAGGCAGGCTATTGTAGATAAATGATAAAGTACATGGAAGATATTCTATATTGGACTGTAGTATTCAAGGTAAATTGCTGTGTTGGCACTTTGCGATAAATAAGTGGGTTTATGCTGCAGTTTGGGCACTTGGTCTGTAAAAGGTTCGCCATCACTGTTCTAGGGGATCTCCTGCTGACATATTGTAAACTGCATCGGGAACAACCGATGTAACAATTGCTCATCCCTCATGTAGTTTCCATTGGCTCTTTAGACAAGCAGTGATCCACTTGTTTTGTCTATGATTGGTACTTGGTAAAGCCCTACATATAGTGCTGATAACTCCCTGCATTCCATTTCTGGTTTCCATGAATGGTTGCATCTGGTCCAGGTTTTCTTGTTTACAGTTAAGTAGTATATATCTGAAGAAGAGGCTTCTATAAATAGAATAGGCGATATTCTGGTGGCTTAATAAAGAGACACATTGCTTGTTCTGCGTTTTAAATATTGCTCCTCATCCGGTTTTCATGCTTGTTGACAGGTGCACAATGTCCTGGGTCCATGGCTAACAGCAGGAAAAACACATTGTAAAAACCACCTGCGTTTGTACTGCAATTGCAGTGGTTTTGGGATGTGGTAATTTCCCACACTTTTAAACATGATGCATAAATGTATTCAACCTGAAAAAAAAAGAGACAGTTACCGCACCACAAGACCATGGTGAAAAAATACATTTTACAGTCTGGTTCTTGCAGCTTTTCTGTGTTTTACACAACCCATCAGCAGTGTGTAAAGCCAGTCCTCACCACGTTCAGACGCCACCCTTTGAGAGTGGAATTGTGCAGCCAATTCTGCACCAAAAAGCCACAGCTGGCGACATTGTCTTTAGTTGTTTATACAGTCAGTGTTTCAAAGTCGCAACCGCACAAATAAAGGATATGTCCGGCATGGTGTCTGGACGGATGGCACTGTAAGCCGCGGTGGATATCCATTCGCTGTTTAGCTCTGATCAGTTGGACTAAACTGCGAGCAGGTCCACGGCATCCAAATTTAAAAAACCTAAACCAAGTTGGGTGTTTTGGGAATTTTTTGTTTGCTATGTGTACATTTCCATTTCAAGTTTAACCAGATTAATAAATGAAACTGAACAAAACTTATTTGTTAACATTCAAATTTTGATAACCAGTGCCAGGAAAGATGGTTTCTGTTGACTTGTTTGCTTTGGTATTGCACTTCTGCCTGATTCAAACTGCTGCTTTGGTGGGGGTGCCAAGAGTCGGAGCTTCACTAATCTAATATTGATGGCTAGTCCTAAAGATAGGCCATCCATTTTGCAACTCCGAATAACCCCTTAAATTTATTTGAGAGTTTTATATCTGCTTAGTATGGATTGTGCAGAAGCCACTACACATTAAGGTTACTTGTACAGGAAAAACAGGAAATTTGTGTCTTTTAGTTCGGATTTCTGTGTACTTCCGCATTAAAAACTGCATGTGTTACTTGCGTTTTTTGTTGCGGACCTGATGTTCTCTGGCAGATCTCACCCTTCCATTGAAAAGGGTGAAATCCGCACCAAAAGTCACACAATCGACATCCTGCAGATTTCCAAATCGGCACAGCAGGCCAATTTCCACATGAAAGCAACATGTACATGAGATTTGTCTAATCTCATACACTTTGCTGTTAAAGTATTATGCTTTGGTTTTTCTGCACAAGAATGTGCACGGAAAAACCGTGCATAACCAGCACCGTGTGAAATGTATTTTCTGTCCTGCCTTCCTACTCTCAGTGGGTGTACACAGCATAGAATGAGCTCTGTTTATACACTTCAGGAAGCAGTGGCCATGATTCTTCCTACTCTCGGGGGGACACCATTTCTAACAAATGAACACAAAAAAAATAAAACAAAATAATTGACAGCTTCTATCACTATCCTAATAATCTAAAACTATGTAAGGCCGTGTTCACATTTATGTTGAGCTTCCCATTCTTCTGATCCATGAGAAGAACAAAATCAAAATATATTAACCAGATCTAATGATGGGTGCAAGCAGAATATATTCTGCATCCTTCATCCATTGACTTTCATGTAAACAACAAAAGACAAGTTCCATTCCATCATGTGTCCTTTATTTTTGGCGTAGACAGAACTTTTTCCTCTGTCAAAAATTGCACAGACTTGATTAGGTAGACCCTAACTGAGCAGAACTGATTCACTAAAGCAGTGTTTCTGAACTCCAGTCCTCAGGGCCCACTTGACGGTTAGGATTTGAGAATATCCCACTAACTTGTTAGTCATGCTGCTTTGACAATTTCCCCTGCTAAATGCTAAGGAAATCCTGAAAACATGGCATGCTGGGGGTCTTGATGACTGGAGGACTGTTGAGAAACACTGATCTTAAGCACCCATTCAAACAAATAGGGCATAAAACTGACACGTTTTTCAATTTTTCTGTTATTCTGTTCAACACAGATGTGAATAAAGCCTATCCCATATATTAAATGGCCATAATGGAAAAGGGGCAACATTTAAATGGTCACTAACTTTTCACACAACTTTGCATAAATCAATACTTCAAGCGACCATAAGAAACTTTGCAATATATTTTTATCATTGAGAAATGTTTAGTTCTCCTGTTATCAGCTGTTTACCTCTCCCTCACCTCTCCATGTTAATTACTTTTTTCTTTGAAAAATGCTTTGATTTTTGTCTTAAGGTGGACAAGCTCCACTGAAGGATTGTATTACACATGTCTACAAGTATATGAAGGGGGAAGGGGGAGAGTGAGCAGCAGCATGAGTGAGACGGAGGAGGAACACACAGACAAAGCAGACAGCCAGAGCTACATGGGCTGAGCTATAAACCTCCTAAGTACTTTATTCACAAGCATACATGTTAGTACTTGTAATGTCTTCCATGATCCTGGGGCATAATTCTGATTGAATAAGAGAAGGTTATGAAGCTGATTCACCTCTATTTTCTGTGTGCAGTGGATGACAGCTGGACTGCAAATTAGAGACAGAGCCTGCAGATTGAAAAAAGGTGCTAAAGTGCCATATACAAGTCATAGTGGCCAGAAATAGTGTTATTTCTCATGTACACACTGTAGTATTGATAATTGCTACTTTGTACTATTAAGAAAATTAGAAAGATGTAAAAAAAAAAAAAAACTTATTTTTTCTTTTCTTTTTTTGGTTGCATTTTTCCCTGTTAGTATAAAAATACAAATACAAAATACAATGTATCCCTTGTATTTTGGTCCCTCAAAATACAATAGTGTCAAGATACAATATTTTAAGTTTACAGTGGTCAGTGGAAAATAGACTCATCATACAATGCATCGAACGCAGATCCAACATGGCTATTTCTCTGTTAAAAACACCTGTATTGGCTGTCTAGTAGCTCCTCTCTACAGTACAGTGCGGCACTACAGATGTAGCTGAGCTAAAATTGTCTGATAACACATGGCACAGTGCTTTCTTGGTCATCTTGTGACAAAAGCCTTTGAAATCCATTGAAAAGTTAGTTATTTCTTTACTTATCACGTTAACCATCAAGTTCAGTTCAACTGTATCTGTATATGTCCTGTACTGCCCCTGTCTGTGCCAGGATGAGCTGTACTGCCCCTGTCTGTGCCAGGATGAGCTGTACTGCCCCTGTCTGTGCCAGGATGAGCTGTACTGCCCCTGTCTGTGCCCTCATTCAGATGTCAGGTGTGAGCAGCTCCATGTTATTTTTCTGGTTCACTGTGTGGTCTGTACAAGACTCTGAAGAATCCCCCGTCCTCATCATAGAAAGTGATATACAGCTTCCAGCATCTATTACTGACTGTTTTATGTAAGGACTTGCTTTATCTCTTTGTCTTCTTTACCTTAATTTATTTTTATTTTGAGATGTTATTTTGGGGTATTGGAACCAGTCACCAGTTTTCCATAGAATTATAGACTCAAGTTACAATGGTTTCAACAAACAATGGCTGTGATATATAAATTAAATCCCTGTGTATCACAGAAAATAGTGTCAAATATTATTTCAATAATTGAACAAGAAAATACTTTATTTTCTTTTTTTTTCACTTTTTATTTTTTGTGTGTGTATTTTCTTAAAGGGGTATTCCAGTTGTTTCAAGTCATCCCCTATTTTTTGGCGGTGTGGACGGATCACAGACCCATTCAAGTTGAATGGGTCTTGATCTGTCCCGGTGGCCGCACGAACATTGCACGTGCATTTGCGGTCCCCAATGCACGGAACAGCTGCACAACGGCCGTGTGCATGAGGCCTAATGCTCCAGATTTAGCAACTACATGCCAAAGATCGCTCAGTGTCAAAACATCATGGAACTGAATGGGGTCACAGTATGACGTGGTCACGGCTGCTTGGGAGTCACCCTGAGACCCCATTCACTTCCATTATGTTTTGAAGTTGAGCGATGTCTGTGCCATGTAGCCCAGACTTTATTGTTCCATAGGGAATGTTACGTATTTACTAAAACAGACACGTCAGAAAAGGTGACACATCATCTTTAATGAATGAGGCATTCATTTCTGTTATACAAGTGTAATGATAGACTAGGCTTAAGTAGTACTGTCGGTGACATAACACTTTCTTCTTCCTCAGTCAGGAGGATGATTCATATCAGAAGTTTATACCATTCATTGGGGTAAGTGAATATATGATACTTTTTTATGTGTTTTTGTTTCTTTGCTGTACATTTGAGTTGTGCATACTTTTATTATATACAGCAAGTAAATGACCCATTAGATCCATTGTATGGGGAAGAGTGTCTGCTAGAGTGATTGCTCATTTCCATAGAGAATTATTGTTTCGGGGCAGCAGATCGCTGTTTACACAGGACAATCTGCTGCCCAGAAAAGATCATTTCTTCCTCTCCGATCCATTCACCCAACCCAACGAATGAGGGTTTGCTCGTTCATCAGGTGATAGTTGACACCTTTACATTGGTCATGGGTATGGCGCCAGAGACAAATTGCGTGTTCAAGAAACATTCCTGCCTATCTGATGTGTCACACACAGGAATCTTCAGTTTTTCGGTAGAACTGAAAACACACTCTCCTTAGCAACACTTAGAGCTTTGCTAAGAAGACTCTTTAACCCCTGCCCGCTTATAGACGTAACTGTATGTCCAGATTGCATGTGAATTAGAGCAATTGGGCGCACAGTTGCGTCCGAACTCTTACCGGGTACTGTAACACTGTATAGACTCTGGAGAAGATGGCAAGGGACCAGTCCGAGTGGCCCCTTGTCAGCCATTGCTCTGATTAGTTAGTTTGTACGGACTAACAAATCGGAGCATACTTAGGCTGAAAATGCCGTTTGCATGCTCTGATCTCCACAGTTTGTGACCATAAAGATCAGAGCCTGCAAGATGGTACTGCTCTGAGCCCCCATTGTACCCCTTTTGTGCCATGTGTGCCTCCTGTAGCCCCCTCAGAGAGTGTTGATAGCAGTGGATGTTAGCTGTAACATAAAGCTGACACTGCTGCAACTGTCTATATCGGTGCTGGTACCAATACCGACTGTTTAGCCCCTTAGATGCTGTGGGGTTAATACAGAACTCCCTCTCTTCCGTCAGGTCCCTGCCATGTGATTAGTTCCCGGTTGTTGCCATGGCAGCCAGAGGCTTTGCAAAGGCCACCAAGCTTGCCATGTACCGAAACCTGCTAGTGGCAGGGTCTGATCAGGTGTAGTGTCAGTGTAAAACTGACAGTACAGTAGACTGCAATAGATGACTATTGCAGTGTATTGTACAGACATCAGACCCACTGGATCTTGAAGAACCAAGTGTGGCTTGGTTAAGTAAAACAAAAAGTTTTAAAAAATTATATAAAAATGTAAATAAATAAAAAAAATTAGCTTTTTCCTATATCTGCTCTGTGAATTAAAACAAACACAGAATTAGGATCACCATGTCTGTAATGACCTGATCTTAAAAAGGATCACTTATTCCATGTGGTGAGCGCTGTAAAAAAATATATATAAGAAACAATGACAGAATTGCTCTTTTTGTCACGACACTGCCGCATTTTTTTTAAAATAAAACCTATCAAAAAGTATATGTACTCCAAAATGGTACCAATACAAAGTACAGCTAGTCCCGCAGAAAAAGAGAGCCCTCACACAGCTAAGAAAAAAAAATTGCTTCTAAACTCCTAAGCCTTCTAACGTCCCAAAAAAAGACATATGGGAAATGTTTTAACTTTAGGAAAATAGCATACGTGTGTCTTAGGCCTCATGCACACGACCGTTGTGTGTTTTGCGGTCCGCAAATCGCAGATCCGCAAAGCACAGATGGCGTCCTTGTGCGTTCCGCAATTTGCAGAATCGCATGGACAGCCATTGATATAACTGCCTATTCTTGTCCGCGGACAAGAATAGGACAGGTTATATATTTTTTTGCGGACCTCGGAACGGAGTGCTGTCCGCATCTTTTGCTGCCCCATTGAAGAGAATGGGTCCGCATCCGAGCCGCCCAAACTGCGGCTCGGATGTTGACTAAAACAACGTCCGTGTGCTTGAGGCCTTACAATACGCAGGTTAGCAGATGATAACCTTTGTCAGGGACAATATGACATAGAAGGCCAAAATCCATGAGGTTTCATCTCCACACACTTAAATTTTTTTATGTTCACAGGGAAAACCGCATATACATGTCTTACAATATGCAGGGTAGCGAATGATAACATATGTGAGCAATAACGTGACATACTAGGCCAAACTCTTATTTTTCAAACTTAAAAAACTAAATAAAAAAAAACAGCACATACATGTCTTATAATACACAGAGTAGCAGATGGTTTACATCTGACTGCAATCCGTGTTAGTGCATCTCCAAGTACCTCTAATGTTGGTTTGGTTGGGGGAAATAATTGTATGGTAGTTTGAAAACTTGTGCATTACATTGGAGAGATATTATTTCTGAATCTGTTTATTTTTATGAGCAAAAGACATTGGGCTCAAACTTGTTAATGGCACCGTATTTTTCCAAAGTCAACTGTTGGTATCAGTGTCTTCAGTGTGTTTGTGGAAAGGGAAGGACATTATATTGCATCTCCCTGTGTTTAAGAAACCAGATTTGCAAACCATTCCAAACTTTGTGTGGCTGTGTACATTTAGGCCCAAAAATGTCAGGGATACGGAAGGGTTCCAAACAAAAGATCCCGAGCCAGAATGTGGGTAGTAGCAGCATCAGCTATCTGGCCAGAAGTAGTAGTAGTAGTAGGCCGCAGTTGTCCCTGGTTTTGGAAGCGGACAACATTATCATTGTGGAGAAAGAGGATGAGATTGTGGATTAGATAGCTCAGTCCTCATCTCACTCACAGCAGGATGATGTAGAGGGAACTTTGGAGTCTGACCGTGCCATGGAGCCTGGGGTCACAGTGTTCCTCCTGCTTCTCCTTCTTGCAGCCCCAGAGAAGGCTTTCAGTGTAGTCTTCTCAGTCAAATGGCAAGAAATCCCCACTACACCCTACGACAGATAGTCAAGAGAGTCTCCATGTTGACAACTTGTGTGAGAGTTGCATGATATTGCACAGTCTAATAAAATTGGCAGGGAGGGTGAGGACTCCAAAGACGATTCTGTGCCGGACAGGACCTGGAAGCCGGATCGGGATGCTGAGGAGCTGACATCAGAAAGGAGGGGGGTGACAGCAGCAATGAAGATCAGAGGCGACATACCTCCCAAAGAACTGCCAGGGCAATATCTGATCCGGGATCTGGTAATGCCGCTCACACTGTGGGTGGGTTAGGCCCAATATGTGCCAGAGCTAAGACGAGCTCGGCTGCCTCTACCTCTGCATGAGTATCTCCCATCTGGCAGTTTTTCCACACTGCAAGGAGACAGAATGAAGTGGCATCACCCCATCCTGTGGGCAAGTCAGTTTGGCAGCCAGCTACCGCAAATGGAATTCCCTCCTTCTCCTTGCACTCTTTGCAGCAGCCAGGTCACATCCACGGACAGTATAGTGTCTTTCACATCGTCCTAATCCCTTTCTGCTTCTCCCGCTCAGATTACTCTTCCGGTCCATTGTCGGGCATAGATAATGGAATGCGTGGCCAGGAAACAACTGAACATGTCCAGCAATCCACTGGTGCACAAGCTTAATTCCCACCTGGCCAGCTGGTGGACCAGTTGCTGCCGTACCATTTTCTTGAGTCTGCTGTCCTTAGAGAGCTGATGGTGTGCGCTCAGCCTAGCTGGAAGATATCTAGCCGGCATTATTTCTCCAAAAAAGCCATCCCAGTCTTGTACTCTCATGTGGGGGAGAACGTGGCCCATTCTCTGCGATTCTCGCTGTGTGGCAAGATTCAGTAGCTCTTACGGGCAGGGACAGCACATGTCTTTTAGGGCCCACTAGAGGCAGCACCCTAGCAACGAGGTGAGGTCCTTTTGATCCCTCCCACGATAGTGTCAGCCTGGCTCCCTCTCCAGGCACTTATACACCTCCTCTTCCATGGAAGCTCGCCTGTCCACAGCGTCACTTACACTACCCCTCGTTCTTATCAGATGTGTCAAGTGTTGCCACTCCGTGTTGGAGCTGATCGGCTTGGGAGAGAGTAGCCCCACAGGCAAGCAATTGCTAAAGTACATCAAGCAGCAAACTTGGAAACGTAGCCAGCAACAATATGTGCAACATTGTGGCCGCCCTGAACCTGAGGGGGGGGGGGGGGGGGGGGGGACATGCTCCCTGCATGGCACACATTATCAACCTAGTCATGTAACACCTTTTTAAATAAGTACTCTGGCAATGTCCAGGAGAATGTCCAAGAATTTCAGCCATGCTTACGTGGTGAGGAACTGTTTCCTGGACTTGCAGCGACAGAATGGCCTGCCGATACAGCGCTTAATCCATGACGTTCCAACTCGCAGTAATTCAGTAGCCCTGCTGTGTGGTTTATGACCACATATAGAGTGTTTATGTAAACTACAGAATCAGGGTAATTAAATACTGAGGTTTATTTGGCTGTTTAATCTTTGCTATGCCACAGGAAAAATTTGATTAAAATTGCACACAAAAGAATTTAAATTTTTAATTTTACCTCCATTTTACTTTAATTTCTTTGGGACACCTAAAAGGTTAACAAAGTTTAAAAAAAATCACTTTTGAATAATATGAAGGTTGTAGTTTTTGAGTGGTTGGTTTCTGTTATGGTAAGCCCCTCAAAGTGACTTCAGATCAGAAGGAGTACTTAAAGTTTGTTTTGAAACTTTTCTTGAAAATTTGAAAAAAAAAAGGCTTCCAAAATTCTAAACCTTCCTAACGTCCTAAAAATCTAAAATGACATTCACAAACTGATGCCAACATAAAGTAGACATATGGGGAATGGTAATAACTATTTGTGAGGTATCACTATTCGTCTTAAAAGTAGAGAAATCTTAATTTATAAAAAATTTCAGTACATTTGGTTTTTTTTATTTTTTTTAATAAATAAAGATATAACATATCAACTGACATTTACCACTAATATGAAGTATGATGTTTCATGAAAAAAGTGTGGGAATGGCTTGGATGAGTTAAAGCATTCCAAATTTATTACCACATTAAGTGACATGTAGATTTGGAAAATGGGGCTTCGGCATTTGGCCCAAACCGTCTCCTGCTTGAAGTGGTTAAACTAAAATGACAGTTCCACTTTAGTAACAATGAACTAGTCAATTTCATGTACTGATATACACTACAATATTGATTACACCTCTAAAAGCAACCTAGGATAGAAACTACCACAGACTGAAAGTGACTGCTGCATTCCTGACCCCATGATGATCTCTTGTCTGCAGTGGTGTCTGAATCAGTTTGTATATATATTCATAAGCACTTCCTACTTTGCTCATGATATATAGATATATATATCTATATATATATACACACAGTACCCAAGTTTGGACACACCTTCTCATTCAAAGAGTTTTCTTTATTTTCATGACTATGAAAATTGTAGATTCACACTGAAGGCATCAAAACTATGAATTAACACATGGAATTATATACATAACAAAAAAGTGTGAAACAACTGAGAATATGTCATATTCTAGGTCCTTAAAAGTAGCCACCTTTTGAGTTGATTACTGCTTTGCACACTCTTGGCATTCCCTTGATGAGCTTCAAGAGGTAGTCACCTGAAATGGTCTTCCAACAGTCTTGAAGGAGTTCCCAGAGATGCTTAGCACTTGTTGGCCCTTTTGCCTTCACTCTGTGGTCCAGCTCACCCCAAACCATCTCGATTGGGTTCAGGTCTGGTGACTGTGGAGGCCAGGTCATCTGGCGCAGCACCCCATCACTCTCCTTCATGGTCAAATAGCGCTTACACAGCCTGGAGGTGTGTTTGGGGTCATTGTCCTGTTGAAAAATAAATGATGGACCAACTAAACACAAACTGGATGGAATAGCATGCCGCTGCAAGATGCTGTGGTAGCCATGCTGGTTCAGTATGCCTTCAGTTTTGAATAAATCCCCAACAGTGTCACCAGCAAAGCACCCCCCACCCCATCACATCTCCTCCTCCTCCATGCTTCACGGTGGGAAACAGGCATGTGGAGTCCATCCATTCACCTTTTCTGCGTCGCACAAAGACACGGTGGTTGGAACCAAAGATCTCAAATTTGGACTCATCAGACCAAAGCACAGATTTCCACTGGTCTAATGTCCATTCATTGTGTTCTTTAGCCCAAACAAGTCTCTTCTGCTTGTTGCCTGTCCTTAGCAGTGGTTTCCTAGCAGATATTCTACCATGAAGGCCTGATTCACACAGTCTCCTCTTAACAGTTGTTCTAGAGATGTGTCTGCTGCTAGAACTCTGTGTGGCATTGACCTGGTCTCTAATCTGAGCTGCTGTTAACCTGCAGTTTCTGAGGCTGGTGACTCGGATGAACTTATCCTCCGCAGCAGAGGTGACTCCTGGTGTTCCTTTCTTGGTGCGGTCCGCATGTGAGCCAGTTTCTTTGTAGCGCTTGATGGTTTTTGTGACTGCACTTGGGGACACTTTCAAAGTTTTCCCAATTTTTCAGACTGACTGACCTTCATTTCTTAAAGTAATGATGGCCACTCGTTTTTCTTTACTTAGCTGCTTTTTTCTTGCCATAATACAAATTCTAACAGTCTATTCAGTAGGACTATCAGCTGTGTATCCAAATGACTTCTCCTCAACGCAACTGATGGTCCCAACCCCATTTATAAGGCAAGAAATCTCACTTATTAAACCTGACAGGGCACACCTGTGAAGTGAAAACCATTTCAGGTGACTACCTCTTGAAGCTCATCAAGAGAATGCCAAGAGT
Source organism: Bufo gargarizans (assembly GCF_014858855.1). Lineage (NCBI taxonomy): Eukaryota > Metazoa > Chordata > Amphibia > Anura > Bufonidae > Bufo > Bufo gargarizans. The sequence continues at coordinate 127,595,663 of NC_058089.1, read as the reverse complement.
GTGCAAAGCAGTAATCAAAGCAAAGGTGGCTACTTTGAAGAACCTAGAATATGACATATTTTCAGTTGTTTCACACTTTTTTGTTATGTATATAATTCCACATGTGTTAATTCATAGTTTTGATGCCTTCAGTGTGAATATACAATTTTCATAGTCATGAAAATAAAGAAAACTCTTTGAATGAGAAGGTGTGTCCAAACTTTTGGTCTGTACTGTGTATATATATTTTCTATAAATGTTTTTTCTTAATATGGGGCTTTACACATGGATCAGTCACGTCACCCTATGCATCAGTTAACAACAGGGTTATGACATACATGAACTAGGTGAACACCCAGGGCACATCCATCGGATAATTCCGTAGGTTGCCTGTCTGTAGGCGATGTCATATTGTTCATAAAGTTAACTAAAAAAAAGCACGGAGGAGGCAGAACAGTGCTATAAATGTTTCTGACAGTGACAGACATCATGAGATGCTGCTGTAGGTAGAAATTCTTTATCACTTCTGAGAACGATACGGGAGCAGAATTGTAACTACATGCATATTAGAAAAGTATTCTGTAGAGAAATTAAAGAGTAACTAAACCTTTATCTAAACTTTTAATATGTTCTCCCTAATGCCCTAATAAAACTAACATAACATACTTAATGAATTTTCTATTTTTACTACACTTGTCCCTACATAAAGGGCACCATTCCCTGTGCGCTTAAAACTGACATACAGTTCTCTTAGTTTAGCGGAGCAGGCAGAATCAGGAGCCCACTCCGCTCTGCTATTTCTGGCATAGTACATGGGTACAGGGTACCAATGCGCTATGCCAATAGTTAGTAATAGTCCAGGGAGCACGGGCAGGAGCAGCAATGTGCGCTCCTGCTTGTACTCACAGCGCTGCTGCTGCCCATTCATAAAATATACTCCATCCACCGCTGACAGCTCAGCGGTGTACAGAGAACAGAGTTTTAAGCTCACCAGGGAATGATGCGCTTTATGTAGAGAAAGCGTAGTAAAGATAGAAAATTCATTAATAAAGTATATTACAGATAGTTTTATTAGGCCATTAGGGACAACATATTAATTTAGATTAACCCGCACCTACTGTGTCCTTCTCCCATACCATGTAGATTGTAAGCCCTCACGGGCAGGGCCCTCTCTCCTTCTGTACCAGTTTGTAACTGATCTTGTTTATGATTAGTGAAATTGTCTGTATTATGTATGTGCACCCCTTATCATATGTACAGCACTATGGAATTAATGGTGCTTTAATAATAATAATATTTATTATTATTATTTATATTTAATAATAAAGGTTTAGTTACTTTTTTTTATCAAAACTAGAATAACCCACAATCAGTCCCTTTTATTTAAACTGCATTTTGTGAATCTTCATTTGAATTAAATGAGTTATCCCATCTCACCGTTTCTATGGTGACATGAGACTACGCAGTGGCCCCAGGACAGGTCATCAATGTCAGATGGGTGGGGGTCCTACACCTGGCACCCCGCCGATCAGCTGGTTAGAGAGAAGCCACACACTGGCCAGTGCAACCTTCCCTTCATTGTTTACCTGCTTGCCGTCGACATCGCAGCAGTGATCAGAGTAATTACAAGCCATCCCATTTACTTTATAGGGACGGGTTGTTCCAATACAAGTGTATAGGAGTACCATGACCAACCAAATCACCTCAATGTGATGTCTCCTCCTTTCAAACACACTGCACCTGCCATCTGCACTTGTTCTGTTAGATGTTTCGTGCCGGTACAGTGTATTTGAATGGAGGAGACATCACATGATGGTGATTTGCCTGGTCACATGACCCTCCATCAGCTTCCATCTTATGGACAGGACCTCTGTGTGGACAGCACAAAACATTTTGTAAACAAGGGGCATACCTTTAAAAAAAAAAAAAGGAAGTGGTGCAGAATTTCAACAAGGACTATATTAGTAAGTGCCATATAATCATCTCACAAACACATTGGTCAACAATAACCAGAAAGTGGCAAAGCCCTTTAAAGAAAACTGCCTAGAGTTAATGCAAGCTGTGCTGCTCCTGTAACTCATGACTTATAGAAGCAGCATAGCTTTTTCTGCTGCTCTATTTGCATAACTTCCTATCGCTGCAGTGGGAGCTACAGAAACGCAGAGCGCCTTCCTACTTGGCAGTTTTCATAAGCCAAGCCATCTGGGGCCGCCACAAAGTCCTATCCGCTATGGAAACGGAGAGATGGGGAAAGCTCTTTAATACCTCTTCTTCCCATACATGTCTCCCTTACCATTTAATATTTTCACATACTGAGACATTTTCCTTTTCTCCTTGTGCCTCCCTGTGCTTCTATCCTCTGGGGTATCCTTCCTCCTCTCATTGGCCCTCGTGTCCTCCTGCAGGTGGTGAAAGTCGGACTGGTGGAGACATCCCCCCCAAATACTGGTATGTGAGGGAGAAGAGTTCCCTAATCTGTACCAACCCTTCAATCCTAACAGATATACCCCTTCTCTGTCTATGTATACATGATGCTTCTCAGCTTTGCTAACTGGTTGCATTTTGTTTTCCCACAGATGCAGAGGATTCTGTTTCTCTCAGTGTCGGTCTCCCTTCTACGTCTCCACCTTCATCAGTCGGAGTCCTCCGTGATGGTTCAGCAACACCTCCATCATCTCCGTCTTTAAGTGCCAGTCTCCAAGGAAACACAGGGTTAGAGGAAATATTTTTTACTCTCCACCTGTACATACTTAAATACAATGTGCAAAAATGTACAGTGAATCCACTCCAAAAGACCACCTTTTGGATAGGATGACCCCTCATCTCAGAGGTTTCACGGTACATTAAGCCCATTTTTCTCGCCCATTCCATTGGGGGACACAGACCATGGGGTATAGCTTAGGCTACCACTAGGAGGAGACGCTATGCAAATAAGAAAAAAACAGCTCCTCCTCCACTGGCTATACCCCCATGCTCCAACAGTGGACCTCAGTTTTAGCTTAGTGTCGGATAAGGAGGTGATACTTCTGCTCCTGCAGGGTTGTCCCTGTAGCTTTTTCTTCTCCTGTTTGTTTTTTTCTAAACGGAGGACCCAGGGTCGCATGGTGCGTCCCTGGTCTCTCAGCGGAGCGAGCGCCGGGGTCGAATGACCGTCCCAGGCTACCTCCCTTTCCCCCCAGAAGATAAGTGGAACCGGGCTTGACCTGCAGCTCCGGTGGCCTACCAGATCCAGGGTCACCTAGTCTTGCCCTCTATCCAGTGCACTGCCACTCCTTGTGCCAGATGACTGAAGAGGTGACCCCCTGCTGGTCCGGAACAGAGGGTGAAGACTGCAGGACTCGGATAAGTGACAACGGCTCTCCGGCAAACTCCTCCTTCCCCCCCCCCCCCCCCCCCCCCCCTGTGCTCACACTGTGACACGGCTCTTTAGGGCTTACCTGTGGAACTGGGAGGGCCTGCTGGGTGAGAGGGAAGAGGGATTCCTTCTTGGGGCAGTGGCCATTCGCAGCGCCATGCTACTGCGCCTTTTCTGTTTTGTTCGGAGGGCTCCTTAACCCCTGCACGGCGGGTGCCCTTTTCGGAGTCCGGGTCTGCCTTTTTTTTTTTTTCCATGTCTTCCCGCGCGCATAAATTTATTTATTTTTTTGCGCGATCTGTGACGTGACTGGGGGGCGGAGTCTATCGCGTCAGCTCAGGCGCTTCCGCTTTGCCTCAGCGCTTCTCCACGCTTGGCTGATACTCCAGCTCCTCACAGGTCACGGTAGGACAGATAGTGTTCCGCAAAACTGTAGGATACCCTGACTCTGGGATTGCCGCCGTCATGCCAAGACCTGGGGCCCCCCAAAAATCTAAAGCGACACCTCAGGTCCCACCGGGATCCTGTAAGGTCTGCTGCTTGCCACTATCGGTTACAGGCTCCTGTGACTCTTGCCTTGCCTCGGGACAGGATCATCCACCTCCCCCTCCACCAAACCAGCCCAGTCCCTCCTCTGCCCCTTCGGAGCCCGCGAAGCCCTCCTGGGCCTCTGCCATAGCTAGGGCGGCCGTGGACTCGGCCCAAGTCTCGCGCGCGGCCAAGGCCTTTATGGAACGCATGGTGGCCACGGATCCACTGCCTGTGGTTAGCACCGCTCCACCTCCCGATGCCCCCCACAGAGGATGCTTGACCGTTAAGAGGCAGCGTACGCAGCAGCATCCCTCCTCGGATGACTCTGCTTCTCCCCCTCGCCGGGACTACAGGTCTGAAGGGGAAAGGTCCGGCTCGGACGAGGACATGGAGCCGGAACCCAGGGGGAACCTCCTTCTGCTAGTAGCCAGGAATTCCCCCTTTTCCACTGCCAAAGTCCTTTCAAAGGCTTGGGAGCGCCCTAATCACCGTTTTTCTGCCACAAGGCGCATGGATACTCTGTATCCTTTGCCGGCAGATAATGTGCAGCAGTGGTCTTCTCCTAAGGTCGACCCGCCGGTGGCCAGATTGGCTAAGGATACGGCAATACCAGTCCTGGATGGGTCCTCCCTACAGGACTCCTTTGACAGGCGTTTGGACTCTTTCCAAAGCCATCTTTACTCTGGCTGGCACAGATCTGCGCCCCGCGTTCGCCTCGGTCTGGGTAGCCAGGGAGCTTTCAGTGTGGTTGCAGCGCCATCATCAGGACCTCGCGGAGCAGGATGCCTCTGCGGACACCCTGAACTTCGTCCTCCAGATGTCCCAAGCGACAACATTCCTCTGTGAGGCCTCATTAGACGTCAGCACTCTCTTTGCGCGGGTTTCGGCCCTCTCGGTCACGCAGCGCAGGGAGGTCTGGTTGAAGGTCTGGGACGCAGACGCTTCTTCCTAGCGCTCCCCCTCACTAACCTCCCCTTTGCGGGCTCCAGGCTCTTCGGTGCTAAGCTGGACGAGGTTATCTCTGATGCTACAGGGGCAAGAGCACACACCTGCCCCAATCTAGATCCAAGCGCGCCTTCAGAGCTCGCCCCTTTGGCTCTAGAAACCAGTCCTTTCAGCGCTTCTCCTCCTCCAGGTCTGTGACAGCCCCCTCCTCTGGCGGCTCTCAGGACTCCTGCAAGAAGCCTTCCTTTAAGCCTCAACCTTCCTGGCGCCTGCGGGCACAATTCCAGGGGAGTTCTGTCCGCCCCGCGGCTCCCAAGCAGTCCTCCGCCTGAAGGGGCGCCCCCACCACTTGTGGTGGGGGGCCGTCTGCTCTCCTTTCAGCAGGTCTGGAGAGCTCACGTTCAAGACGCCTGGGCCCTGGAAATTGTAACTTCCGGTTGCAAGATAGAATTTGCTTCCAGACCTCTGGAATGTTTCTTCCCTTCTCGGGTTCCGGGGAATCCGGCCCGATTCTCGGCCCTTTTACAAGCAGTCTCTTCCCTTCTGGTCCGGGGAGTAGTTGCCCCAGTTCCTTCTGGAGGAAGGGTTCTACTCAAATCTCTTTGTAGTGCCAAAGAAGGAGGGATCAGTGCGTCCGGTCCTAGACCTGAAGCTCTTAAACAAGTCCCTGCGGGTGCAGATGTTCCGGATGGAATCCCTCCGCTCAGTTATTGCTTCTCTTCTTCCAGGGGAGTTCCTCGCATCAGTGGACATCCGGGACGCCTATCTGCATGTCCCTGTCACAGAATCTCACCACAGATTCCTGCGCTTTGTCATTGGCGGCCGCCATTATCAGTTCGTCGCCCTTCCCTTTGGGCTGGCGACAGCCCGGCGGGTATTCACAAAGATCTTGGTGCCGCTAATGGCGCTTCTTCGCACCAGGGACATATCTCTCTTGCCCTACCTGGACGACATACTGATAAAGGCTCCCTCTCGTCTCCAGGCCGAAGACAGCGTCAGGATCACTGTTCAGACTCTGCAACAGTTCGGCTGGCTGATCAACTTCCCGAAGTCCTCTCTCCAACCTTCCCAGAGGGTGACCTTCCTGGGGATGATTCTGGACACCACCGCAGCCCGGGTATTCCTTCCGGATTACAAGTTCTCACGGATACGGGAGTCGGTGTCTCGCCTGCTGCATTCCCCATGTATCTCCATCAGGGAGTGCTTGCAGGTTCTGGTGCTTATGGTGGCCTCCTTCGAGGCTGTCCCCTTTGCCCAGTTTCACACTCGGCCTCTGCAACAGGCGATCCTGTCCTTTTGGGACAGGACATCGAGGGGTCTGGACTCTCAGATCCGCCTACCTCCTCGGGTTCGCATGGAACTCCCGTGGTGGCTGTCCCCTCAGAATCTGGCTTCAGGGAGATCCTTCCTCCCAATCCCCTGGATAGTCGTCAACACGATGCTAGTCTCCTGGGTTGGGGTGGCGTTCTCCGGGCTCGGACGGTTCAGGGGGTGTAGTCAGAGGTGGAAGCCCACCTTCCGATCAACATACTGGAGCTCAGAGCAATTTTCCTCTCTGTCTCATTGGACCCCCCTCCTAGCGGGTCCAGTCGGACAATGCCACAGCTGTGGCCTACATCAATCATCAGGGCGGAACCCGCAGCCGGACAGTGATGCAAAAGGTGAAAAGGATCCTCCAGTGGGCGGAAACTCATGTTCCAATATTGTTTGCAGTGTACATCCCAGGGGTCGAAAACTGGACGGCAGACTTTCCCAGCCGCAACAGGGTGGATCCGGGAGAGTGGTCTCTGCATCCGGACGTATTCAAGGACGTCTGTCGTCGTTGGGGCCGCCCGGACGTGGACCTGATGGCGTCCAGGCTCAACAACAAGGTTCCCACGTTCCTGGCCCAAGCTTGGCATCCGGAGGTGTACGGGGTGGACGCTCTGGTGTCTCCGTGGCAAGACTTTGCGCTCCTCTATGTCTTCCCACCACTGCCTCTACTCCCAAAGGTTCTTCGCAGGGTCGCGGCGGAAGGGATCCCGACCATATTCATCGCCCCCGATTGGCCTCGCCGCCCCTGGTTCTCGGAGGTCACTCTGATACTGGCAGACGTTCCGTGGCCTCTTCCTTTCAGGGAGGACCTGCTGTCTCAAGGACCGCTCTTCCACCAGAATTTACAGCCGCTTTGTTTAACGGCGTGGCTGTTGAGACCTCCATCTTGAAGAAGAGGGGCTTCTCAGACTTTGTCGTGAAGACCACGATAAGAGCCAGGAAACCAGCTTCCTCCCAGATATACAATCGTACCTGGAAGGCCTTTCTTGCCTTTTTCGAGAAGTTATGTGTTTTTCCCCTTCGTTTCTCCTTTCCGGTTGTCCTCTCCTTTCTCCAGTCGGGTCTTGAGATGGGAATGTCCCTGAGCTCTCTGAAGGGTCAGGTCTCTGCTCTGGCCATTTTTCTTTCAGCGGTCTCTGGCTCTGCTCGGTCCGGTGAGGACCTTCCTACAGGGGGTGGCGCATTCGGTCCCTCTGTATGTCCCTCCCCTGCCCCCCTGGGATCTGAACCTGGTTCTGTCTTCTCTCCAGACGGCTCCTTTTGAGCCCCTAAGGGACATTTCCCTGAGTCTTCTCACCTGGAAGGTGGTCTTTTTGGTGGCCATCACCTCTATCAGGAGGGTATCTGAGCTGGCCGCCCTTTCCTCCAAGGAGCCCTTTTTGGTCTTCCACAAGGATAAGGTGGTACTGCGCCCAGTCCCTTCTTTTTTGCCCAAGGTGGTCTCCGCCTTCCACCTTAATGAGGACATAATCCTGCCCTCTTCTTGCCCCGCTCCGGCGAACCCCAAGGAGCGCGCTCTCCATTCTCTGGATGTTGTCCGTGCTTTGTGGGTGTACCTGTCGTTTACTGCCCCATTTCGCCGCTCGGACTCCCTTTTTGTGGTTCCCGAGGGGCCTCGTAAGGGTCTGGCGGCCTCCAAGGTCACTGTGGCTCGGTGGATTCGGTCGACTATTGCCATGGCCTATCGGTCCCGGGGTAGGGTTCCTCCAGCGTGGGTTACCGAGCCATCCACCAGGTCGGTAGGCGCAATCGAGCCTCTACATCACAACTTTGTAAGGCGGCCACCTGGTCGTCCTTACATACCTTTACCAAGTTCTACCAGCTGCACTCTCTGGCGTCGGCTGATGCTGCCCTAGGGCGCAAGGTATTGCAGGCTGTGGTTCCTGTTTAACTGTTGGACGTTTCACTCTGGAGGTGTCGGTCTCCCACCCCATGGACTGCTTTAGGACGTCCCATGGTCTGTGTCCCCCAATGGAATTGGCGAGAAAAAGAGATTTTTTTTGTGAAACTCACCTGTAAAATCTTTTTCTCGTCTTTTCCATTGGGGGACACAGCTCCCACCCATTCTTGTCTGTTACAGGAGGGGTTGGTTCTATCCATTGGGACCTAATGGTTAACGGCCTGATGGCGGTATTCCTTGGTTCCGTTTTCTTTATTAATATTTGGTTTTTGGTCTCCTTCTCCTACTGCTTTTGCACGCACTGAGGTCCTCCTGTTGGAGCATGGGGGTATAGCCAGTGGAGGAGGAGCTGTTTTTTCTTATTTGCATAGTGTCTCCTCCTAGTGGTAGCCTAAGCTATACCCCATGGTCTGTGTCCCCCAATGGAAAAGACGAGAAAAAGATTTTACAGGTGAGTTTCACAAAAAAAAATTTTTAACATGCTTATCTATTTTTTATTTGTGGTTTTAGATTTTTCTTATTGTGTTAGATTAGGTGTCGTTTAACTACTTTCATATACCATTTTGTTTGGAGTTTTACAATTTGAGGTACATTCAGCCATATAGAGAGCCTAAACTTACTCTTCCTCTTTATGTAGGACCATGGCAGATGCTTTAGGATTACAAGTTGATTATTGGCTAACTTGTGACCGGAGAAAAGAGAGAGAAGGAGGAGGGAAGAATACTCTGCGCAGTATCTTCCGTTCTGTGGTTGTTTCACGTTTGCCAGGACCAGATACACCACCTGGTAGTATGAGTCTAAGTGTGGTAACTACTGAGTCACGAAACAAGAAGGGTAAGTTACACTTACTGTATTCAGACAAACACTAGGAACCTGTGTTACTCTGTACGTTTATTAGCTTGGCATTGTATGCTTGCACCTGGTAAAACCAAGACTGTATGACATGAATAGACTGGATCTACAGTATATTATTCATCTGGGAAATATGTTAGCCATCTCTGTAAGAAGGGGACACAGATCCAATGTCATTTGGATTAGCTGTTAGATTTGGTAAGTGCATTCGTTTTCTGCACTTGTTAATGCACATTATTTATATGCTCTAAAAGGTGTTTGGAGGTTTGATATAGGTAAATTGTTGTGTATTTTTACATTGTTCTTTTTTATTTTAGTGCCAACAATCTTCCTTAGTAAGAAACCAAAGGAAAGAGAAACTGATGCCAAAAGTCAAATAATAGAGGGAATAACAAGACTTATTTGTTCCGCCCGACAGCAACAGACCATGCTACGAGGTAATTTAGTGCTATTATCCAATTGGTACTGCAAACTATGGAGGGGTAAAGTAGTATCAATTTCTGCCAAATACCCAACTAAACCTGAAAATAAATCGAAAGGTAGTATTAGTAAGCCATTAAAGGGGTTTTCCATGATCTTTTTATTAATCGTGGGGGTCCAACATCCAGGACGCCTAGTGATCAGCTGTTTGACAAGGCATTGGCACACTTCCTTCTGACAGCTTTCCATAGACCATGTGATGTTACGTTTATTGGTGATATGGCCTAGGCGCAGCTCAGCCCCATAGTAGTGAATGAGGCTGAGGTGCAATACTGAGCACAGCTGTTAAGTGGACGGAGCTGTGCTTGATGAGCAGGAAGAAGGCCGCTACTCTCCTGTAAGCATTGGTGCCTTTTCAAACAGCTGATCAGCGGTGGTCCCAAATGTTGGACCCCAATCAAAAGATTTTGAAAAACTGTTTTAAAACTTAAATTTTAATAATCCAATAATCAGATAAACATCAGACATGAAGCAAAAAAATGCGCACACACCAAAAAAAACATGTCACAAGTGTCCTGTGTGGGGGGTATATCACGTCAGCCTGCAATCTTATTGAAAATGCAGGTATATGCAGCAGTAAATGGAACAGTCTTACTGTTATGTAGTTATGAACTAAAGTGCTGAAGTTGTGGGATTTGGGAACAATGCAGACTTGCAGTAGGGTCTGGACATCCTGTGCTAGGTGGGAGAATCTCACTTGTTCCAATTCTTTTGTCTATTGTTTTCGCCCCAGTGGTAGGGACATTGATCGGAAGCCCAACATGTGATGCTGACATTGCTTTCTCGATAGTGTAATATTGTATGGGTCATTTAAAGTGTTGATCAGCAGCAGGCTGTGAGGCTGAGCTTGTACAGTATGGGGCAGCTCAGTCAGTGTGCTGGACGGCTTCTCTGTTGCTGTACTGGCAAATGGCTTGTCAGCAATGGCATCCTGAAGTCTATCTGTGGGATAGCCCTCCATTCCTTCCAGTCCTGTTAACTGCGTGTATGTGTGTATCTCAATACCTAGACAGCCGGTGATATTATCTGCCAGTCTTACATGCTGTGTGACAGTCACTGGACTATACTGGAGGAAGCGACTTTGCAATAAATTAGCTGTCTGAGACTGTCTCTAAGCACAGAGTCTCTCACTTGTCATCTACAGACTTGTAGCTAGCTTGGTCTATGCAGTATGGAGCGGGACTCCAGTACACCCACTGCCCTGTAGTGTCCGTCCATGCCACCTCTTCTTCAGTAGACTTTTCAGAACTGAAGGAAGAGGAAGAAAGATGTGCTTGCCACACCCGTCCGCCATATTTTGATGACGACTGAAAAACCAATGCAATTATGCTAATGTTTCCAGGGTTTCAGTTGTAGATATTTTGTTATGGTTTATTACTAAAAATTAAAAAGCTGCTTTTTAGAAAAATATTGTTTTGTGCCATATTCTGACCCATAACTTTTTATTTTTCTACCAATGGAGCCGAGTGAGGCCTGTTTTTTGCATGGCAATCTGTAGTGTTTACTGTTACTATATCATGTGGGATACATGCAACCTTTTTTTTTTTTTTTTTTTTTTTTGCAATTCTGGCATTTTTACAGCATTTACTGTTCTGGTTAATAATGGGATAATGGCACATATACACAGTTATATAACTGTAATGATTCTGACAAGCAGTCAGGATGCAGTTAGCGGCTGGGATATGGCAGGCTTTAGGTCCTTTTAGAAGGCCCTTCTTACCATGACAACTACTCGGCACCCTGCAGTTGGTCCTGATAGGAGGACACAGGGAGCTTCTTACCTCTGTCTAGCCACTTACACACCCTAGTCGCTATTGAACATGGCATCTGATGGGTAGACCTACCAGGATCAGAATTTTCTCCTGTCCTAGCTGTGAGAGCTGAGTGCCAACTGTACTATAACCTGTGCCATCGCCATGACGTACCATTACAGCCCTGAGTGTTAAGTACCTGTGCTCAATGACGTAGTAGGACAGCACTGATCGGGAAGGAGTTAGACAAAATAGCTTTTTCTTATAATAATGAATAAAATCTTAAAGAATTACATACGGTTGAAAAAAGACATAAGTCAATGAAGTTCAACCAAGGGATAGGTGGGGACACGAATCCCAGAAGGAAATGAAACTAAGATTTCTAGACATTTTTATAAGCATTAATGTTGTTTACTTTTAAGAATTCATCTAAACCCTTTTTTTAAACTATCCACTGTTCCTTCTGTGACCACCCCCTAAGGAAGTCCGTTCCAAAGATTTACAGTTCTTACAGTAAAGAAGCTTTGACGCTTCTGGAGACTGAACTTTTTCTTCTCCAGTCAGAGGCAGTGCCTCCTTGTCTTTTGAGGGCATTTTGCATGGAACAGTTTTTCACCGTATTTTTGGTATGGCCCATTTATATATTTGTATAGGTTAATCATGTCCCCCCTTAGACGTCTCTTCTCAAGACTAAATAAATTAAATTCTTTTAATCTTTTTTCAGAACTGAGACCCTCCATGCCCCTTATCATTTTAGTCGCTCTTCTCTGTCCTTTTATCGACTTTTTACCTAAAGGGATAAATTTTGTAGTGCAATTACTCAATGTGGATTTGAAGCTCTCCCATTTATTCTCTGTATTATTATGTGACAGTAGCTGCTCCCAGTCTATGCCTTGAAATGCTGCCCTCAACCCAGGGAAATTAGCCTTTTTGAAATTCACTGTCTTTGCTCTGCCTGGCAGTTAGCTTTTTATAGTTTAGGGGGAATATAATTATATTGTGGTCACTATTACCTAGTGTTTCTCGAACAGTAACATTTCCAACATGCTCTGCATCATTACAAAATTACCAGATTGAACAGAGCATTGCCCCTAGTGGGAGCTTCTAAAAAAAAGGCCCATAAAGTTGTCCTGAAGCAAGTTGAGGAATCTTCTCCCGTTTGTGGTTGAGGCAGAACCATGACCCCAATCAATGTCTGGGAAGTTAAAATCTCCCTTTATGACCACTGTGCCAGCCTGTGCAGCCTGCACTATTTAGTTATACAGCTGCGTTCCGATCTTCTCTGTGATGTTAGGGGGTCGATAGATTACACCAAGTATTATTTTATTATTTTTTCAGTGTGTATATCTCTTTGAAATTCCACCCATAAGGTTTTTACATCCTCACCATCTGCACCCACAATTGCCTCTTTCACACTTGTCTTCAGATCACTCCTCACATACAGGCACACGCCACCACCTTTTCTATTGACCCGGTCTTTCCTAAATAGTGTAAAACCCTCAATATTTATAGCCCATTCATGTGAAGAATCCAACCATGTCTCAGCCACACCAACTACATCTATGTGTTCTTCTAGTACCGTAGCCTCCAGCTCCCCCATTTTGCTTGCTAGACTTTTGGCATTTGTGAAAATACATTTTAAATTACTATTACCTGTAAAGTGAATATCCAGGATTTTTTGGTTACCTTGGTTGATGTTTGTATGTAACAGGTTCTTGTTACCAGCAGTTCTATTTTTCATCGGTGTATAGTTCTGGCCAGTCTTCTCCCCACTTTCCTCACTAACCCCAGCCCCCACTAAATCCCCACTGTCCACTCTCTATCTACACTAACTACCCCCTTATTAGTAAGACCCCCACCATCCCCCAGATCCTTCATTTGAGTACATAAGTGGGTTGGAAATGTTCTGTGTAAAACACAAAAAAACTACAAGTGGTAATCTCCCACCATTAAATATCATTTTAATAGTATACATCATACAAAATAAACTGTTTGCCGTTTACCAAAGATTAATAAATGACCCAGTGAACAGCCATGGCATTTACTTGCCTAGTATGAGGCCACCTGGTGTTTGATGCATATATTGTAGCAGTGTGCATGTCCACCCACAGACCTGAGTGCTGGTGGACACCATGCCATTTTCCCCTTATCCAGGTCTCTAAATAGTGATCCTCTATTCACTGCAGAGCAATCAATAAAAATTAGCTTTCTGCCCTGCTCGTCAGTGGAGGACCAGAACATGAGCAGTATAGCTGAGAAGACACCTTCTACAGGGCAAGTAAGAAAGAAGGGACTGTATTGTCAGTTGCCATGGGGCGAAGGAGACTAAGGCTACTTTCACACCTGCGTTTAGGTGCGGATCCGTCTTGTATCTGCACAGACTGATCCGCACTGATAATGCAAACGCTTGTATCCGTTCAGAACGGATCAGTTTGCATTACCATGAACAAAATTAAATAAAAAATATTATTATAATGGATCCGTTTTCAATTGCACCATATTGTGTCAGTGAAAACTGATCCGTCCCCATTGACTTACATTGTAAGTCAGGACAGATCCATTTGGCTCTGCATCATCAGGCGGACATCAAAACGCTGCAAGCAGCGTTTTGGTGTCCGCCTCCAGAGCGGAATTGAGACTGAATGGAGGCAAACTGATGCATTCTGATACAACAGATCCTTATCCATTCAGAATGCATTGGGGCTGAACTGATCCATTTTGGGCCGCTTGTGAGAGCCCTGAAACAGATCTCACAAGCGGACCCAGAAACGCCAGTGTGAAAGTAGCCTAATTCTGTCCATAGCCCGACCCTATCAGCATAGATTAGCAGCAGCACATAGGCAGACTAGGTTAGCAAAATTATGAACCAAGTATTATGTTTACGCCTTCCGTTTTGTGTCCACAGTGCCTGTGCAGGCCTATGTGTTTTACCGTTGTTAGAGTAGAAAGAAACCGCCTTTAGTAAGAAGTCAGCAGTAACACTTACTAGTCTCTCGTCTGTAGAAAGTGTCTCGTAGGATACTTTTAATCAAGACAATTTTCAAAGTTGCCTAATTTTTTTGGGGTTGCATTTAAGCAATAGTGAATGGGTCTAAAATACATGTGACCTTTATTGGCCATTTGCCATTCCTTGTTACAGGCACATATTCACATACGCATATAGTTTTTTTTTCATGAATTGCTCCCAGCCTTACAGCTCCCTGTAACATTTGTCAGCTAGCCCTTGCTTTACATCATTATATTGCACTTTATTTTCTTTTATTCCTTTTTGTCTTTCAGTCACAGTTGATGGACGGCTCTTCAGTGATGTGAAGTTTTTCCAGGTGGCATCTCAGTGGCCTACTCACGTCAAATACTTTCCTGTTGGAGTTTTCAGTCCTGCAGGAAAACCCTGAATATTCTTCCCTAAAGTCATCAAAAAGAGGCTCTTCCTACACTCTTAATATTCACATGCAACTCTAGCTAGTGGATTGTGACGCTGTATTGTATTCTAGTGCATACTACTACTGTTCTCCTAACATCTGCTTATTGGGCATGCTGGTGATGAAACAATGACCCCATCTGTTACATTGAGTGACCATCAGGGCACACTTTGCAGATGTTACATACATTCAGCATTTAATGTGGAACTGACATTTTATTTTATTTATAGGCCAGCTGATAAACATTTTTTCAATATGCTTTATTGATTTGGGATTTCTTAATAAAAAAATGACTGTCTTTTGGCAGTGAGCTGCTCACCTTCACTAGCTCGGCTGCATATATTTACAGCCCTGTCTAACATTGGTACACTGTCAGCAGTGAGTGCCGACAGCATCTGTGGGATCTGTACGCCCAGTGCGCTCGCTAACTATATAGCCACCAGAAGTAATTTCCTGCATCTCCCTGCGGCTAGATAGTGAGCGCGCCGGGCGTACAGATCTCACAGATGCTGTCGGCACTCACTGCTGTGCTGACAGTGTACCAATGTTAGACATGGCTGTGTATATATATATATATATATATATATATATTATACTTATAGCCAGCTTTAGGGTGGCAATGAGTGAGGCAAGTCTTTGCTATTCAGTACTGCGCTAAACAGTGAAGATGGGCAACTCGCTAATAAAAAAAATCCAAGATCAATAAATAAAGTATATTGAAAAATTTTATATGGCAGTTACACTTTAAGACATTCCCTTTTTTAGGTCTTAAAAGCAAAAATTGATTAAAAAAGGCAAGCTTAGCGTTTGTGTGATGAGATGTATGGTTTTGCAGGTAGTGTCTTACTGCCAGCTCACCAGTTTACATGTCATTCATTCTGGCTGCAAGTCTCTCTCTTGTGTCTTAGCGCAGTTCATCCTTTGTACCATGTCTGTTAGTAATTTAATCTTCATCGTGTGCCTCGTTGGTTTTCACTTCTGCACTTTATACTTCTTGCTTAGGTCGACTTGATAAGCTTCCTTATGGAGGAAACTCAGTACATCTCGTTTCATTTTGTATAATGCTTTTCTGTACTCCTATTTTCTTCCTTCCCTGTTGTGAGAACGTCCATTGTATTGACCTGTAGCTTAACGAGCTTCTCCATCATGGCATGAAGTGACATCTGCATGGGACAATTTAACAGCGGGTCATTGTATTTAGACTCCTCAGGGTCCAGGATGGAGCTGGGTTTGAAAGGATGAAATCCTCAATGAAAATTTGCAGCCCTTTCACTAACATAGTGACCATGTTGTGGATCTGAAAATTTCCAGAATTGTGGAATTTTCTCACGGCTTATGGATAGGGTCTTAAAACAGTATCCACGTGTACTTTATGTTGCCGTGGATTATGGTGCAGAATCCACAGCCATCATATCCGCGCCATCACCTTTCTGGAATAAACTTGTGCCTCTCCCCCTAAGTTCAGTCCATACTTACGGTGCTTTAATGAAATGTGCCAGCGGTGAACTCGCTCTCTGCCCAGTGCCTGTTCTGCCCCCTACAGCTACCCTTGCTCACGTCACAGGTGTTACAGACAAACTGTGCATGATGGCAAATGATAGATTACATATAATTTATATAGTTATGTGATAGTATAAAGCCCTATGGCGCTTTGTGTCACAATTAAGGTTTTTTGTGGCACATTTTGTCACTTCTCTTACCCACTTTCTAAAACAGCATCAAAGATTTAGGCTACTTTCGCATCTGCGTTTTCCTTTCTGGTTTTGAGATCTGACAGAGGATCTCAAAACCGGAGCAAAACTGAACAAACCGGAATGGAGTGCACCAAAATGCGTTCCGTTCTGGTTTCTTGTGTTCCCATGCTGGACACAAATCTGCTGCAAGCAGCGTCTTCGTGTGCGTCATGGGAAACTGATCATGGCAGATCTGGCACCAAAAACCATGTAAGTCAATGGTGCCGGATCCGTTTTCTTTCAGCATGGGATTTCAAAACCATATCCAAATGCATCCGTTTGAATAATACAACCGGCTACATACGTTCAGAATGCATCAGGTTGTATTATAAACCACTGTAAGTCAATTGGCGCCGGATCCAGTTTATTCATTTTCAATATATAATACAACTGGATCCCTTCTGAATGGATGCAGCCAGCTGTATTAGTCAAACTAGTGCATTTGGATATGGTTTTGAAATCCCACGCCGGATCTCAAAATCAGAAACCAAAAACGCATATGTGAAAATAGCCTTAGGCATATTTAACAATCCACGAAAAATGTCACTCAATATTCTGGGCAGAATGAATGTAACTCAATATATCTCCTCCAGCGAGTTCATTCTGACCCACGTACCTGCTTAGCAGAATGACATGGTATGTGGATTTTATTTAGAGCTGTGGTTGCTATGAGCAACAGAACAAGGTTTCCTGCTATATAGGTTTGATGTTATTAAACGGAAGTATCGCCCATATATACATACACTTTACGTATTCCTTTATCAGGCCGCATCTAGTGTTAGTAAATTTGACATTACATAAGCTCTATTACCTTTTATCGACTAATTATTCCATTTATAGAAATGTTGTTAATTTCTTACTGGCATGAAGTGGTAAGTTCAGAATTTAGTATGTGGCTAGATGCAGAAGATATGTGTATATTTTGGATGCCAACCCTGGAAATGTACAAAATACCTCCCATATATTGTTACATGGGGACACTAGACACCCCAGATACTGTTACATGCATACGGTAGGGTTACCCGACATAAACTGTTACAAGTAATGTGTTTAATATGCAGCATATCGATTAGCAATCATTCATTCTTGGTGTCTGCACAAATATGTTACATACTATATGTTGCATACTGTACACATTACATTTGTACTGTATTCACAGTATGCCCTGTTACATGATTTCCTGTAACGTGTATATATTGTTGGTGTGGTCAAACTGACAAGGAAGGTATGCTACAAGATGTTACAATCAAGCTGTATGTGATCAAAATCAAAGCTAGAAGTATATGGGGTCATAAACGACATCACACTCCATGTTCTAGGGCAGGGGTCAGCAACCTCTGACACGCTGTTTGTTGTGAAACTACAACTCCCAGCCATTCGCTTCTGTGGGAGTTCCAAGAACAGCCAAGCAAGTGGCCCTGCTGGGCTCTGTTCTAGAGTATTACATACACTCCATGGTCCTGTATTTTAACACTGCCTTCCTGGTCTGTCAGCCAGTTTTTGTTGACTCATTTTTAATGTCTTAACGTGTGATTTCTTATGCTACTTCTAAAGCACAATAAAGTCCACGCAGATGGATTTCTGTCCAAGTCCTGCCATACAATCTTACATGCTGTTCATGTTCTTGTATATGCCTAGTGTTGCACAAATGTATATAATTTGCTTCACAGCTTATTTTTATGTTTTATATTGTTTCTTATAATTGTTTTTGTTTTCATTAAAGTTTCTGTGGTTTACATTCCGGTGTTCGGTATCTACGTTGGCGTTATCCATACATAATACACTGTAATCATTAGAACCCAATATCACCTTTTTTCAATCTTAGTCTGTTGCGTTCCACGTAGGAACGCATAATCCCCTTCCCACCTTCTTGTGGATTTTATACTACATATACTGCTGCGGCATCTGTTTGATCCTCGTGGATTATTACATGCAATGGTCATCTCCTGCTTGCTTGGTGATCTTGGGGGAGCTTATGTTTGTCTATGTAAGTAAGTCCTACTGCTCAGTTACTGTCTGATGAAGGGGATTTATAGAAGTCCCCAAAATGTGTTGAGGAATGAAGATATCTCCTTGAGTTGTGAAGTCTGTGTCTTTCATCTGTCAGACAGTGGCCTTTCCAGCATGAGGGCCGTGGGGAACATATAATTAAGCTTTCTTTGTACTCTCCCTCGAGTGCCGTTAGTAAATCCAATGTGCTTCATCCCCATACTACCTTCACTGTTTAATACATCTTGGATATAGCACCTCAGATCTCCTATATACTGTATATCTATACTTCTGTGCTAGCACAGCTCCGGTGTGTTATTGGCATCTGGAAGTAATTTTTTAATTTTTTCCTGAGTACTTCAATCCTTATCAATAGTGTATTTGGAGGTCCCAAACCCAGTCATTTCCAGTAGTCTTCCTTTCTTCTCATACCTGTTTTTGCTATAGTGGAACCACAGCGGCTCTGCTACTTGGTGGGTAGACATACTTTTATTCTCTATTGATTTGCTTTATCCCTTTTGGCGCCCATTCGTGTTTTATTCACTAATTCTGAAGGGTGTTGAATTTCGCTGTATGCATTGAATTGGTCACCAATATCTGTAGGCCAGAGAACCCCTTTAATACCATCATTAGACATAACTAGAGGTTCAGGACAGGGGGGAGCAAAGTGTTTGAGGACTGAGTAGGTCCCCAACCCATAGAATGCCACACCATGACCACTACTAGTACCACTAAATAGTGACTGAACAATATTAATATACCATTATATAATGACAAATATTGCCACCCGTGACCATAAAGTTGTAGATACCAGTTTTGCACAGCTCTGCAGGCTGTAGAAGTGATTATAGTGCGGTAAGATACAATGACTTATATTTAACGCACGTTTTCTCCAGTTGAAGTTGTTCATTTTTTCCATCAGTTTCATCCAGCCTGGACCATCTTGATGACTTCTTTAAGCCATGACTTGTGTCTGCAGAGTAACAGAAAACAGAAACATCTTTGCCTCCTAACTTTTCCAGCGTCCACCATGCTGTACCTCTGTGTGGCACCATGTCACCTAATACTGTACTTCACAAAGTGCATCATAACTATTATTACCCCATATGCCAGCCACAATTGCTCTCAAAAACGAAGCCAGCCAAACATGCACACAAAATTCTATGCCAGCCACAGATGCTCCAAAATGAAATGCAAATATTGAAAGGAATGGAAGACCTGCTGTAATTCCATTAGCAATGCTGTTGCAAAAGCCAGACCACTTCAGGCGTTTTGAATCGTAGACTTTCTGCCAGATCCAATGCGTTTTTTTCCCTTCCTAGATTGTAAGGTTTTGTGAGCAGGTCCCTCACTCCTAAGGGTACTTTCACACTTGCTTTGTGAGGATCCGGCAGGCGGTTCCGTCGCCGGAACTGCCTGCTGGATCTGGAAATCTGTATGCAAGCGGATATTATTTGTAGACGGACCCAGATGCGGATTCGTCTGACAAATGCATTGAAATTCCGGATCCGGTGTCATCAGGCGCTTTTCCCCCCCTAATTTTTAAAGGTCTGCGCATGCGCAGGCAGGGAAACCGTATCTCATTTCAATGAGAATTAATGCTGGATCCGGCATTCCGGCAAGTGTTCCGGAATTTTGGCTGGATGAAAATACTGCAACATGCTGCGTTATTTTCTCCGGCCAAATACCGTAAAGGGACAGAACTGAAGACATCATGATGCATACTGAACGGAATGCTTTCCATTCAGAATACATTAGGACAAAACTGAAGCGTTTTTTCCGGTATTGAGACAATGTGACGGAACTCAATACCGGAAAAGAATAACACTAGTGTGAAAGTTAAGATGTAGGTTGTGTATTAGTGTGTAACTGTGATGTCTAATTTGGTTTGTACATGTGCCCATTGAACTGTCAAGTGCTGCGTGAATGTTGATGCTATATCAAATATTACACAGCATAAAATCTGCAGTGCACCTGCCACATGTGGCCATACTGTGAGGCTGCATACAGACATTGTGGAAGAAATCTTTTGTGGCTTTCTCTGGAAATCTGTTTCAATTCCGCAGCAAAGTCCACTTGTTTCATGCCAATATCTGGCCGTGGCATCTGCCATGTGGATTAGAACGAATTGCTGTTCTTCACCTCAACTGGTCCCGCTAACCATGGCAAGTACAGGTGAAGCACAGCAAATAGCGGTAATCTGCAAAAGGTTCCTGGTGCTCTGCCATGATATGTATGGTCACTAGGCAGGGCAGCACTGACACGGCCACAGTATGGTGGAAAAATGACTGAAGCACTGCGACTGGGTTTCAAAACAGAATGATATGTTAATACTTCAGTTTGCAGGAAACGGCTGTTTCTCTCACAAAACCGCGAGGCTGTTAGTGTCCTTGTGGTTCTGTGGGTGAAACAACTGTTTACCAGCAAACTGGTAAATTATCCACTTATCATTCAATATTATTACAGCAGAGGCGAAGCACAAGTAAAATATAATACAAGCAACTGGTATATACCATATATAGTCTAATATTTCTTTCTGGTAAAAAATTGCTCCATGTGCAGATTCCCCCATTACAGCCATGCCACCATAACAGTGACAGAAGTCCAATAAAACAAATATACTGATGTTCCCTTTGACCCTGGCCAGTGCTTTGTCTCCATGTGCTTCCTCTGCTGGTGGACCTGGCATTGGTGCTCTGCTGCCAACCTGCTCCTCACAAGGCTTCTTCTCCTCCAAGGCTGAGCCTTTCCCTCGCTCTACCTCATGAAACTACTTTCCAGACCCCGACCCCACAGCGCTGCCATGGGACTAACCTCACCTATCAGTTTGCTGGTCCTTGCCACCATCTTCATGCCACTTCCCCACCCACATCCTGTTAACAGAGGCAGCCCGGCGGTGGGTTCAGAGCTCCGGTCTGGTGTTTTGGACTTCCCAGCCAGGTCCAGGTTACTGACGGAAGAGCGAAGAGTGTCTACTAAAGGTAACATCATGGAGAGCACCTTCCCTGCGCAGGCGACAGTGCATGGGTGCATAGACAGATGTCACCCCCTCATACATATGATAGATGTGTACGTGTACCACACCACGTGGTTCAGAAGGCTGCTCGGGGTATCTGTAGACCAATAGCATCCCTTATCACCATCATTATTATAACTGTATAGCTATCTGTATGATGTCTACAGTTATTATAAGACCGGGAAGAAGAAGCTGAAGCTGTTTCTTAGGGTACTTTCACACTAGCGTTTTTCTTTTCCAGCGTTGAGTTCCGTCCTAGGGGCTCAAATCCGGAAAAGAACTGATCAGTTTTATCCTAATGCATTCTGAATGAAGAGTCCGTCCCTCAGGATGCATCAGGATGTCTTCTGTTCAGTCTTTTTGACTGATCAGGCTTTTCAGAAAACCGTAGCATGTTGTATTTTTACCTCCGGTCAAAAATCCTGAACACTTTGACTGAACGCCTGATCAGGCTTTTTTCCCATTGACTTGCATTAACGCCGGATCCGGCGCCATGTGTTCAGTCAAAACGGATCCGGCTTTTGCATGTTAAACCCGAAAAATAGGAAAAAAAAGTTAAAGTCCATAAATGACGGATCCGTTTTTTCCAATGCATTTTTCCATTGTGATCGAAAGCCTGATCAGGATTCAAATGTAATCAGTTTTCACACGTTTTTCCAGATCCGGCGGGCAGTTCCGGTGTCGGAATTGAACGCCGGATTCAAACAACGCTAGTGTGAAAGTAGCCTTACATATCAGTTTCTTATTCGTATTAGGGTACTTTAACACTTGCGTTGTTTGATTCCGGCAAACGGATGTCATTTTTTCTGACTGATCAGGCATTTTTCTGACTGATCAGGATCCTGATCAGTCTGAAAAATGCCTGATCAGTCTTGCATTGCAATACCGGATCAGTTTTTCCGGTGTCATCAGGCAAAATGGATCAGTTTTTTTTTTTCTTACTATTTTTAAAGGTCTGCGCATGCGCAGACTGGAAGGACGGATCTGGCCCTAATACATTCCAATGGAAAAAAATGCGGCATTCAAGCAAGTCTTCAGTTTCTTTCGCCGGAGATAATACCGTAGCATGCTACGGTTTTCTCTTTTGCCTGATCAGTCAAAATGACTGAACTGAAGACATCCTGATGCATCCTGAACGGAATGCTCTCCATTCAGAATGCATTAGGATAAAACTGATCAGTTCTTTTCCGGTATTGAGCCCCTAGGACGGAACTCTATGCTGGAAAAGAATAACGCTAGTGTGAAAGTACCCTTATTTGTATTTTTTTGTTATTTAAGAAATTTTTTACCAATATTAAAAATAACACGCTGAGCTGAAAATCAGGTGAAGGCAGCATGAAAACAGAAATGACTGGCACACAAATGGGCATCAAAGTAGTTAAAGGGAATCTGTCACCCTGATTTTGGACCATTATCTACAGTAATATATTAGTATAAACACCTATATATACTCAACACAGCAACATAAGGTATAAAATCGAAAATCTTTATTGTTACAAAAACAACAAACTAGTAAAAAACATATGTGCGTGGCAATACAGACACAGTAATAAACAAGACTAATAGCATGGTATACGGTAAATGCAGAAACTCCTACTGACTCCCAAAAAGTACCAAAGGAGTAAAGCTCCTTTAAAACATGGTAAAGTGCTAAGTGCATTCAAACAGAAGTGAACATAGGAGACACCACTGCCCAATGTATACAGACCAGAATAGTCCTGACCCCGATGCACGTTTTCGCTGTCGCTGCCTCAGCGGATAAGAATGGACTGTGCTCCCTAGCCTTATAAACCCATTTATTTAGATAAACGTGGGACATATGTGTTACCAGTAAGGTACTTACACGCCAGATAACTGATAATGGATAGCGTATGCAGTGTGGGTTACTGGAGGACCCAACAGCATTTCTTCCGGTACCGATTAACCACACCCCCTGATATACAGGTAAGCCGGTTATAGACCCCAGAAGCTACATAAAAATAGTCAGTACCTCTCATCATATCTTCCAGGAGACTGCGGCCATACTCAGATAGAAATAACAAAGGGGAAGGAGAAATCGTGGGGCCCGGCCTGTGAGCGCATGCGCCCACACAGTACGCGTGACGTGCGCATCACCGCCGACTACCCGCAAAACCTCAGCCCCGCATCACATGATCGGGCCAGCCAGGTCCTCAATGAAAAGAAATGATGTTACTAATAGAACAGCCCCTAATCAAGAGACATGATCAGAAAACACCACAAAATGAATATTTCGGCTGATCGGAAGCCTAAATTACTTCTAGTGCATAACTAACTCTTATATAAAACAACATCTTACAATAGTGTATATGCGCAAAAAAATATATTTATCTTATATATGTGACCTGTCAGGCAAAAAATGTGAAAAAATCTGAAGAAAAAAAACTGCTCCGCGAGGTGAGTGAAAGTGCTCCGTGCAAACATGCAAAAACACAGTGTCAAAATCACATTGTAACAGTACGACATGGGAAAATTAAACAAATGCTTCCATAGATTGTTTAGACCACGATTTTATAGGCTGTAGTTATGTAGATGAACAGATCGAAGGTATAACCGGTATCCTGTAAGCAAAGTACGTCTATTGAAGACTATATTGAAAACACCATGGATCCCTAACGTTCATCAATCTAAAAGTAAAAAAATGGAAAAAGAGAGAAAGAAAAAAGTGAATAAAATATAATGTTAATAAACTACATGACGACTCAAGAACCTAAAGGAAACCAAGATCAGTTAAAATTATATATACGCTAAAGCACATCCAAATCAAAGGATATATGGATAAAAAAGGAATACCAGGAGCTTTATTACATAGACATGGCTCGGGCCTACTCCTAGGTTTTAAAAAAATTTAACAAAACTGAGACCCTCATTCAGGTGAAGTGGAGTAACTGTATTTAGCCTAAAAATCCACTTGGCTTCCCTCTGAGCCAATAACCTTTTCCAGTTGCCACCCCTCCCTCCAATATCAATTCTGTCTATACCCCTCACCTTCAATAATGATCCATCACAGCTATGGTGGGCCTTGAAGTGTCGGGGAATAGTCTTTAGGTTCGCCAGATGTTCTTCATCTTTGACTGCATTAATTCCCAGAACATGTTCTCTGGTGCGTTTTTTCAGTTCCTTTTGAGGTCATCCCTACATACAGAAGATTACATGGGCACGATGCTACATAAACAACATCAATTGTGGTGCACGTAATTGTGTGAGTGATGTTATAACTTCTTTGACCAGTGCCATCCGTAAAGGTTGTTGTTCATTCGATATTGGGGCAAGCAACACAGTTGCCACATGGGCGGCAGCCCCATTTAGATCCCTTTGAACCGAATAGTTTATTTGGATTTCTACTATGTACGAGAATATCCTTCCAGTTCTTTTCACGTCTATATGTCACTAGGTTGGCAAATAGTTACGCAGTCAATAGTCCATACGTAAGATGTTCCAATGTGTATTTAAAATAGAGACCAGTTGTTCATGTCCTGAGTTGTAAGTGGTGACAAATCGTACAATATCATTCTTGTTATCTATGCGTTTTATTTGAGTTTGTAATAGGGCATCTCTATTTGATTGTTTATCCCGTATGTATCCTATCCTTAGTGAGACTTCACTGTAGCCCCTCTCCTTGAACCTACTGTGAAGATCTTCTGCTCGCTTTTCGAACTCACCATCACGGGAACATCCTTCTCAGTCGCAAAAATTGTCCTATTGGAATACCATTAATATGTTTCTTCAGATGGTAGGAGTGCGCATGCAAAAGGCTGTTGACTGCCGTCGGTTTCCGGAATAAGTCTGTGTGAACAAAACCCTCATTATCAACCTGGAGTAGTGTGTCCAAAAAAAACATATCATTCCTCCCCATCTTGTATGTGAGGTGGATATTCTTATTATTAATATTTAAGGTTGTCATGAAGGACCGTAAATCATCAGTGGAACCCTGCCAGACAGGATGTCATCAATATATCGACACCATAAATGAACTTTGTCAATCTGAGCGACCGGGTCTGTCAGGAAGATGACCGTTTTCCCCAGCCCCAGGAAAGGATTTGCGTAGGATGGCGCACAGGCCGCCCCCCATTGCGGTTCCCTGAAGCTGTAGGTAATAGGACCCCCTGAAAATGAAAATATTGTGTCGCAATGCAAAGTCCAGCAATTTCAGTATGAATGTTCCATACTCACCCTCAATGATAGAGGTCATCAGAAAGTGCGTTGCCGCCAGGATACCGTCCTCATGACGAATCGACGTATAAAGTGACTCCACATCACAAATAACGATAATCATATCTTCTAGTTGTAAGCCATTTAATTTTTCGTAATATGGTACATCTCCAGTATCCTTTAGATGAGACAGGAGAGATTCAACCAAAGGTTGCAAAGTATAATCTATTAGTTGGCAGAATGCTTTTGCAAATGTTGGTACGTGAGACAATGGGGTGTCCTGATGGAACCTTTTCGTTCTTATGGACCTTCGGCAACAAATAGAACGTTGCCACTGTTGGACTGTAAAATTATATATAGAGTAATTTAAGGAATGTGGATATTGGCGCTCCCACTAGCAATTTAATAAACAATAGAGAATTTGGGAGAGCTTAAAATATAACTTTTACTGTTAATTTAGATAAAATATAAAGCGCCACAGATACTTGAAATATGGCTAAATGTATGGAACAGTCTTACTGTTCAGATGCCCCCTGATAGGGATCAGCCTGGCGTGGTGGAAATAATACCGCGTCTGGGCCGAGGGTTAGATGTAGCTGATGGTAAATTCAAGATGTAGACTGATACAGGGAACCGTTGTCCCTAGTAAGCCCTGAATGGGGAGGGGGCAAAGCTACTGTTCACCTGCCTGTCTACACAGAGTTCCTACCCCGCAAGGGGCGGCCCTGTCCGGATACCTTACCCTAAAATCGGGCGGGTATCCCTAGTAATGCCCTATCCACTGTCAGAACTCAAAGCTGCACTGAAATACATTGTCAAGACTGCTGTGCACACGAGTCCTCTCCATTATGTTAGCACAGTCCCTACTGTGTATTTCAGTGCAGCTTTAAGTTCTGACAGCAGGAACAGTAGGGAAAAAAAGGTGATCTGGACTCCTTATCTGCAGTACTACACATGTATTACTGTAGATGAATGTCCAAAATCGGCATGATAGATTCTCTTTAAGAAGTGTGATTTAAAGGGTTAAATGACTTTGGACCATTGTTTAAAAAAGAAATAAATGACAGTTAGTGGTAGATAGTTATAGTTCTATCTTAGGTATAGTTTCACATAGTGTTGGGCTTCTTTCACACTAGCATTAGACTTGTCCGGCAGGCTGTGCCGTCCCGGCCCCATTCACTATAATGGGGACGGGCAAGAGATGCGGCTGCAGCATGGCAAACACGCCCAGAGGCGGCCGGACAAAAACCGCAGCATTATAATGAATGGGGCCGGGGCGGACTTCCGGCAGCACACGTGTGCAAGCGTTAGTACGGATCCGGAAGGCTGTTCCCTTGCTGGAACAGCCTGCCGGACAAGTCTAGCGCTGGTGAGAAAGAAGTCGTAGTTCATATTTCTGCACACACGTGCATCCTGCTACTGCTGAGCAGCAATCAATACCGTCTATTACTTGATTATTGATAACAATTATACCAGTATATAACAACACCATTCATATTATACATTTATTCTGGAATCTTCTAATATACGCAGTGTTGTATTTTGGTTCATACTCCATATCCTTTGGTATTTTGTTTGCAGATGTACTAAGCTTTCCCTATGTTATATCATTAAAAGCTTTGTCCTTTTCCATAGGAACACAGCACAGAGTTAACACTCCCAGTCATAATGTGATTACTAGATATTATAATTTACCAAGTGTGTGTGTTAACTCTGCTACATCCGTATAGATACTGTATGTTAACAATACATCTGACAAAAATATACTGAGTCTACTGTATGTGCCATATCAGGTGTATACTTCTCATGTACTAGAAGACGTATCATATAAGACAAAAAAAACTACTTTCTTCATTAGGGGTGGCTTGTAGTTAAGGGAGGAGCAGAGGGGGTTGTCTTCGTGTCCTGTGTTCGCCAGCTTTTCTTCTCCCTCCCCTCTATGTCAGCCCTGGTTGGGCTATGTCAGGAGTGGGAAACCTTTTTGCTGCCGAGGGCCATTTGGATATTTGTAACATTACTCGTGGGCCATACAAAATTCTCAACTTAAAAATTTGACTGCGATATTTGCTCTAACATGTAGTTGACTTAAAGGCTATGTACACCTTTTAGGGGCAATTTTTTTAAATTATTGCATTATACTTATGGTGAGCTAAAAATCTTTTTTTCAATTGGACTTTATTAACAATATGGAATCCTTTTTTGTGTACAGAGCCGAGATGCTCTACTATCTGCCTGTGGATTTTCTGTCCTTTCCGTCATCTGAGGAGCAGATAGACTTCTTGTCTCTGCTCTCTCATATTATAAACACTCATTATAGCTCAATGTGGCTTAAATAAGTGTTTATGACCTCTCAGTAGTTTAGAAATATGGGTAATTAGATGACCGGGACAAAGTGAAAGTACCAGTTAAACAGTTAGAAAAACAGTTAACCCTTTGTGACTGAACAGCTCAATATTTTTAATAAAGGCCAATTGAAAATATGATTTTTAGCCAAAAATAAATTAAATCCATGCATACATAAACTGCGGTTTAATTTTAAAAACTCTAGAGCGCTGTCTTTCTTGCAGCACAAAATGGTGCCTGCACCCTCTATATTACATAAAGTACAGGTGCCATTTTGACCACACATAGCAGTCTAATGTTTAAGTCCAGAATGTTATGTATTTAGTTCTTTATTTGGCATTATTGGCATCCAAGCTAAACCCAGGGGGGTACAGAAAGGGGCTCACTCAGCTTTCACTCTCCCTGCCACTGTCCCTGCCTCTTCCTTCACAACTGTCTTGGCTTTGTCCCTTTATCAGCCTCAGATCTGCCCCCCACCTCCATCAGCCTCCTATCAGACCTCCCAGCCTACATCAGCCTCAGACCAGACTCCCATCAGAACCCCCCAGCCTCAGATCAGACTCCCATCTTGAGAGAAAAAAATATCCCCTATCGCTGGGGGTTTCCACTGAAATTAATTGTTAGCAGGAATGGCACTAACTCTGTTTTATTGTCCCCATCACAACCTGTGGAGTTGTTAAAGAAATGGTCCCTTCACCCACCAAAAGATTGAGAAGGATCCCCATGAAAGCAGAAACCTTCAACCTTGATGCAAGAGTGGACTGTAGTGAGAACTACAAGATAACATATGGTCTCTATATCATTAATATGAGCTACTCTCCTCTTGTCCTACGTAGGGACATTTATTCTCACAATTTTCCACTATGTTTTTTCATACTTTCTTAAAATCCAACTTACAGGTTTTTCTAACCATTTTATTCAAAGCTATGGCTGTTGGTTAGCCGGAGCTAGCCAATTTGAAAATACTTCTTTATTTTTACACTACTTCACTCACTGATTCGAGGATTTGTTTTATATTTAGTTACACTAGTATTGTTACCTTCGTCACTTATCCCTTCCTCCAAAGTGACTCCCCCATACCATATTTTCTCCAACCCTACACATGGCAGTTGTGATTGGGATTGGTGACTTTTTGGGAACTTTTAGATTCCTAAAAATATATTTTTTAAATGTTATTTATTTTACCTGTTATGAAGGTGATATGTCTGTTTTGAGTGCTGAAGGCATGATACACACAAGATTTTCAGGGGTTCACCAGGTCTTATTCTTTATGTTCAAAATATCGGACAAACTAATTGAACATAAGCATTTCTCTAGGTCTCCAATATGGCATTAAAAATATCATCTTTGAATGTTAAAGGGTTAAATATCCCTTTTGAAAAGATCTAGTTTATGGTGAGAGACACTTAAATTAAAATGGGATATTATCTGAACACAAGAGACCCATTTGCTAGCCAAAGACAGCTTCAGAATCCACAACAAAAGGTTTCCCCACATTTTTCACTCACACTCTGATTGATAAAAAGAAAGGGGGTGTGATGATAGCAATTAAAGATACAATCTCTTTTAACCTTTTCTCATATTCTGCTGATTCCCAAGGTCTATATATTATCATAGTTTGTTCGATTGATAATCAGATTTATACTATTGCATCAATATATACCCCCAATAAATCACAAATTCGCTTCCTACATCGATTCCTTACAACATTAATGCCTCTAAAACAAGGTTTCCTGGTACTATTTGCTGATTATAATAAAATTATAGACCCCACAATGGATAAAACACCACTAGAAATTCGAGATAAAGATCTCTCTTTCAGAGACTTATTACATAAGGAAGGAATTTTCGATCCTTGGCGCATTTTACATGCATCTGAAAAAGATTTTGCCTTTTTCTCTACTCCCCATAACAAAAATACTGCTGCAAAATGTCACCTCAGCAGACATAGGTATTATATCCTGGTCAGATCACGCTCCAACATCCTTAATTATTAAACTGCAATTTTCTATTTCACATTTTGCACCTTGGAGATTGAACAACTCCATTCTAAATAACCCAGAATACTTAAATGTATTCCGCACAGCCCTGCAGGAATATTTGGAACTTAATTCTACACCAGATGGTGTGCCCATAAGGCAGTTATGAGAGGTCTCTTCCTGAAATATTCTGCCCTTGAAAAGAAAGTGTCAACAAAAAATTGAGCTACTCACCAACAAAATTACACAAATAGAAAACAAAAATAAAAAGTCACCAAAGTAATCTACGTTTCTGAACTAAAAAAACTCGGACATGAATTGTATGTCCTTATGCAGGCTAAGTTTGAATTCCTTCTCCGCAAATTTAAATCTATGTATTACTACAGTGGAAATAAAGCAAATAAATCATTAGCAAACAGAATCAAAACTAAGTCAGCCAAATCCAGAATTCCCTTTTTGTATAACACGGATGGACAGAAAATTATGAATCCACAAGACATTGTGAACTAATTTGCGTCCTATTTTTCTAAATTATACAACCTTGCCAAAGATGGTCAAACTCCCCAACCTACCCCAGAAACAATTAATGCATTCCTGGACAAAATTTCTCTTACGAAGCTATCAAACACTCAACTAGAAATGCTAAATAAGAATATACAGACTGAAGAGATAACGGAGGTGATAGCATCTCTCAGGCTAAACAAGTCCCCAGGTCCTGACTGACTTACTAATGAACACTACAAAATGTTTTCTTTAACTTTGTCAGGACACGTAAGAGAATGCTTTCTGCAGTTTTTTGAAGGCCACCCCATCCCTAAAGAAATGCTATCGGCCATGATAGTCACACTACCTAAGGCAGCTAAACCCCTTGACACCCCGGCTAATTTTATCTAAATGATTGTCCAACAGATTAGTGGATATCCTACCTGACTTAATTAATATGTATCAAGTAAGATTTGTGAAAAACACACAGACGTCAGACGGCATGAGAAGATTTATTGACCTACGGGATATTATTGATAGACGTTGAGCCCCTTCTCTGCTCCTCTTGAAGGCCGCATTACTTAAATTTGGATTTCAAGGTGGTTTTCTTACAGCATTGCTTGCATTATACTCCCGTCCAAATGCTCGAGTCTATACCTGGAGTTTTTATAAGCTATGTTTGACATCAACAATGGTACTCGACAGGGATGTCCCATGTCCCCTCTCATTTTCGCTCTAATTATGGAACCCTTAGCAGAGGGCATCAGAACCTCCCAGGTAATCACCGGCATTAAGACCTATAGGGCAACCCATAAAATTGGCCTTTTTGCAGATGACACTATTTTGATCATGACACAGCCTTTTGTTTTGCTACCAGCGGTTATAGATATACTCAACCTTTTTAGCAAAGTTTCCTGTGTGGGGATTCGCTCTGGTAGTTAGGTCTAGCGGATGCAGTATAGAGGCAAGTACACAGTTCTTGACTCAAACAGCAGTGTTTATTCACACATTGGTGTATAACAAAATGCAGATAAGAGGTATCACAAAACGCAGGTGGCTTGGTGTTTGTTCACACACAAGGAAAGTCCATAAACAATAAAAGTCAAATTTTCTCCTGCATGTTAATTCACACCCTGTTAGCAGTTCAGCCTCATCAAGTCCATAGGTGGCCTATTTGCCTTTAAAGGGGCATGAGTCCTCTAGCCCAGGCTCAAACCTCAAATCCCAGCACAGCCCTCAGTTCACAGCACACAGACTCCTGAGCTCCACTGTCAGAGAGAGGTAAATCCACCACATCTGGCAGTGCTGGCCGGTTTTTATGCCTGGCAAAACCCGGCCTGGAACATGGGGTGTAGTCACCCACCCAGCACTTTGACTACTCCCGGTAAGAACCGTCCTGGATCAGCTATGACAGGCATGCTAAATCTCAAGGTGTCAATTAGCAATAGCTGCTGCTGACACATAAAATACCGTCTCTTACTTCACCGAGGCCAGGAACTTTGGTGACACATACCTTCCATCCACGATTATTACAGGTACCTTCTTACACCTACTATAAGATTAATGTAAATAAATCTCAAATACTCCCTATAAACTTGGGATGAGTAGAACTCAGAACTTTAAAATGCAAGTTTCATTTCCAGTGGGTCAAAGATAGTCTTCCATATCTAGCTCTAATATTATCTTATCCCCCCTCCACATTATTCTAATTCAATTATCTTGTTTTACTGGAAGAGATGAATCCCTTAAGGACCCTGCCATATTTCACCTTAAGGACCAGGCCATCGTTTGCAAATCTGACATGTGGTGATAACTTTAAAACACTTTTACTTATCCAGGCCATTCTGAGATTGTTTTCTCATCACATATTGTACTTCATGACAGTGGTAAAATTGAGTCAAGAACATTTATTTTTATTTATAAAAAAAATGCAAAATTTACCAAAAATGTGGAAAAATTAGCAAATTTTAATTTCTCTACTTTTATAATAGATACTATCACCTCCAAAAATAGTTATTTCTTTACATTCCCCATATGTCTACTACATGTTTGGATCATTTTGTGAATGCCATTTTATTTATTGGGGACGTTAGAAGACTTAGATGTTTAGAAGCAAATCTTGAAATTTTTCTGAAAGTTTCCAAAACCCACTTTTTAAAGGTCTGAAGTCAATTTGTGAGGCTTACATAATAGAAACCACCCCCTTTTAGAAACTACACCCCTCAAGGTATTCAAAACTGATTTTACAAACTTTGTTAACCCTTTAGGTGTTCCACCAGAATTAATGGAAAATGGAGATGACATTTCTAAATTTCACTTTTTTGGCAGATTTTCCATTTTAATAAAAAAAAATCCACTAACAAAGCAAGGGTTAACAGCCATAAAAACTCAATATGTATTGCACTGATTGTGTAGTTTACAGAAACACCCCATATGTGGTCGTAAACTGCTGTACGCGCACACAGCATTGCGCAGAAGGAAAGGAATGCCATATGGTTTTTGGAAGGCAGATTTTGCTGGACTTTTTTTGACACTATGTCCCATTTGAAGCCCCCCTGATGCACCCCTAGAGTAGAAACTCCCAAAAAGTGACCCTATTTTGGAAACTACGGGATAAGGTGGCAGTTTTGGGTACATCATGATTTTTGGTTGCTCTATATTGCACTTTTTGTGAGGCAAGGTCACCAAAAATAGCTGTTTTGGCACCGTTTTTATTTTTTGTTATTTTCAATGTTCATCTGACAGGTTAGATCATGTGATATTTTTATAGAGCAGGTTGTTACGGACGCAACAATACCAAATAGGACAACTTTTTTGTTTGTTTCAGTTTTACATAACAAAGCATTTTTGAAAAAAATGATTTTTTAGTGTCTCCACATTCTGAAAGCCATAGTTTATTTTTATTTTTTGGGTGACTATCTTGTGTAGGGGCAAATTTTTTTCGGGATGAGATGACAAATTGATACTATTCTGGGGGGTATATGCCTTTTTGATAGCTTGGTGTTGCACTTTTAGTGATGTAAGGAAACAAAAAAAATTTTCAGCACATTTTTTATTTTTATTTTTTGACGGTGTTCACCTCAGGGGTTAGTTCGTGTGATATTTTTATAGAGCCGGTCGTTACGGACGTGGCAATACCTAATATGTATACATTTTTTTATTTATTTATTTAGGTTTTACACAATTATATCATATTCTGAGAGCCATAGTTTTTTCAGTTTTTAGGCTATTGTCTTAGCGTATCATTTTTGCGGGATGAGATGACGGTTTGATTGGCATTATTTTGGGGTGCATATGACTTTTTGATCGCTTGCTATTACACTTTTTGTAATGTAAGGTGACAAATGGCTTTTTTGACACCGTTTTTATTTTTTATTTTTTACGGTGGTCACCTGAGGGGTTAGGTCATGTAATATTTTTATAGAGCAGGTTGTTATGGTCGCAGCAATATGTATACTTTTTTTTTATTTACTTAAGTTTTGCACAATAACAGCATTTTTTAAACAAAAAAAACAATGTTTTAGGGGGGGCGATTGTCTTAGGTATGGGCTCGCTATTTTGGGGGGTATATGCCTTTTTGATCGTTTTTAGTGAAGTAAGATGACTAAAAAATTGTTTATTTAGCAGTTTTTTAAATTTTTTATGGTGTTCTTCTGAGGGGTTAGGTCATGTGATAATTTTATAGAGCCAGTCGATACGGACGCGGTGATTTAACATAGTACATAAGGCTGAAAAAAAGACATTTTTCCATCCAGTTTGGCCTGTTATCCTGCAAGTTGATCCAGAGGAAGGCAAAAAAAAAAAATCTGTGAGGTAGAAGCCAATTTTTCCCACTTTAGGGGAATAAAAAATTCCTTCCCGACTCGAATCAGGCAATTAGACTAACTCCCTGGAGCAACGACCCCTCTCTAGTAGCTATAGCCTGTAATATTATTACGCTCTAGAAATACATCCAAGCCCCTCTTGAATTCCTTTATTGTACTCACCATCACCACCTCCTCAGGCAGAGAGTTCCATAGTCTCACTGCTCTTACCGTAAAGAATCCTCTTCTATATTTGTGTACAAACCTTCTTTCCTCCAGACGCAGAGGATGTCCCCTCATCACAGTCACAGTCCTGGGGATAAATAGATGATGGGAGAGATCTCTGTACTGACCCCTGATATATTTATACATATTAATTAGATCTCCCCTCAATCGTCTTTTTTCTAAAGTGAATAACCCTAATTTTGATAATCTTTCAGGATACTGATACCTAATAGGATACCTAATATGTCAACTTTCCCTATTTTTAACAATTTTTTTATCCCTTTATTTTGGCAAAAGGATATATATTTTTTTACTTGAAACTTTTACATATTTTTTTTTAAACTTTATTTTTTTTTTAACTTTTTTTTCACTTTATTTTTTGTCCCATTCTGGACCTTCAACTTTTGGGGGTCTGATCCCCTTTACAATGCATCACAATACTTCTGTATTGTGATTCATTGGCTGTAAGTGTATTACAGACTGTAATACACTTACAGCCTTCCTGCCTGGGGGCTGGATCTCACAGGCTCTCCTGGAAGGCAGCCGCGATGCCTAAGGAAGGCATCGTGCTGCCTTCCATGCCATCGGGTCCCCGTCACTGCGGTGCGGGGACCCGATGGCTGCTTCCTCCCTTCACGGACATCGCACGTGTCGTGGTCAGCGCTGACCGCGGCTGTGCAGGGGTTATTGCGCCAGCATTGGTGATTTCATGCAGCAGGGGTCCGGCTATCAGTGACTGTCGGACCTCTGCCACTGATCCTGCACCCGCCTAATCACCATGACATACATGTACTTCTCTGGTCCTTAAGTCCCGGCCAGAGATGACATACATGTACGTCATAGGTCCTTAAGTGGTTAAAATAAAATGTACTTCTTATAGTAACATAGTAACATAGTAGTAGTAACATAGTACATAAGGCCGAAAAAAGACATTTGTCCATCCAGTTCGGCCTGTTATCCCGCAAGTTGATTCAGACGAAGACCCCTCTCTAGTGGCTATAGCCTGTAATATTATTACACTCCAGAAATACATCCAGGCCCCTCTTGAATTCCTTTATTGTACTCACCATCACCACCTCCTCAGGCAGAGAGTTCCATAGTCTCACTGCTCTTACCGTAAAGAATCCTTTTCTATGTTTGTGTACAAACCTTCTTTACTCCAGGCGCAGAGGATGTCCCCTCGTCACAGTCACAGTCCTGGGGATAAATAGCTGATGGGATAGATCTCTGTACTGACCCTTGATATATTTATACATATTAATTAGATCTCCCCTCAGTCGTCTTTTTTCTAAAGTGAATAACTCTAATTTTGATAATCTTTCAGGGTACTGTAGTTGCCCCATTCCAGTTATTACTTTAGTTGCCCTCCTCTGGACCTTCTCCAGCTCTGCTATGTCTGCCTTGTTTACAGGAGCCCAGAACTGTACACAGTACTCCATGTGTGGTCTGACTAGCGACTGACTAGTATGTGACTAGTATGTGGTCTGACTAGTATGTTTGGTATTTCATGGCTACGTAGAATTGCTGTATCCAAGATGATGATTTTACCCAAAATTTTGTAAACCTTTAGGAATGTACCGATTTATGTACCTTCTTCTTACATCAGAACATTGCAGGTCATAATTATGAAGTTTATATGGAATGGAAGGAGAGCTAGGGTAAGGACGGACATCTTATTTTCTCATGTGTCTCGAGGAGGGGTGAATTGCCCTTCTTTGTCATTATACTATAAATCTGTTGTTTTAGCTCATTTGAAATCCCTCTGGATAAGAGATATCTCTAACGATGGGTACAAATCGAACTAGGAATGTTGAAAAATCATGACATTTACAAATTTTTGTAAGTGCATCTTAATTCTGTACCATATAAGAAATCTCCCATTCTAACCTCCACATACAAAGCCATGATATGATTTGAGGCTAGACCTGTCGGTTCATGGACTTTTCAACCCAATTGACATACTAGATATACCCATTTCTATTTTTGAACTTTTTATCCCAGGTCTTTCTTTACTGAGTTGGACCAATAAAGGCATTGTCTGTTTGAGAGAGGTGGGAGATCCTGAGTTATTAAATTTTTCTTCCTTAGTCAAAAAATACAATTTCTCGAATCTGGACAACTTTATATACCTGCAATTGAGACACATAATTAAAGCAAGGGTGGTTGTCCCTCCTCCTATTCCCCAATTCTTTATATTACCGTTATGGTTGACAGACCCTAACTCCAACTTACACAACATTTCCTTATGTTATAGGAATCTTATGATGGGGGAGAGAGATGGGACGATGACTATAAAAAATCATTGGCACAGAGACCTAAACCAGATCTTTTCAGATGATCAATGGCAGGCTGCTCTCATCTACTTCTAAATTTTCTAAGTGTACCTCTCACCTTGAGACATAGCGAAAGTTCTTCTATAGATGGTATTTTACCCTGGGTCGCCTCTCCCAAATATTTGCTAGCACTTCAAGTATGTGCTGGAGATGTGGCAGAGTGGAAGATACCTATCGTTATATGTGGTGGGATTGTAATCATATAAAGAATTTGGATCCAGACGTTCTTGATATTATCCAAACTATGTCAATTTCCCCTTAATCCAGATCCAGCTTTAGCTTTCCTTTTTATTGGGTATTGATAGGTTTTCTTTTTTTACATTACCATTATCTCTCACATGTGTATAGCAGTGAGACAAAAAAATTGCAGCTCACTGGAAACAGAATGTACCCCTACATATTTCCAACATCATCCAATCTATGAAGGAGCAATGCTGGTATGAGAAAGATGTCTGCCTCGGCCTTTAAAGGGAGTCTGTCACCACATTTGACCATATTAGACAGATCCTATAGCGTTATATGTGCCACCCAGCAGTTAAAAACGGTACCTTTGTTGCATATAACCGAGTCTTCTTTCTGCCAAAAATGAACTTTGAAGATTGTGTAAACGAGCCCTCTCAAGTGCCCAGGGCGGTGTCTAAATCTTTCGAGCCCAAGACCGGACCTCCCTAACGGCTCATAACCCTGCCCTCCTTGTGCCTGTGCCCGCCCGTTTACTCCCCTCCCCTCGCCTTTTCCATTGCGGCTGCGCGGACAAATTCGTAGCCGGCGCATGCGCAGTAGGTATTGCGATGCCCTGCCAGGACCGGGCATCGCATTGCGCATGCACCAGCTACGAGACTCGTAGCTGGCGCATGCGCAATGCGATGCCCGGTCCTGGCAGGGCATCGCAATACCTACTGCGCATGCGCCGGCTACGAATTTGTCCGCGCAGCCGCAATGGAAAAGGCGAGGGGAGGGGAGTAAACGGGCGGGCACAGGCACAAGGAGGGCAGGGTTATGAGCCGTTAGGGAGGTCCGGTCTTGGGCTCGAAAGATTGAGACACCGCCCTGGGCACTTGAGAGGGCTCGTTTACACAATCTTCAAAGTTCATTTTTGGCAGAAAGAAGACTCGGTTATATGCAACAAAGGTACCGTTTTTAACTGCTGGGTGGCACATATAACGCTATAGGATCTGTCTAATATGGTCAAATGTGGTGACAGACTCCCTTTAACTACCTCTATAATCATTGCTCTAGGTGGGACTTATGGACTACATCCATTTTCTATAAACTGATGTTTTAGTGTATATTTGTTCTTGTTCTTATTTGAACAAATGAATACGTGAACAAGATCTGTATAGTTACCTCTACCTGTATGACTCTGAATGACATTGACAACTGCCCACGATGTAGATTGTACTTCGCATTCAACTTATGTGATCTGCCCCTCTTGTTGTTTGACAGTTATTCTTTTTTTCATTTTCCTTTACGTTATTATATATAACAATGTAAACTAATACCATTTCAATGTCATTTACTGAATTGCTTTCTGTAACTGAAAATAGTATGCCAATAAAAACTGTATAAAAAAAAAGACTCCCATCAGACCCCCCAGCCTCAGATAAGACCCCCAAGCATCAGATCAGAACCCCCATCAGACCCCCAGCCTCAGAACAGACCCCCATCAGACTCCCCAGCCTCAGATCAGACCCCCCATTAGACCCTCTCCAGCCTTAGATCAGACCCCCATCAAACCCCCCCCGGCCTCAGATCAAACCCCTATCAGCGCTCCCCACCCCCCATTAGCCTCAGATCAGCCCCTATAAGACCCCCAGCATCCAATCAGACCTCAGATCAGAAGTTTAAAAAAATAAATAAATATATTTACCTCTCCTGCTCCAGCTGGAGCTGCCACTCGGCAGATTCACTTACCTGCGACAAAAAATAAAAAATTCTAGGAACTCGCCATGCCCCTCACGGAATACCTTGGGGTGTCTTCTTTCCAAAATGGGGTCACTTGTGACGTAGTTATACTGCCCTGGCAATTTAGGGGCCCATATGTGTGAGAAGTACTTTGCAATCAAAATGTGTAAAAAATGGCCTGCGAAATCCGAAAGGTGCACTTTGGAATATGTGCCCCTTTGCCCACCTTGGCATCAAAAAAGTGTCACACATCTGGTATCACCGTACTCAGGAGAAGTTGGGGAATGTGTTTTGGGGTGTGATTTTACATATACCCATGCTGGGTGAGAGAAATATCTTGGCAAAAGACAACTTTTCCCATTTTTTTATACAAAGTTGGCATTTGACCAAGATATTTATCTCACCCAGCATGGGTATATGTAAAATGACAACCCAAAACACATTCCCCAACTTCTCCTGAGTACGGCGATACCAGATGTGTGACACTTTTTTGCAGCCTAGATGCGCAAAGGTGCCCAAATTCCTTTTAGGAGGGCATTTTTAGACATTTGGATCCCAGACTTCTTCTCACGCTTTAGGGCCCCTAAAAAGCCAGGGCAGTATAAATACCCCACATGTGACCCCACTTTGGAAAGAAGACACCCCAAGGTATCCAATGAGGGGCCTGGCAAGTTCATAGAAATTTTATTTTTTCGCATAAGTTAGCGGAAATTGATTTTTTTTTTTTTCTCACAAAGTCTCAATTTCCGCTAACTTAGGACAAAAATTTAAATCTTTCATGGACTCAATATGCCCCTCAGCAAATACCTTGGGGTGTCTTCTTTCCAAAATGG
Organism: Bufo gargarizans; assembly: GCF_014858855.1. NCBI lineage: Eukaryota > Metazoa > Chordata > Amphibia > Anura > Bufonidae > Bufo > Bufo gargarizans. Next base: position 127,556,322 of record NC_058089.1, on the reverse strand, counting down.
GGTCAGTTGTGGGGTGTTTGTACTGCCCTGGCATTTGAGGGTCTCCGCAATCATTACATGTATGGCCAGCATTAGGAGTTTCTGCTATTCTCCTTATATTGAGCATACAGGTAATGAGATTTTTTTTTCCGTTCAGCCTCTGGGCTGAAAGAAAAAAATGAACGGCACAGATTTCTTCATTCGCATCGATCAATGTGGATGAAAAAATCTCTGCCAAAAAAAAAAAATGGAGGGGAAAGGCGTCTGCCAGGACATAGGAGCTCCGCCCTACATCCATACCCACTTAGCTCGTATGCCCTGGCAAACCAGATTTCTCCATTCGCATCAATCGATGTGGATGAATAAATCATTGCCGGGATTTTTTTTTTTTTTTATATATATACAAAGTGTTTGCCAAAGCATAGGAACGCCGCCTCCTCCTCAGCTCGTATGCCTTGGCAAACGTATCTGTCACTGCAGAGGAGAAAATCTCGTCTTGCAGCGCCGCATACACCGACTTGCGTGTAATCTGACAGCAGCGCAATGCTTCTGTCAGAATGCACATCGGTGCTGCAGCTAGTAGATCGGTTGGTCCACCTGGAAGGTAAAAAAAGAAAAAAAAAAAAAAGAAAAAACCAGGCCACAACGCAATAATTTTATTAACTTTGGAACAGAACATGTAAACTTTAACTTTTTGAACTAAACATTAACGTGTTTGCTTACTGGTGTTTTTTTTTTTTTTTTTTTTTTTTTTACCTTTATAGAACAAACCTCTCCTTCCCCATGGGTCAATGTGCAAAGCGCAAATCACCCAAAGATGTGGCGAAGTGCGTTATGCACTTTGTCCCATGTGAAAGGAGACGTTTGCAGCAGCTGTGAGTGAATGGGCCCTAATAGCCCTGTGTGCCTGTCCTGGTGAGATGATCCCTATGCTAGGTGTACCTGTGTGTGGTACTTCCGGAAACACTCCCCTAAGCATAGGGCAGGGTGGTCAGGACAGTCAGGACAGAAATAGCGGGTGTCATGCCTTATTCCACTCCTGCTACAGACACGACATCTTTTTTGGGGTGACGGGTGGGTTGAGGTACCAGCAACGACATTGGGGAAATGTCGCTCGTGTAGACGGCTAACTACACTGGTGGATGGGGCCACGGAACCTCCTGGATACAGGAGGTTCTCGATGATCTCTTCCTGAAATTTGAGGAAGGATCCAGTTCTCCCAGCCTTACTGTAGAGAACAAAACTATTGTACAGAGCCAATTGAATTAAATATACAGACACCTTCTTATACTAGCGTCTGGTTCTGCGGGAAACTAAATACGGAGACAACATCTGGTCATTGAAGTCCACCCCTCCCATGTGAAGGTTATAGTCGTGGACTGAGAGGGGCTTTTCAATGACACGGGTTGCTCGCTCAATTTGTATTGTCGTGTCTGCGTGAATGGAGGAGAGCATGTAAACGTCACGCTTGTCTCTCCATTTCACCGCGAGCAGTTCTTCCTTACACAGTGCGGCCCTCTGCCCCCTTGCAAGACGGGTGCTAACGAGCCGTTGGGGGAAGCCCGCGCGACTAGTTTGCGCGGTACCACAGGCGCCAATCCGTTCTAGAAACAAATGCCTAAAGAGGGCCACACTTGTGTAAAAATTGTCCACATAAAGATGGTACCCCTTGCCGAATAAGGGTGACACCAAGTCCCAGACTATCTTCCCACTGCTCCCCAGGTAGTCAGGGCAACCGACCGGCTCCAGGGTCTGATCTTTTCCCTCATAGACACGAAATTTGTGTGTATAGCCTGTGGCCCTTTCACAGAGCTTATACAATTTGACCCCATACCGGGCGCGCTTGCTTGGGATGTATTGTTTGAAGCCAAGGCGCCCGGTAAAATGTATAAGGGACTCGTCTACGCAGATGTTTTGCTCTGGGGTATACATATCTGCAAATTTCAGGTTGAAATGGTCTATGAGGGGCCGAATTTTGTGGAGCCGGTCAAAAGCAGGGTGGCCTCTGGGACGGGAGGTGCTGTTATCACTAAAGTGCAGGAAACGCAGGATGGTCTCAAATCGTGTCCTGGACATAGCAGCAGAGAACATGGGCATGTGATGAATCGGGTTCGTGGACCAATATGACCGCAATTCATGCTTTTTAGTTAGACCCATGTTGAGGAGGAGGCCCAAAAAAGTTTTAATTTCGGAAACTTGGACTGGTTTCCACCGGAAAGGCTGGGCATAATAGCTTCCCGGGTTAGCGGTGATAAATTGTGTGGCATACCTGTTTGTTTCGGCCACAACTATGTCTAAGAGCTCCGCAGTCAAGAACAGCTCAAAAAATCCCAGGGCCGAACCGATCTGAGCTGTCTTAACCCGAACTCCAGACTGGGTGGTGAAAGGGGGAACTACAGGTGCGGCTGAAGTTGGGGCCTGCCAATCAGGGTTTGCCAGCACCTCTGGGATTCTAGGGGCTCTATGGGCACGTCTTTGCGGTGGCTGCGACGGGGTCACTACTGCACGTGCCACCGTACCAGCTTCAACTGCCCTTCTGGTGCTCGCTACTTCACCATGTTCTACGGCAGTGCTGGTACTAGGTCCAGGAAGGGCTGGGCTGCTGGTGTATGCCTCACCACGTAATACGACAGTACCAGCCCCACTCTGCTGCTCTTGAAGCGGATCCTGCGCAACCTGCGGTCTAGCGACACGGGGCCGGGTACGCCTGCTGCTATCAGGGACCTCAGCCTCCTCGTCCGAACTTTGGGTCAGAGAGCCACTGCTTTCTTCAGGTTCGTATTCTGACCCGCTGGATTCATCAGATGAGGGTTCCCACTCCTCATCCGACTGGGTCAGAAGCCTGTAGGCCTCTTCAGAGGAATACCCCCTGTTTGATATGTGGGCAACTAAATTTAAGGGTATTCCCTGAGACTACCCAAGAAAAAAAAAGCAAGCCTGTCTTGCAAAGGGGAAGCTAGCGAAGTACCGGAGGCCGCTGCGGTTGATAAAAAATATCAAAACTCATTTTTTTATCGCCGCAGTGCGTGTAAAGTGAATGTGCAGCGATCAAAAAAAAATATTTTTTTTTGTCACTGCGGTGGGGCGGGCGTGGGCGAACGCACGTGTGGGCGACCGATCAGGCCTGATCGGGCAAACACTGCGTTTTGGGTGGAGGGAGAACTAAAGTGACACTAATACAATTATAGATCTGACCGTGATCAGTTTTGATCACTTCCAGATACTATAAAAGTACAAATGCTGATTAGCGATACGCTAATCAGCGAATAAGTGACTGCGGTGCGGTGGGCTGGGCGCTAACCGATCCCTAAACTACCTAACCAAGGGGCCTAAACTATACTGAAACCTAACGGTCAATACCAGTGAAAAAAAAAAGTGACAGTTTGCACTGATCACTTTTTTCCTTTCACTAGTGATTGACAGGGGCAAGAAGGGGGTGATCAAAGGGTTAATAGGGGTGATCTGGGGGCTAAGTGTGATGTAGTGGGTACTCACAGTGATGTGTGCTCCTCTGCTCCTCTTCTGGAACCAACCGACCAAAAGAAGGAGCAGAGGAGCACAGCAGCCATATAACCCCATCATATTTACTAATATGATGGGTTAAATGGCTGCTGATTGTTTTTTTTTTAAAATCAGCAACCTGCCAGCCAATGATCGTGGCCGGCAGGTTGCTGACGAAATACTCTGCTGCGAAATGCCGGCCCGCGATGCGCATGCGCGGGCCGGCTGTGACGTAATCTCGCGTCTCGCGAGATGACGCGCCGATGCGTCCAGGAGGAACAAATCAACCACCTCCCGGACGCATCGGCGCGTTAGGCGGTCGGGAGGTGGTTAATGGTCTAACATAAATGTCACCTTTGTATTTTTGTCCAGGTCCTCTACACTGTGCATTCCTAATCTTGTTATGCAACTGTTATTACATGTAATATGCCTTTTTCACCAGCAGGTGGCAGTGCAAATAGCAGAGCTATTGTTAGAGAGAATGGAACTCACCATTCCATTCTCCCCCCTTGGGCAGAAGTGGGCCAGTCCTGTTTCCTGCCAGAAGGTTGGGGCAGAAGTTACTAGATAGTTCTAGAGAGGAGAGGAGTGTGAGCAGGGGCATCCAAGGATACCAGAAGAGTCCTAAAGTACAGAAACCAGACTTAGGGTCCATTCAAACGTCCGTGGTGTATTGCGGATCCGCAATACACCTGGCCGGCACCCCCCATAGAACTGCCTATTCTAACAGAATTTAGTGCAGCTTACTGTGGCCCCTGTTGTATTCTCCCATCTGGTATGCTAATTTTAGCATCAGAGCAATGAGGAGGAGACTTAGGCTACTTTCACACTCGCGTTTTGTGCGGATCTGTCATGGACGGATCCGTTCAGATAATGCGACCGTCTGCATCCGTTCAGAACGGATCTGTTTGTATTATCTTTAACACAGCCAAACCGGATCCGTCATGAACACCATTGAAAGTCAATGGGAGACGGATCCGTTTTCTATTGTGGCAGATTGTGTCAGTGAAAACGGATCCGTCCCCATTGAATTTTATTGTGTGCCAGGACGGATCCATTTGGCTCAGTTTTATCAGACGTACACCAAAACGCTGCAAGCAACGTTTTGGTGTCCGTCTCCAAAGCGGAATGGAGACTGAACTGATGCAAACTGATGCTTTCTGAGCAGATCCTTTTCCATTCAGAATGCATTAGAATGCAAACTGATCCGTTTTGGACCGCTGAATGGAACTCACAAACGGAAAGCCAAAACGCGAGTGTGAAAGTTAGTCTTTCTCCGTGGGCGTCTCCTTCTTCCCTGGCTGTAGCGTTGTCCAATCGCAGTGGAGAGCGTCACAGCCAGGGAGAAGGTGAGTTTTTTTTTCTCCCTGGCTGTGATGCTCTCCGCTGTGATTGGACAAGAAGAAGGAGACGCCCACGGAGAAAGACTCTGTCTCCTCCTCATTGCGCCGATGCTAAAATTAGCATACCAGGCGGGAGCATACAACAGGGGCCACAGTGCCCAGGAAAAATAGTAAGTGCAGTTAGATCCCTGCACTATGTCCTACGTATCCTGATACTTAGTTTATAATGTCTGGACCCATGAAAGGTCCTCTTTAAAGATTGTTTTGGATGAATGTTTACTCAACTAAAGCTGCTGCCATTAAACTTCACAGCAAGGTCTGGTTTCAAGCTATTTTCCTTCATCCCTCAATTATTCCCCTTTTCCCCGGGGTCCAGCAGTATCCAGGTAGGAGCACCGTGACACACAATAAGAGACATTTAAGCCGCACTACACCACTCGGCATTTCCTACTACACCTGGGACGCGACGCACGTTGCATATGCACACACACATAAGTTGCTACCGTGCACTCACAGCTAAGCAGCCCCCACTGTCTGCCTTTAAACAAGTACCCACTTTTCCTGTAATTCAGCAACCTATTTACACACTGCTATTCATAGCCACACCCAGAACTGCACTAAAAGAGAGAAATATGTTATAAACTCAATTGCCCATTTCTAGCAAATAATGCAATTTTTTCTTATCTTCTCTCCTACAAGCAAATCCAAATCCAATTCAATCAAGCCATAAAATGTGCATATAACAAAATCAATACAATGCCATGTGGACATAATCATTATATAATGCATATCATGTATATACAAACAATCATAATTAAAAACACTTATTATACCCCTTCCCGACATATGACGTAATAGTACGTCATGGCGGCAAGTGACTTGCCGCATTTTGACGTCTTATTATGTCATGGTGATTGGGCGGGCACCGGAGCGGTGCTCACCCGATCACTGCAGAGGCCTGGCAGTCCCTGATAGCCGGGCCCCGGCTGTGTCCACTGGCATCGCTGTAAAAGCCGATGCCGGCGGATTAACCCCCTCTATGCCGCGGTTTCAGTACGCCGCCCTGCAGGGTGAGGCGAATAGTGAGTTCACAGGGGTAGTTACTAATTGAGGGTTGTTGTAGTACTCACAGTCTTTTGTATACCCTGGGCAGACGTACAGCAGTGATGGAGAGGCTGGCACAGAGGACCTCGGGGGCACTCTCTGTGTATAGGGACCAGGCCTGATGGTAGATGAGGTGCCCTGGATGTTGCAGGTGTTTTTAAGGTGCCGGTGGCAAGATCCCTTTAAATTTGTGACGCCAGTGCTGGTAACGGTGGCACACCGATTTATGGTAGGAATAATTGAGGAACACGATGTTGTGGTGAACCATAACTTCCTTTTACTGGAAACAGTTAACTATTTACAGTCTTTTGGCAAAGTTCCATATGTTAGCAGCAGTCACAAGCAGGCTTATACAAATGGCAGGCACACTGTTCTTGCAAGATACTCAGAGGGTTAAACACTTACAGATCAAGCTGCACTTTTCCTCAGAATCCTGTCTGTCTTTATCCCAAGGCCCGTATGCCCTATTGCTGGCTTTATCCTTGGTTAGGGAAATTTCCTCAGGTATATATCTCCTTGCTTTAAGTATATCCTTCTGCCCTTCAGCTCTCAGGTTGGCTGGAAACACTTTTGCTCTGCTCTGGTTATAGGAACTTCAGGTTTCTCAGGAGGTAACTTCTTCCCCTGGTGGCAACTAGAAGCCTGGGCTGTCTAGCTGCATGTCAGGAGGTGGCCTTCAGCTCCTCTCTGGCTAAAGGGCACACTCTCTTCTGGCTCTACACAGACTCCTGCCTCTACACTCCCCTTTTCCTGAACAGGACCTGACTATTTATACTAGGGGTTCCCTAGCTCCCTCTACTGTCTAGGAGGAGGAACTACCCCTAACAGGCCTGATACCCAGAATACCGGGAAAATGCACATAAAACATAGCAATATACATTAAAATGTAATGTAAAATACAACGCCACTGTCCCTCAGGAATTGGAGAACAAACGTTGGAGGAAAAAGGAATTGGAGAACAATTGACCCTTTTACCTAGTGGGACACTACAGGGTCAGCGCTGACCACGGCATAGAAGTGGTTTGCGGCAAGTGAGGAAGTCCATCAGGTCCTTAATGGGTAACAAGACAGCCCGATGCCTTGCAGAGGCTTCCCAATGTCTTGCACGGCATCGGGACCTGCCTCCTACGGGGGATGAAGAGATCCAGCCCCAGGCCTGGTCTCCTAGGCAACCTGTTCAGCCTCAGGCTAGGTCTCCTAGGCAACCTGTTAGTGTTCACTCTGTTAGTATTACAACCTGTTACAACCTGTTAGTATTACTTTGTGTAATACACTAACAGGCAATGCATTACAATACAGATGTATTGTAATGCATTGCAGAGGGGATCAGACCCTTAAAAGTTGATGACCCAGAGGGGGACAGAAATAAAGTGGGAAAAAAAGCAAAAAAAAGTGTTTTTAATAAAAAAAATAAAGTATCAAGTAAAAAAGGAAAAAAAATGCCCTTTTCCCCTGATTTTATAATAAAAAATAGAAAGAAAAAAACCCGGAAATCATATTGGGTATCGCCGCGTTCGTAATGACCGGCTCTATAAATATATCACATGATCCACCCCGTCCGATAAACATTATAAAAAATAAAATTGAAACTGTCAAAAAAAAGCCATTTTTGTCACCTTACATCACAAAAAGTGCAACACCAAGCGATCAAAAAGGCATATGTCCCACAAAATGGTACAGATGTAGCAGGGTTAGCACACAAACTCTTAACTCAAATTTCTTAAATCATTGTGTTATCTTGAAGCAAAAGCCATTGAAAAGCAATTGAAGGTGTTTGCTTAGTTTAGATAACACATCTCAGAAATATCAGAAAGCATGAGTGTTAACTCTACTATATCGGTACCAATAAAACAGTCACCTCATCCCGCAAAAAATGAGCGCCTACATAAGAAAATCGCTCAAAAAATAATAAAACTATAGCTCTAAGAACATGGAGACACTAAAACATTTTTTTTTGTTTCAAATATGCCATTATTGTGTTAAAGTGAAATAAAAAAAGGATACATATTAGGTATTGCCACGTCCATAACAGCCAGCTCTATAAAAAATATCACATGACCTAACCCCTCAGCTGAACACTGTAAAAAATAAAAAGATAAAAACAGTGCCAAAAAAAGCTTTTTTTTTTGTCACCTTACATCACAAAAATTGCAACACCAAGCGATCAAAAAGGCATATGCCCCCCAAATTAATACCAATTAAACCGTCACCTCATCCCGCAAAAAAATTAGATGCTACCTAAGACAATCAGTCAAAAAATAAAAAAAACTATGGCTCTCAGACTATGGAGACACTAAAACATCATTTTTTTTATTTTTAAAATGCTATTATTGTGTAAAACTTAAATAAATAAGAAAAAATATACAAATCGGATTCCCAAAAAGTTGGGACACTAAACAAATTGTGAATAAAAACTGAATGCAATGATGTGGAGATGCCAAATGTCAATATTTTATTTGCAATAGATCGTAGATGACAGATCAAACGTTTAATCCGAGTAAATGTATAATTTTAAAGGAAAAATACGTTGATTCAAATTTTCACGGTGTCAACAAATCCCCAAAAAGTTGGGACAAGTAGCAATAAGAGGCTGGAAAAAGTAAATTTGAGCATTACGAAGAGCTGGAAGACTAATTAACACTAATTAGGTCAATTGGCAACATGATTGGGTATAAAAAGAGCTTCTCAGAGTGGCAGTGTCTCTCAGAAGCCAAGATGAGTAGAGGATCACCAATTCCCACAATGTTGCGCAGAAAGATAGTGGAGCAATATCAGAAAGGTGTTACCCAGCGAAAACTTGCAAAGACTTTGCATCTATCATCATCAACTGTGCATAACATCATCCGAAGATTCAGATAATCTGGAACATTCTCTGTGCGTAAGGGTCAAGGCCGTAAAACCATACTGGATGCCCGTGATCTCTGGGCCCTTAAACGACACTGCACCACAAACAGGAATGCTACTGTAAAGGAAATCACAGAATGGGCTCAGGAATACTTCCAGAAACCATTGTCAGTGAACACAATCCACCGTGCCATCCGCCGTTGCCAGCTGAAACTCTACAGTGCAAAGAAGAAGCAATTTCTAAGCAAGATCCACGAGCTCAGGCATTTTCACTGGGCCAGGGATCATTTAAAATGGAGTGTGGCAAAATGGAAGACTGTTCTGTGGTCAGACGAGTCACGATTCGAAGTTCTTTTTGGAAATCTGGGACGCCATGTCATCCGGACCAAAGAGGACAAGGACAACCCAAGTTGTTATCAACGCTCAGTTCAGAAGCCTGCATCTCTGATGGTATGGGGTTGCATGAGCGCGTGTGGCATGGGCAGCTTGCATGTCTGGAAAGGCACCATCAATGCAGAAAAATATATTCAGGTTCTAGAACAACATATTCTCCCATCCAGACGTCATCTCTTTCAGGGAAGACCCTGCATTTTTCAACAAGATAATGCCAGACCACATTCTGCATCAATCACAACATCATGGCTGCGTAGGAGAAGGATCCGGGTGCTGAAATGGCCAGTCTGCAGTCCAGATCTTTCACCTATAGAGAACATTTGGCGCACCGTAAAGAGGAAGGTGCAACAAAGAAGGCCCAAGACGATTGAACAGTTAGAGGCCTGTATTAGACAAGAATGGGAGAGCATTCCTATTTCTAAACTTGAGAAACTGGTCTCCTCGGTCCCCAGATGTCTGTTGAGTATTGTAAGAAGAAGGGGAGATGCCACACAGTGGTGAAAATGGCCTTGTCCCAACTTTTTGGGGATTTGTTGACACCATGAAATTCTGATTCAACATATTTTTCCCTTAAAATGGTACATTTTCTCAGTTTAAACTTTTATTCCATGATTTATGTTCTATTCTGAATAAAATATTAGAAGTTGGCACCTCCACATCATTGCATTCAGTTTTTATTCACGATTTGTATCCCAACTTTTTTGGAATCCGGTTTGTACATATTAGGTATTTCCACGTCCGCAACGTCCGCAACGATCTGCTCTATAAAAATGTCACATGATCTAACCCTTCAGGTGAACGCTGTAAAAATAAATAAATAAAAACTGTGTCAAAACAACCAATTTTTGGGTCACCTTGCCCCATAAAGTATAATAATGAATGCTCAAAAAATCATATGTAACCAAAAATGGTACCAATAAAAACATCAACTCTTCCTGCAAAAAACGAGCCCCTGCACAAGACGATTGGCAGAAAAATATAAAAAATGAGTTCAGAAAATGGAGACACAAAAACATAATTTTGTTTTCCAAAGAAAGTAGACATATTTGATATCATTGCATCTGTAACAACCTGCTCTATAAAAATAGCACATGATCTACCCTGTCAGATTAATGTTGTAAAAAATAAAAACGGTGCCATAACAGTCATTTTTTGATTACCTTGTCTCACAAAAAACGCAATATACAGCAATTAAAAATAAGATGTACCCCAAAATAGTACCAACAAAACTGGCACCTTATCTTCCAGTTTCCAAAATGGGGTCACTTTTTGGGAGTTTCTACTGTAAGGGTGCATCAGGGGGGCTTCAAATGGGACATGGCATCTAAAAACCAGTCTAGCAAAATCTGCCTTCCAAAAACTATATGGCGCTCCTTTTCTTCTGCGCCATGCCTTGTGCCCTTACATTAGTTCAAGACCACATGTGGGGTGTTTATGTAAACCACAGAATCAGGGTAATAAATATTGAGTTTTGTTTGGCTGTTTACCCTCAATGTGTTAAAGAAAAATATGGATTAAAATGGAAAATCTGCCAAAAAAGTGAAATTTAGGAATGTCATCTCCATTTTCCTTTAATTCTTGTGGAACACCTAAAGGGTTAACAAAGTTTGTAAAATCAGTTTTGAGTAACCTGAGGGGTGTAGTTTCTACAATGGGGTCATTTATGGGGGGTTTCCACTATGTAAGCCCCACAAGGTGGCTTCAAACCTGAATTGGTCCTTAAAAAGTGGGTTTTGCAAATGTTCTTAAAAATTTTAAGAATTGCTTCTAAACTTCTAAGCCTTCTAACGTCCTAAAAAAATAAAATGACATTTACAACATGATGCCAACATAAAGTAGACATATGGGGATGTTAAGTAATAAATATTTTATGAGGTATCACTTTCTGTTTTAAAAGCAGAGAAATAGAAATTTTGAAAATTGCAAATTTTTAAAATTTTGGGGTAAATTTCGTATTTGTTTTTATAAATAAAGGTGAACAGCGGTAAACAGTGAGAAGGCCATGGCGCTGCTGGAGCGCCGCTGCCTTCTCAAACAGCTGATCGACAGGGGTCCTGTCTGACCCCCGCTGATCAGAAGCTGATGATCTAGCCAGAGGGTAGATCATCATTTAAATGAAAGTGCAGAACCCCTTTAAGTTAATCACTTATTCAACTAAGCACAAAAATTATATTATAAAATTATATTTCTTTGATACAATCTGTGGTCAATAATATATGGTTAGAATAGAAATATGGTGGTCCCCGAGGGAGAGAGCCAAGCGGAGAGCAGATTTACATACAGTGAGCTCCTGCTTTTTTCCCCCTAATCCAGTGCCACCAAGCCTTACATCTGGCTTTTTCAGGTCTAAAGGGACCTATTATTATAATATCTGCTTGCTCCCCCGGTGTTTTGGTCTGCGGCCTACAAATTGTAAGAAGCCTGGGACTTACGTGTTAGGCCTGCCCTGGTACTCCCCCCTGGGGATCTTTACTCTTCTTCTAACTAGTGCTGTTGCTGCAACTGGGGCAAGTTGGGTCAGTCCCTACCTCCTACCTCCAGACTCCTTCCCGGACTGCTGCAGGGCTTTTAAGTAAGATGGCCACCACTCGAAGCTTCTCTGCCAGTTCTCAGTATTTGGGGACCATCTTCTTCGCCTTAGGGGGGCAATGCTGGTCTGGAATCCCTACAGTCAGCAGTCAAACAATTGGCTATAGATCTCTTGGGTAAGCAGTATCTGAACCTATCATTATTGAATGTGTTCACAAGTCACTAAAAAGCTAAACCTAAGCTGACTGAGTCTCCTAGGGATGTCATATGCTGTTTCCTAAACTACAGAATTAAGGGCGATCTTCGCAGTGCCAAGGAGTCATGGCCCTTACTTCTTAGATAGTGGCTGTGTCACCTTTTACCAAGAATTTGCTCACATCACACTTAAAGGGATTCTGTCATGAGATTTTACCCCTATAACCTAAAGATATGCCCGTGTCCATACTAATAACATGAATCCAAACTGGCCTTATTAAACCTGCTTGTGGCTCTATTAGCCCAAAAAGCAGGTTTTTATAACCTGTCAATCATCTACCTAAGGTGCCTTAGGGGACATCCATTAATACAGAGTGCCCGGCTGCACCCATTGCCGTCTGGTGCCCACCGCCGCGTTAGGCCGGCGCATGCGCACTTTGCTTAACGAAGCCGCTGCCAGGAGTCCGCACGGGCGCATCAGACTGAGCCCAGTGCGCGCGCGCGGGATCTGGCAGAGGGATGGGAGGATTGCGGAGGCGGCGCTGAGGTGAGGAAGGCGGCACTGTAGATATCGAGGGCGGCGATTAAGACAGGGAAGGCGGTGTTGGGCACCAGACGACGATGGGTGCGGCCGGGGAACCCTGTATTGATGGACGTCCCCTTGGGCACCTTAGGTAGGTGATTGGCAGGTTATAAAAACATGTTTTTTGGGCTAATAGAACCACAAGCAGGTTTAATAACGCCAGCTTAGGATTCATGTTATGAGTACGGACATGAGCATATGTTTAGGTTATAGGGGTAAAATCTCATGACAGAATCCCTTTAAGAAGAGAAGGATCCCCTTATTGATGCCCTGATGCCCCCGAAGTCACGAGAGACTTCGGTTAATTCCTACTGTGTGCATATCTGCGTATTGAAAAACAATTAAAAATAGCAATCCAAACTAGGTTTTGGTAATGAGGTACCAGCCAGTATCAAAGCCCAGTTTGGACTACTATTTTAAATGGTTTTTCAATACACAGATATAAATACAGTAGGAATTAACCGAAGTCTTGTGCGATTTCGTGTGAAATGAACTTTGGCTCCATGGAGCCAATACATTTATATACTGTATAGATACAGCATTAAAACGTAAGTATTAGAACAAATTGATGTCAGATCTATGATCCGATGGTCAGTTCGCTTAAGCGTAGCTATACTCTGATGCTGATTTCCAATTGCTGATGTTTAACCCTTTTGCTACCAGCGACATACATGTACGGCGCTGGAGCAATGTGTAAACATGGCACCCGATTGCACGTGCTGCGGACGCCATGGCCGGCAGGTCTCTGCTTTTTCAAGCAAGCAGAGACCTGCGGCTAATTACAGTGACAGGCGATAATGCCGATTGCGGTAATTAAAGGCTTTAGATAACATGATCAAGTGAGATCATGGCATCTAAAGTGTTAAAAACCCGGAAGCTCGCTCTACCGACACCCCCTGAGGCCAATGGGGCTATTGTTAGTGTCTTTGAATGCGCTGAGCCCCGCTGACAAGGATCACAGCATTCATGTTGCAATTCTTATTTTGGCCACCAGATGGCAGGCCAACATAAGAAATATTATAGATAGACGTTGCTGCTTGTGAGGGATTACAGTTAAGACAGCCATCCCACTTAACCATGTCCTGGCCAGACGTGCCTCTAAAACCTGTGTCCTGCAGTGGACATTACAGCCACAATTGCTAGCCATAGATTCTAGAGAGAGAGATTTTAGCAGGATAGCATACCAAGAGTGCCATACTTACCAATTTGCCAGCCTTCATACATTGCAATCTGGGAAAAGATTTTTACTATATACAGATTATTGTTGGGTGCACTACAACTCCTATTTTGCACTCAAATAAAAAAAGATGTTTATTCTTCTACCTCTAGCCTGGTTTCCCGAGTCCTTCCACACCATAAGCTGGCCATTGCATTACTATACCTCTAGTCAGGCACCCAACAAACTACCATCAGGGATGCCCGTGGGAAGAAAGGTGCACCCTCTGGCTTTAGAGAGCAACAGCCTGAGTGAAACCACAGTGACACATCCTATAGTGAGAGCCAATATACTCCCATCCTCCGCTCCAGCTTCTCAAAGGCTTGCTGTAAATGGAGTTCTCAAGTGGTAATTTAGAAGGAAATATATTCTTTTCACTATTTATTACATACATTATCTCACCAATGTTTATGTGATTTGTCTTAATTATTTTTGTCCTATTCCTTAGAGACAAAACACAGAAAGTGTGTATAGTAGTAAAATAATTGGTCTCTAAGGAGCATTATACAAATCAGAATGAATGTAAACATGTGGTTCAAAATACAACGATCTGTTATTGTTAGTACTGTTTTTTTTTTCTTACTGACAAACTGTAAAGTGTGAAAAACTATTGCTTTTAACTAAGCTTGTGTTACTTCACACCAAATATTGTTCCTCATTGAATTAATGATATAATTAACCCCTTTCATATTGCTTCCTGGAACCTCTACAAGGGCCCGAATACAGAGTCCAAATAAATAGTGAAGCATAGTTAAGTCATATTATTATGATATTTTCCTACTTTTGGCAATGGCAGCGCACAGCTATTGAAGGAAGTAACGGGCCGTGCACTGGCTTGGTAGGTATATACTATAAGGTGAGTGATAGTCTGTCTACACACATATCCATCGTTGCTGTCATGGGCAAAAAGGGCAATTTATCAGAGGGATGATTATTGGTTTTCGGGCCAAGTGTGGCAGTATTTCTGAAATACTATTCGTATGCTGCTGTGGTAAAAGTGTATCATGAGTGGACAAATAGGACCATTGCGAATAAGTGACATGGAAACTCCAGAGCACCACGTGCCATTCATATAAGAAGTGATCATTGGCTACAAAGGTGCATGAGGGTGGACCGACATGCTACAGTGGAGCCGCTCACTGCCAAAATGAACCAGTAGGCTACCAGACGTGTGTCTAAAACAACAGTTCAGCGAACCCTACTGCGTATTGGCTCCAAAGCAGACGGATGGTCACTGCTTCTATGCTAACAAAGTTTCTTCAGTTTTCACTGCAGTATCAGAAAGGAACCTCCACTGATTGCCAAAAGATTGCCTTCTCAGATGAGTCACATTTTATCCCTTATCTAATGGATGGATATTGTTGTGTCAAGCAAGAAACATCAGAGAACAAACACCCTGCAACAATTGCTGAAAAAAAAACAAGCTGGCAGTGGCAGTGTGGTCTGGAGAATGTTTTCATTGCACTCATCCATGTGTATATAAAAGGGGAAAAAAGAGAAAAGAGGAGGCAGCGCCTCGTGTGTAGAACCTTGCAGCACTAGGTATGGGCACAAAAACACTGATTATGCTTACCAGATGGGGTTGTGAAGGGTCACAACGCCTCCGAATCCCTTTTCTGGATGATTACCTGTCCAGTTTACGGGAGAAGAGAAGACTGCGTCTGCTGTCCCTGGTCTGTATCCCTTGCCGTGGTATTAACCTACAAAGGGCCACCTGTCAACCAGACAGCTACGATTACCACTCATAAAACATCTAAGGTAAACCAAAACGAACAAGTGGAAATGATATATAAAAGTATAAATTTATTATAAAGTATAAAGGATGGAACAACTACAGATGATGCAAGGATACGGAGAAGCGCAGGGTCACAGACACCACAAAACACCAATGTATCTGTGGGTTATAACACACAGAAAGGTACAGTCCATTAATGATAATATAAGCTCAGGAATTACCTGGATGGCCAAATGTAATGTCTCCGCAACTGGTAGTACGTAAATAAGAGGCCAGGAAGCGTCACAGTCACATGAATGACAGCGACGGAGCACCGGAATCGGCACTGGACACATCCATATTGAGTCCCACACGAATTGAACTAGGCCTGGAACCAGCGAACAGCGCCATAAGTGACAAAGAACCATGTGCAAATAAATGGATAAACACAGTATAGTGCATCAAGTCCGCCGTATATGTGTGTGGGCGGGGCAGAGCACATCCATAATCAATTGGTTGCTCTAGCCCGCCCGCACAGACAACAGCCACTACATGAAATAGAAAACATGCCATACGGACCATATAATTAGAACCGAAGTGCCATCTAACCTAATTCCATAAAAGGGAAATAAAGTGCCGTGTATCGGGGATCCATATAAATGGAACCAAAGTGCCATAATGGCATGAAAGAAAGGAAAAAATATATAAAGTATCGTGTCTAGAGGCATAATGCATTGTGTAAAAAGTAATAGATAATAATACAAAAATATATGTAAGAGATATATAATAATATATGATAACAATGAATAAGTCCATACGTTAATAAATAAAGAATAAATGAGTGAATACATACCACATACATCATATATCATGATTACGGTCAAATGTCGAATATATAATTCAATGACCATGATTCAAGTAACATAATTAAATAAAAATAATTAAAATGAAATGGCCATGATTAAAATAACAAGACTGAAAATAGTGTTTGAATACAGTTACTTCATGATGTAGGTATACATGGATCCAGGGTTTTAATATGTTTCTATTCTGTCGGCTGGCCTTACAATTGTTTTTGACCATCCGGACATCTCTGAGTCCCAGCCTGTCCTGGATATTCTTTCCCACAGCTGGGTCGTCTCGGCCCTGTGCATTTGTAGACCTTCGGGCCTTGTTGGGCTGGGGACTCCCGCGTCGACCCCGCCGGCGGCCTCCCGCCGCCCGCGGTGCCGACTCGTGTGTTCCCCGTCCATATCTCGACCCTTACTGATACCAGTACATGTAGCCCATCCACTTACTATAAAATAATATAAATTTTTTCACCGGTGGTCACTATTTGTATTTTGTGTCTTTTGTGTAATATAATTGTTTGTATTTTGAATTTGTATACCTACATCATGAAGTAACTGTATTCAAACACTATTTTCAGTCTTGTTATTTTAATCATGGCCATTTAATTTTAATTATACTAATCATGGCCATTTAATTATAATTATTTTTATTTAATTATGTTACTTGAATCATGGTCATTGAATTATATATTCGACATTTGACCGTAATCATGATATATGATGTATGTGGTATGTATTCACTCATTTATTCTTTATTTATTAACGTATGGACTTATTCATTGTTATCATATATTATTATATATCTCTTACATATATTTTTGTATTATTATCTATTACTTTTTACACAATGCATTATGCCTCTAGACACGATACTTTATATATTTTTTCCTTTCTTTCATGCCATTATGGCACTTTGGTTCCATTTATATGGATCCCCGATACACGGCACTTTATTTCCATTTTATGGAATTAGGTTAGATGGCACTTCGGTTCTAATTATATGGTCCGTATGGCATGTTTTCTATTTCATGTAGTGGCTGTTGTCTGTGCGGGCGGGCTAGAGCAACCAATTGATTATGGATGTGCTCTGCCCCGCCCACACACATATACGGCGGACTTGATGCACTATACTGTGTTTATCCATTTATTTGCACATGGTTCTTTGTCACTTATGGCACTGTTCGCTGATTCCAGGCCTAGTTCAATTCGTGTGGGACTCAATATGGATGTGTCCAGTGCCGATTCCGGTACTCCGTCGCTGTCATTCATGTGACTGTGACGCTTCCTGGCCTCTTATTTACGTACTACCAGTTGCGGGTCACCTGCGTTCCACAGGGCCGCGGACTGCGCATGCGCTGCACGGCGCCATCTCGACGCGCTCAGTGACGTCTAAGTGTCGCGCACGCGCGATGACGTGGATGCGCCGAGAGATGACGTCTCGCATCATGGAGCCTTCCGCTCCCGTGCATGTGGACCGCAGGTGTACCATATAGAGGTAATTCCACTCCACCTACCCATTTTCTTCAATATATACCCTGTCTGCACATAGTCCAGTACCTCCTGACGAAGCCGTAAGGTGAAACGCGCGTCGAGGTTGTGCGCCCAGGGTCCGTACGCCCACTCACCACCATGTCCTCAGGTACGTTCTGAGCCAGTATTGTTTCACACTGTTGCCTGGGACCTCTGTACACATCCATAGTGAGTCCCTCAACACACCCATGGTGTATATCGTCTACATCGTTACTTTAACTTGAGTACTTGTTATTTCCATGGTCTGCTTCAACTGTTTTAGTACTATGTGTAGTGTGATAAAGCTCTTTTTTGTACCCGGTATGGTCATTTGCATGACTCGTGCATAGTCTCTTTGCGGAGACATTACATTTGGCCATCCAGGTAATTCCTGAGCTTATATTATCATTAATGGACTGTACCTTTCTGTGTGTTATAACCCACAGATACATTGGTGTTTTGTGGTGTCTGTGACCCTGCGCTTCTCCGTATCCTTGCATCATCTGTAGTTGTTCCATTCTTTATACTTTATAATAAATTTATACTTTTATATATCATTTCCACTTGTTCGTTTTGGTTTCCCTTGCCGTGGTTGCAGTTATCAGGATAAAATATGTGCAGAGAAGTGAAGAAAAATCTGACCATTCTTGGTGGCGCTGTAAGTAAGAACTTATTACTCAAAAGGTACCAGTAAAGGTAATCTTTTTATTAAAGACAGTCTATGCGTTTCGGGGGCAGAACATCCCCCTTCATCAGGACAATAGAAATTATTAATACATTTAAAACACAGTGCTTCCAGGACATGGTGAACACAGGAGGATACTGGACCCTAAGCACAAGACCTCGACGCGCGTTTCACCTCAGCGGCTTTCACCTGACGAAGCCACTGAGGTGAAACGCGCGTCGAGGTCTTGCGCTTAGGGTCCAGTATCCTCCTGTGTTCACCATGTCCTCAGGTATGTCCTGTGTATAGTATAGCTCGACACCTACATATGGTATTTCTCTACATCCATATTGGGCCTCAGATATCTCTTAAGACCATCGTTATACCTCGGGATTTAGCCACTGACCAGACTTGAGATATTTTGTATTATACTTGTCAGTCTTGGTTGCCTATGATCCCTGGGCGCTGTGGGATAACTCACGGACATCCAGCTATTACTATTCTCTGCAATGTATTATACAGCCCATTTGGGGTGATTATTATTTATTGTTATGCAGATTTGGTTGTCCTTGAATTATAGCCCCCCTTACCTGCTAGCCACCTAGTGCTTATTGCCGCGTGGATATACACTCACCTAAAGAATTATTAGGAACACCTGTTCTATTTCTCATTAATGCGATTATCTAGTGAACCAATCACATGGCAGTTGCTTCAATGTATGTAGGGTTGTGGTCCTGGTCAAGACAATCTCCTGAACTCCAAACTGAATGTCAGAATGGGAAAGAAAGGTGGGCTACAACAGCAGAAGACCCCACCAGGTACCACTCATCTCCACTACAAAAAGGAAAAAGAGGCTACAATTTGCACGAGCTCACCAAAATTGGACTGTTGAAGACTGGAAAAATGTTGCCTGGTCTGATGAGTCTTGATTTCTGTTGAGACATTCAAATGGTAGAGTCCGAATTTGGCGTAAACAGAATGAGAACATGTATCCATCATGCCTTGTTACCACTGTGCAGGCTGGTGGTGGTGGTGTAATGGTGTGGGGGATGTTTTCTGGGCACACTTTAGGCCCCTTAGTGCCAATTGGCCATCGTTTAAATGCCACGGGCTACCTGAGCATTGTTTCTGACCATGTCCATCCCTTCATGACCACCATGTACCCATCCTCTGATGGCTACTTCCAGCAGGATAATGCACCACGTCACAAAGCTCGAATCATTTCAAATTGGTTTCTTGAACATGACAATGAGTTCACTGTACTAAAATGGCCCCCACAGTAACCAGATCTCAACCCAATAGAGCATCTTTGGGATGTGGTGGAACGGCGGCTTCGTGCCCTGAATGTGCATCCCTCAAATCTCCATCAACTGCAAGATGCTATCCTATCAATATGGGCCAACATTTCTAAAGAATGCTATCAGCACCTTGTTGAATCAATGCCACGTAGAATTAAGGCAGTTCGGAAGGCAAAAGAGGGTCCAACACTGTATTAGTATGGTGTTCCTAATAATTCTTTAGGTGAGTGTACATTCGAATGCATTTGTGTTAACTGCCCTTCGCTTCTCTGTACACTGTTTACCATCCTGTCTTTTCCCCCTATTTTATATCTGATAATAAATTGATATTTTGATATATTATCTCCACTTGCTTGTTTAATACTATATTGGATGCCGTACAGGTGGAATGTTTTGCTGTCTAGTTTAGACAGAGAGGTTTTTGTAGGTTACTCAGTAGTGAAGGGACAGAAAGCAGGCAGCTGAAGTGAGGGAAAGTGTTAGTGCGATTTTTTGTGGGTGCAATACACCATCTTTGCACCCCTGACACAGAAAGCTAATCATAAATCTGGCTGTTAATTCTGTGGGTGACCTACAGCAATTTTTTTATGGGTGCAATGCAGCATTGTGCTTTGTACCCCTGACACACAAATATAATAGTTAATCTGTCTGTTAGTTGGGTGCATGTCATATATCCATTTATTGCGTCAAGTACACCTGCACTGCATACATGACAGGGAAATTTATATAGCTAATTCATGTGGCAGGCGCAGCACTATGAAGTGCCTTTTGCGCTGTTGCATTAGAAGAATTTTGATATCTCTGACTTTTTAGTCTAACCAGATTGTCTATTACTCTATAATTCCTCTAGCGCCGTTCTATGGAAGCAGTAGATTTAAAGAGCATACCAGATGCTTGAAATAAATTATTTATTAACTTCAAATTTTCTTTATAACACTGCAGCCTCTGCAGCAGATAGTCCATGTACAAAACACGTGTTGAATAAAGTATCATAAAATGGCGGTATGCATAAGATGGTGATTAAACAGTTTAATATTGTCATTCAACATAAAATGGTGGATATATTTCTCTCTTGAGTATCTGTACTCTCACTTTAAGTTATTTAAGCACTTTATGATCTCTCTGAGAGGTATATTTGAGGTTTACCAATAGTTCACTTGCTCTACTTGGTTTGCAGTTTGCTCTATACAATTGCTTATGATCTGGTATGAGCAGTTTGAATTTGTATGCAATTTGTTTAGATTGTATGATTGTATGGCTCAGTAGTTCGTTTGTATGGTGGAACTGTAAGTAAACATACATATAACCAGTTCAGTATACAGTTCTAATCACTATATTAACAGTAGGAACATTATATAACAGTTTTAAATACCTATTTTGGCATCTTGCTTCCATAAAACACAGCTCTTAGTGGAGTGTGTGTCTGTTCAGCTCCTCTTTCTGGTGAATAATGATTCCAGCACCTCCTGCTAAGGGAATTTCCCATACAACCTATGTGTGAGGCTGGCTGTAATTGGTCAAAACTCCTTGGCTGTGTGAGGCTAGATAGGATTGGTCAAGACTCCTGCTTAGCAAAAACAGTTTAACTCTATGCTTTCTGTTGTGTCTGCTGTGTCATTGAGTTTACATTACATTATATAATGAATCTTAAAGGCATATTATCTTTTCTGCTTCTGTGAACACAATATATAACAGTTTTATGACATCCAAACATGAAGTCACTGTAAAAAACTCTGCTTTTGTCTTTAACATACAAACATAGGAACTGTATTAAGGTTATTGGCAGGTTTAGCTGTATAAATATATAAGCTATGTTAGCAATTTAGGACAGATCTTATCTGGCCAGCTACACTCCCACCAAAAATACCTATAATTCTATGTTCTTAGTGGTAGGACTTAAACATGAATTTGAGGAATTTTCCATCAGGTTCTCAACTTCCAAGTGTCTTTTATCACTCTCAAGTAGAACAACTAACTTCTGTATAGGACGTTCCAACTTGAGTGGAGTAGTGAGACGTTTTTTTTTTTTTTTTTTTCAAGTTTTGAGTCTCCTTTTTGTAACAACACTCTTCTTACTAGTCTGTCTTCATCCTTTTGAACTTCTAGAACTTTGGCCAATTTCCATTGACATCTAGGTAAATCTTCTTTCACTAACACTATGTCACCAACTTGGACATTTCTTCTAGGTGTTTGCCATCAGATTGGCTAAGTACTCTTTCCTCCATCTATTCCGAAACTGTTCTGATAGATAAAATCTTCGCCATCTCCTTTTGGCATATAAATCCTCTTTCTTGAACTTGCCAGTTGGTGGCTGTATGTAATCACACTTAAGGCTAAGTAGATGGTTGGGAGTTAAAGGGTCCAAACTTGTTGGGTCATTGATGTTATCAACTGTAAGTGGACGACTGTTAACAATAGACATTACTTTATAGGATAGGGTCCTAAGTGAAGCATCATCCATTCTTCCGGTGTTCTTTTTCAACACTGAACTTAACACATTTCGTACAGTTCTGATTTGTCTTTCCCAAACTCCTCTTGTATGGCTTGCATGTGGAGCATTCATGTGAAAATCACACTGTTTCTCTAACAAATACTCAGTTACTTTTTCTTTATCGATCTATTTTAGAGCTTTCTTCAATTCATTCTTTGCTCTGACAAAATTAGATCCTTGGTCAGATCTAAGCTCTCTAACAGTACCTCTAATGGCTATGAAACATCTCAAGGCGTTGATGAATGCGTCAGTTGACATATCTTTTAACATTTCCAGGTGAATCGCTCTGGAACTTAGACATGTAAATATTAGTCCATATCTCTTATACTCCTTGCTGTTCTGTTTGGTGATGGATGGGCCAAAACAATCCATTCCACTATGAAGAAATGGTGGTGATGGGTTTACACGATCTGCCGGTAAATCTGCCATTCTTTGTTCTTCAGTAGGTCTACGTGCCATTCTGCAGACTACACATTTACTTATATACTTTGCTATAACTTTGCTTCCTTTCACAATCCAGTAACCACCCTCTCTCAAACAGCTTTGGGTAAAGCTTCTTCCTTGATGCAAGGATTTATTGTGGTAGTGATCAATAACACAGGTCTGCGACTAAAAAGCTGTTTGATTATTTTCATCTAATTTCCATGTATTTTGGTGTGCCGAAAACAAATAAAATATTAAAAAAACTCACATAAGTGCATTTAGGATATAACATGCCCCCCCAAACTTAAAGGGGTTGTCAGAGTTATGTAAAATATATATATATATATATAGCATTGTAAATCTGATGGTCAGCAATATATACATAAGCTAAGCAAGTTTTAGGGAAAAAATATGATATTTCCTCATTTCCCTAGTTCTTCTTGGCCCTTTCTTGTTATTTGCAGGTAAACAATCTCTGCCCCTCCCCCCCTGCAAAGAGGATGAATACAAGTGCTGCTCTGAGTGACATTTCTGACTACTGAGATACTTAGCAGCATGCTGTATGTGTAAGCCTCAGCCCTGAGTCTGTGCTTCTAATGGCAGAAGGGGTTAATCTTTCCTGAAGAATCCAGTGGGAGGGAGACACAGGACAGATGGCAGCAGCTCCGGTCAGTGCAGGGGGGCATTGCAGGCACTGTGACAGACACAGAGCTGCTCTCTCCTGCAGTCCACACATCAGGTTCTTGGTTCTAGGCTATTCACACTTTTTCATCACCGTTCGTGTTAGCTTGTCATTCTTCAACCATTATATTATGAATCCGCAAAAAAGTGTATTCATTCGCCAGACAGTTTCTATTTCATCTGTGGTGAATATACAGTGTTGAAGCAACAGCGAAATATTACAGACTTTATGAAAAAAGTACACTTTGCATACTTTGGACTAAAAATTGGAGATCAAGATAAAGTTTGGGCGCCTAATAAAGTGTGCAAACAGTGTGTTGAGGACCTCTGAAACTGGTTCAAGGGTAATCAAGAGTAAGATTATAATCAATCTTGTGAAGGTAGAATTTTTGGGTAGAATTGCTGGATGCTTCACTCTGCTAGGTAATGATGCATTTTCCGGTCTCCCTCCCACCTTCAGTATACTCTCCTGCAGAACAAGATTAAGCTTGTACAATGGGTGGTTGTTGGGAAGCCTGTTAGATTCTTGACTAAGTCTCTTCAACTCTTCACTGTAGAATCTATGTTGAATGAGTCTTATGACTGTTTCTTTAGCTTTCATTCTTTCTTCCACATTCAACAATTCCTTCTTTCTGATTCCCTTTGCCAAATGTTGAATTCAAGCAACTACATTCATGACCATATTCCATTTTGAACATCTGGCTAGTCTTTCAAGTATGTCATGTTGACACTTGGCAGCAGTGCTCAATGTTTGTACAACTTTTATTTCTGGATCACCCATGGACAATTCTGTAACTTTTACTGGGCGTGATTTCCTTTTCTTAAAGGAACTCTGGACCTGTGAACCAATTAGAATTTTTTAATTCTGTTACATTCAGGCCTCTTGAAGCATGATCTGCTGGGTTATGCTTAGTGTCAATGTAATGGCAATGTTCTGGATTTGTTATTTCCTGAATTTTCTCAACTCTGTTGGTGACAAAGATATGGAATCTTTGAGCTTCGTTGTTTATGTATCCTAGGAAAACTTGTGAGTCTGTCAAAAAATATTTTTCATCTATTTGCAATTCCAATTCTTCTCTCAGAAACTTGTTTATTGATGCTGAAACTACGGCTGCTGTCAGGTCAAGTCTTGGTATTGTCTGAATACTGGTAGTTGCAACTCTGGCCTTCCCCATAACCAGGGCACAGTGTATCTTTTCTTCTCCTATCATTCTGATGTAGGAGCACTGATCATAACCATAACTACTGGCATCTGACAAGTGATGAAGTTCTATTTTTTTTTGTACTTTCGGAAATAATGAGGTACAAAACATCTGGGTGTCCGAACCTCTCTCAAGTTTTGCAGGTCTCTTATCCAACTCTCCAACCATGGCCTAAAATTTTCAGGTATAGGCTCATACCATCCCAACTTCTGTCTGCATAATTATTTTAGTATTTCTTTTGCTCTGAGGATTACTGGGGCCAAGAATCCCAATGGATCAAATATAGAAGCCACTGCAGAAAGAATGGTGCGTCTAGTTGCAATTTTCTCTTCAATAGATACTTCAATAAAGAACTTGTCATTCTCTACATTACATCCCAATCCAAGTACATTCTGGACTGGAAGATAATCATAATTGAGATCTACATTCTTCATTTATGATGCACGTTCAGAGTCACTGATGGATTCCAGTACCTCTCTGTTGTTTGCGATGAATTTATGAAGGCTCAGGTTTCCTCTTGCACATAACTCTTGGCTTTCTTTTACAAGTTTGATTGCAGATTCTGTGGACTCTAGACTTATGAGACCATCATCTACATAAAAGTTTTTCTTCAGAAAATTTGCTGCTTATGGGAAATTCTGATTTGCCAGGTACTTCATACCATAATTGGCACAACCTGGAGACGATGCTGCTCCAAACAAGTGTACTTTCATCCTGTATTCTGCTGGCTCTGTTTATGTGTCTCCGTCCTCCCACCATAGAAACCTCACAAAGTCTCTATCTTCATTCTTCACATGAAACTGGTGGAACATCTTTTCAACATCACACATGACTGCTACGGGATACTTTCTGAATCTACAGAGTACTCCAGGCAGAGTGTTTGTAAGATCTGTTCCTTTTAGTAGATCGTTCAATGCAACACCATCATACTTTGCTGAGCAATCAAATACTACTCTAATGTTATATAGTTTCTTTGAGTGGTAGACACCTTGATGTGGGATGTACCACACTTCTGATTATTAACTTTCTCATGCCTTCCATGAATTTGAAATAATCATTCTTCAGTTTGGGATCTCTTCCCATCCTTTTCTTCAAACATTTCGATCTTGCTAGGGCAAGATTTCTGTTATTTGGCAGACGAGGTTGTTCTCTAAAAGGTAAGGGCATTTCAAGATGACCTTGTTGATTCTGCTGATTACTTTCTTCTAAAGTGTGTACGAACTTTATGTCTTCTTAGGATACACTCTTTTCTTTAGAACTTATGTCTGCAAAGTTGGATTCAAGGATCTTGATTACTTTTGCTGGACTTACAGTAGGTTACTCTTGGACAGATATTCGATGACACAATCCTGTCAACTGTCTTGAGTTTGCGATCTGTTGTTTTCCTCCAACAACACCCCATCCTAAATCAGTTTAAACAGCGCAGGGTTCACCCTTTCCTCCTGTGATTACCTTTCGTGGTACCAAGGCTTTGGGACAATCGTAACCTATCAACAGTCCAACACCAAACTCCTTCAGCGGGGACATTTCATGAGATATGACAGATAGGTGCTCCCATTTATTGGCTGTTTCACAGGTAGGTATGCAATCTTGATCTAGAAGTATATTATCTTTTGTGTAAGCCGGAGGTAGTTCTAATGTGATGTTTGAATGAAGTCCTCTAACTACCAGTTCTTTAACCCTTTGACTGTTCCCCATCATTGTGGTGAGTTTGAGCTTCACTGGTTCTGTAGCCACTTGTAATTTCTTGCAGTTTTCTTTATCAATGAAGGTGAAGTCATTCTGGGCATCCAGTAGCACAGGGATAGCCAACATGCGGCTCTCCAGCTGTTGTAAAACTACAATTCCCACCATGCCCAGCTGTAGCCTGATAGTTGAGAACAGTCTGATCATGCTGGGAGTTGTAGTTTTGCAAAAGCTGGAGAGCCGCAAGTTGGCCATCTCTACAGTAGCGCATAGGCGTATAACTTCTTGTTCTTCCTTTTAGGATTTAATATGCACACTGGTACAACCATTGATGTGCCATTGCTTTCTCCTTCCCTCACTCTGCAAGAGAATACCAATACTATTTTTCCTTCCTCAGTATCTTTAGGTATTGAGGATTTATCTTTCTTTGGACGTTCTTTATGTAGTGGTGTAGGATGGCGTCCTTTGCGAAAGCTGTATGTGGCCTTTTTCTTACACTCCTTAGTAACATGGCCTTTTCTTAGACAACCGAAACACAGTTGGTTCTCAAGTACAAACCTTTTCTTTTCATCTGGGGACTTCTCCTTCAATTGTTGGCACTTGTGTATGGAGTGGTTCTCTCCACAAAACATACACTTGAAGGTAGTCTAAAGATTTGTCGGTTCTGTCTCTCTACTGATCCCAGTAGTGACTTTGAACTTGGTTTCGTAGGTATCTGGACCTTTAGCGTCTGTGTTGGTTGCAAAGCTAGTTGCTCTTGCATGTATTTTCTCTCTTGCAGGCCTTTCTTCTAAGGATCTTAAGACGTAAGATGATGTTACTGGATTACATGCCATCCGTGCTTCTTTATTGACAAAATCAGAGAACTCTTTAAAACTTGGGAAGTTCTTGCCTAGATCTAACCCTTCAGTTACATAGTGATTCCATCTAGAAGCCACTTCTTTAGGTAGCTTGGCTAGCATGCTGTGGTTTTCTAGATAGTGTTCTGGTTCTGGCCAAGCTGCCAGTTCGGTTGATGTACTGCTCCAAATTAATTAAGATACGTGCACGGAGAGATCAGACAGACAACCCACTGCATGGAGTTAAAAAGGATCTCTGGTTTATTTCTGAAAACAACAGACAATACATAGTTTTCACGAGAGGAGGGAGTGGGAGGGGGGTGAAAGATAAAGTATATATTTTCTATTGGCTATGAACTCTATACTTTTCTGTAACCTTGACGACCAGAGGAAATTCCTCCTCCCTCCCCCCTTGCTCCTGGGTGAAACCGTTACTTCTTCTTTCTTTGTAACTGCTTGCTTGAGCTGAACGGAAACCACAAAGAAACACATGATAAAAACACAAAGTAAGATTCTAGTTTATAGGTGTTGGCTGAATGCCTGGCCACCATCTTAGCTAAACATAGTCCTCAACAAGCAAGTATCCATTTTGTATCAATAGTCCATAACAGTCCCCCCTTGGAGACTTGATTGTAGACTTTCCCTTCGCCTAGCGAATCCCCTGGGCATACCATTCGTATCCTCTTCACCCGCAGTGGCGACAACCTACCCCTTATAGGTAGGCTCCCGGTTGCTCGGACTTGTGGTAATACCCTGGGATTCATCTCACCCTATCTCAGCCAGGCATCATTGTGAGGAGGGGGAGCTGTGTTGAACGATGTTTCCTTCTGTCCTTCCTCATCGTAGAGGAGCATAATAGGTCGTTCATCAGTTTTCTTCATTCTTTTTGAAAAGCGGGTCACACAAATAAGAACAAGCTTAATCACTACATATATCACCAATATTATTAGGGCTACCTGCAATATTACCTGGACAATTCCCATGAGCCAACCCCCAATACCTTTGAACCAGTTATTGGGGTTAAGGGAAGAGAAGGTATCAGACCACCATGTATCTTTATCAGCTTTATGTGCGTCCAGCCATTTATCTCTTAAATCCGCCATCTTCTCTATATCCACCTTAACTTGCAAATTACCCTGCGGGTCTATGTAATGGCAACAAGAGGGTCCCACAACCTGGCACATACCTCCATCTTTAGCTGTAACATAATCTAGAACTAATGTGTGTTGGTTGGTGACAATGATTAACTGGTTTTGCACAATGTTTGAGGTATTCATAAGTCTCATCACTTCCCATATTTGGTCATCCAGGTAGTCTGTTGCTACTACCAGATGATCCCACATCTGCGCTATCATGGGATATATGAAGATGGAACTAACAATTTTGTTGGTAATGCTCATCTCTACTACATGTGGCTTGCCATTTGGTCTGGGTGTGTTATCTTTGGCCCTACGATACAAGGTGTGCTTAGGTACTGCATTTATGTCAATTTCAGAGTGTGGTACTATAAAGGTGGCAGGAGTAAGCCTGGCGATGGTGCACAGTCCTGTGACATTCTCGGATAACCATTTGTACGCTTTGTGTCCACAAACTAAGTATATATCTTCTGGAACTGCTACTGCTGTGCCATTGAATAATCGGGTAATTAGTTTGGCTAATTGTATCCCTTTCGCCAACTCATATCCTTTTGACTGACTTTCGGTGTCGTTAGCTAATATACCTGTCAGGAGATCCTGTACAGTACGGTTGTTACAGGGCAGATCCTTTCTGTTCTCAGCATCTACACCAATACACTGCACGTGGCTGTCTGTTTTTGAATCATTGCAACCTGAGTGTACGTGTGGACTAAATGTCATACCTTTGGTTTGTACTTGGAGACAATAACAGTGTGTCCAGCTAGGAAAACATGTGACATTAGCCCAGTGTCCCTCTTGCCAAGAAGTAGAGCTATAATCTACCGAGGGTCCTGATCTGTTTATCATGAGCCATGGGGCATCTGCCCACCCTGCAACAGGTAAGGCTACTTCCCTGTCCTTGTTTGTACTGGATTTAACTTGGTGTATACTAGTGAGAAAGATGGTAGAATTAGACAGGTCAATCAGTTCAGAAAGGTCCAGGGGAATTGCAAAATAAGGCATACTGGTTGAACTCACGGGACTGTGGGTACAGATCCAACAATCTCTGAGTGTCTCAACCCCTGGACTAGAATTTGATGGTGCCGTGTCAGTGAATTGTCCCATTCATTACCCAGTGGCGTGAACACTGCAGATATGCCCACTGTCAATGTCATGATCAGTATGTGAATCCTCATGGCTTATTGTTCCAGGGTCGTCGGGACAGCCTTTACTCTTTTACAATGTGAGGCGTGGATCCAGGTAAGCCTCCCTTCGAGTTTCACAGAGGTCGGGGTAGTCAGCAACACCTGGTACGGCCCCTCGTATCGTGGTTCGAGGGTGTTTCTGACGTGTTTCTTGACCACCACCCACTCTCCAGGTTTGAGAGTGTGTATTCCCTCTAGGGAGTCAGGATCTGGAATGGAAGAGAAAACTTGTGCACGTATGTTAGACAATTGTTTACTCAGGGCAATCACATATTTAGCAACAGATTCATAATGCATTTGCAATTGCTGTGGGAAGTACTGTCCCATCCTAGGCCGTGTCCTAAACAAAATTTGGTGTGGAGGCCTAGGGGTGTGTCTAACTTAAAAGAGGGTTATAGGCAAACACTGAACCCAATTAAGCCCAGTCTCCCTGGTCATCTTCAGCATTTTAGATTTTAACACCCCGTTCAATCTTTCAACTTTGCCGCTGCTTTGGGGCCTGTATGGGGTATGATACGCCAGGTGTGACCCTACCATCTTCCAGACCTCTTGGGTTAGACTAGCAGTGAATGCTGGGCCCTGATCACTCTCAATGACCTCAGGTACTCCGAACCTACAGACAAGCTCCTGCATCAGTTTTTTTGCAGTAGTGGTTGCTGTCTGGTTTCGGACAGGGTAGGCTTCTGGCCACCCAGAGAACAAGTCTATCACTACTAGCACATATTGAAACCCTTGGCACATTGGCATCTGGATATGATCAATTTGTATCCTCTGAAAGGGATATAAGGCTTTCGGGAGACATTTTCTGGGAGTGGGCTCGGTTCTGCCAGGGTTACACTCTGCACAGATGAGACACGCTTGAGTATGTCTCACCAGGACAGGGGTTATCCCTGGGGCCACCCATATTTTGTCAATTAGTTCTTTCATGATGGTTTTGGATTGGTGGGTGGGCCCATGGGCCACTGAGGCTATTAGGGCATAAAGAGCTCTGGGTAGGCAGACTCTCTTTCCTTGTGTCCAGAGTCCAGATTCTTCTTCGAGGGCTGATTCTTTCAGCCAGATTTCCCTTTCCCTGAGAGTGGCCTGTTTCTGCATTTGTTTCAGGAGGTCCCATGTGATTTCTTCTTGTTCCAGGTCTTCCTGTGTTATCATAATCTGGTCTGACTGGACTCTTTCATCTTTCACTGCTGCTTCCTTGGCCGCTTGGTCAGCTAGGGCGTTTCCTCTGGCCTCAGGGGTGTCAGCTCGAGTATGGGCCTTTACTTTGATCACTGCCACTTGGTTGGGCAGGAGTACTGCTGCCATTAGGGCTGCTACTGCTGCAGCATTCTTAATCGGGGTTCCTGCAGCTGTGATGTAATCCCGGGCCTTCCATATTAGTCCAAAGTCATGAACCACTCCAAAGGCATATCTAGAATCTGTGTAGATATTGGCGGTAGAGTCTTTTGCCATGAGGCAGGCTTCACTGAGGGCAATGAGTTCAGCTTCTTGTGCTGACTGGTCTGGGCGCAATTGTCTTGCACACAGCACTTCATGCTCACTTGTGACTGCCATGCCTGTATGGAACTTCCCCTTGTCATTGGCATACCTTGAGCCGTCCACAAAGAGAATCCAATGAGGGTTTGTCAGAGGAGTGTCTTGGACTGATGGTGGTGTCCCTACTTCAGCTTCCATCATTGTGATGCAATCATGTTCTTGTTCCTTGTAAAGAGAGTCGGTTGAGGCCCATAGTTCTTCTTCCTGAAGATCCTCTTCAGCATGTAGATCAATAAAATCTTCAGAATCTCCATTATACTCCCCCCTTGGAAGAGGAAGGAGTGCAGCAGGATTGAGGATGTGGCACCTCTGAATAGTGACATCTGTCAGAAGCAAACTACACTGAAGCCGGAGGTGGCGCTGTGCAGTGAGGTGTTTAGGTTGAGTCTGCTGGAGGATGGCAGAAATGTCATGGGGAGCCAGAATAGTGAGGGGATGACCCAGCACAACGTCAGATGTGACGTTTAGAAGAGAGCTGGCAGCATGGATAGCTCTGACACAGGAAGGGGCGGCTCTGGCTACCGGGTCAAGACGCTTAGAATAGTAACCCAAGGGTCGATTGCGGCCACCATGAGTTTGAGTGAGGACTCCAGTAGCGTGACCTTGGCGTTCCATGACATACAGCCGGAAAGGAAGGTTGTAGTTGGGGATGCCAAGCGCAGGGGCAGATGCAATGACGGCCTTTAATGACTGAAAAGCCTCTCCGGCCTCCATTGTCATCTGGAAAGGAGTAGCAGCATTACGAGGTATACAGTCCTATAAGGGCTGCATGAGGACAGAAGCATCAGATATTCAAGGCCTGCAGTAGGAGATGAGTCCCAGAAAGGTTTGCAGCTGATGAGGAGTGTCCGGGAGTTGGATGTCAGAGATAGCCTTCTTCCTCGTAGGTGCTTGTGACCTTGAGAGATGCAACGACCTAGGAAGACAACTTTGGGGAGACACAGTTGTAGTATGGCTTGTGAGACTCGACATCCAGCAGAGGCTAAAAACTGGAGAAGTGAGACAGATTTTGTCATGCAGATTTGGGGAGAGACCGCACAGAGGAGAAGGTCATCCACATACTGGAGGAGTTCCACATCCGGGTGATCTGCTTGCCAGGGTTGCAGAACAGAGGACATAGCCTTGCTGAAGCAGGAAGGGCTGTTTTGAGCCCCTTGAGGCATAACAGTCCAGGTGTACTGTTTGCCTGCATGATGTGAAAGCAAAAAGAAACTGACATTTCTCATGTAAGGGAACAGAAAAGAATGCATTGGCCAGATCAATGACAGTGAAAGTAGTGGCAGTGGGTGGAATGCCAGCAAGGAGTGTGTGCGGATTGGGGACAATAGGTGTCTCAAGAACAGTAGCCTCATTGACAGCTCGGAGGTCCTGCACCATGCGGTACGTTGGAGGCTGTCCTTTCTCCCTTTTCTTCCGTACTGGGTAAAGGGGTGAGTTACAGGGAGAAGTAGTGATCTTGATTGCCCCATTCTGCAGGAGGGCCTGCACCTGGAGGGTAATAGCATCCTGTTGTGAGATAGAAAGCGGATATTGCGCTTTGTATGGCAGAACCTTGGGATCCTTCAGGGTCACAGTGACCGGTGGGACATTGAGGCGTCCGATATCCTGGGGTCCTTTGGTCCAGAGAGTATCGGGGATGAGGTGCAAAATGGTTTGCAGCGAATCCCCTTGTTCATATGAGTCAGCGTCCTGAAGTGTGGTTAATGCCATAAGGAGGCAAGTATCCTCCGGGTGTAGGGCTGTACCGAGGGTGACTGTTCCATCCTCTTTGAACTGTATGTTAGCCTGGATTTTCTGAAGAAAATCAGAGCCTAACAGATTGAAGGGGCATGTTTGGCTGACAACAAACTGCGACATGACTCCTGCAGGGAGGTGGAGTTGGGGGGTTTTAGTCCAGGAGAATCTAGGGGGAGTGACTGTGAGTGGCTTGGTCACGGAGTTATGTTGCACAATCCCCTCCAGTCCAGAACAAGGTAATTGAATGTCAGTGAGCCAAGAATGAGGTACGGCAGTCTCACATAATACACTGCGGGCTGCACCAGTGTCCACAAGAAATGAAAGTTCCTTCCATGCAACTTCGAGAGTCACTCGAGGGGTGGGACCGGTAGGAGGGGTAGAGACTGTCATATATGGAATGTCCCCTCCCTGCACTGGTTTGCCAGCGTCCTATTGCGATGAAGGGGGCTGAGTGCCCCCCTGTCGCCGTTGATTGGTTGGCCACAGATGTTTGCTACTGCAGTGCCGTTTTATGTGTCCGGGCTTGCCGCACCCATAACAGACATAAGGGGGTGGGTGTTCTCCACCATCTTCTCCTGACATTACGGCTATCACAGCAGCAGGGGTTTTCTTTGTGTTACTCTCTAGACCCTTTGCAATCTGCTCCAACATATCTAGTGTCAAGGATTTCCACTCAGGGCGACAGGTCACAAGGGCTTTGTTTATCTCTGGTCGTAGACCATCGACAAACGAGCGGGCCAAGAGTCTGAGATGAACAGGCTCATTCTGACTAAAACCCATGTCTTTGTAATTTTGTTTAATCCTCTGAGCAAATTTCTCGACAGTTTCAACTTTTTCCTGTGTCATATCCTGTAATGTCGTGGATTGGTCTGCTAGTCTTGCTTTCGCCCATTTCTGTAGTTGTTCTATAAAGAATTCTCCAGACTCATGATCCCGGGGGTCAAAGTTAGCACCTTTAAGTTAAGGGATGTGGATTTGATCCATTATCAGTGAGGAGTATTCACCTGTCTTGTTTTCCACTATACTTTGCAGGTCCGACCATGTGCACCCATAGGTTTGATGCACTTGGGACAGTTTCCTGAAAAAGGGCATGGGATGGGTCTCAGGGTCAGGCAGTAAATTCACTATGGTGAATAACTGTTGTGGGGTGAAAGACACATATTTTGGTGGTCCCTGTAGCCGGTTAAGTGCTAGGGCTTCTTTCAGTGTCTCAAGGTTTCCCTGCTCAATTTTCTGTAAGTTCTTTTGTAACTCTGTAATCTGACCCTGCAGTATTTGATCTTGTGAACGTCGTGATGGGCGCACGGTCATGGGTACAGTCCACTGTGGTGCCAGGGATAAAGTTGGCGGATCCCCGTAGTCTGTCGGGGTACCCCGCGAAGGAGTCTGCATATTACCCGGTGCATTTTGTATGCCCATTGTGGATTCTGCAGCACCGTCTGCATCCCCCTGTTCTGCTTCATCAGGTTGCCCCCCTACCATTATAGGAGTAAGGGTGGCAGGTGAGTGGGGTAGCATGAATGTACCGTCCGGGTTAACCATGGGGTACAAGGTAGTAGGAAGGGGCAAGGGTGACATAGGAGTGACGGGGGGGTCCGGACCGAATGATATTAAAGGTCCGTTCATGGGCGTTGCCTGGGGACAAGATGGCGCTGTAGCTAACACGGGAAGTGATGGGACGTGCCGGGGAGTAGTTACCAAGGTGTGGTTTTGTGGGTGGGGAACCCCACAGGGAAGGCACGTATCACGGGAGGAGGGATTCTGTTGACCACATGTTTTGCAGGTCCACCCACCTGCTTTCTTCCCGGCGCCATTATAGGGTGGTGGCAAGTCATGTATCAATGCAACACCAGGCTTACAGAAATATCTCTGTCTTTTCTCATCAAAATTTAGTTCCCCCCCGGTCTGTTCAAATTCTTTACTACAGTCCAACCACACACGGACCATGTCTGTCAATTTATCATCTTCTAACTTCCCCCTCTTCTCGTTTAACAACACTTGCCAGGTAGCACTACATAGGATGCCTCCTTTACAGACACTATAACTCTTCTCCAACTTAGTTAATCCTTTTATGAAACGTTTGCCTCTCCTGTCCGCCACGTACTGTTCAGGTGAACAGTAACCCTTCGGGACACTTTCCTCATTTCCCATTATCTCTCGTACCTACTGAAGCCGCCTAAAGACCTCCTGTATAGAGTAATCACTGGACGTGAAGACCTTTGAGTCCCGGTCAGCACACTCTGGGCTATCGCGAACCGCTCTCCACCCATCTGTGATCGTCCCCTTTATGGAGATTCGAGTCAGACACCGGGCTGAACTCCGATACAGGTACACAGGAGAACTCTGTGTCTCAGTCAGTGATACTTGTCAACAGGGTCTTCACAACTTATAGGCACAACACAGTACATCAAGACTTTAAGAAAACATATGGGGTTCTTACTTTCATGCCCTCGAGGACATCCCAGACTGCTTCCGCACCCCTCCCTCAGACGAACACCAAGAGGCTACACCAGGGGACACTTTATGGGCAAGATGACTCAATTTTCTTACCTCATATCACGGGTTACGATCCCAGTGTCCGTTAGTGCGCCTCTCCTCGTCTGGTCTCTGGGGGTATGGGAACAGAGGGTCCAATCCTCGAGCCCCACGATTGGGCGCCAAAATTGTTCTGGTTCTGGCCAAGCTGCCAGTTCGGTTGATGTACTGCTCCAAATTAATTAAGATACGTGCACGGAGAGATCAGACAGACAACCCACTGCATGGAGTTAAAAAGGATCTCTGGTTTATTTCTGAAAACAACAGACAATACATAGTTTTCACGAGAGGAGGGAGTGGGAGGGGGGTGAAAGATAAAGTATATATTTTCTATTGGCTATGAACTCTATACTTTTCTGTAACCTTGACGGCCAGAGGAAATTCCTCCTCCCTCCCCCCTTGCTCCTGGGTGAAACCGTTACTTCTTCTTTCTTTGTAACTGCTTGCTTGAGCTGAACGGAAACCACAAAGAAACACATGATAAAAACACAAAGTAAGATTCTAGTTTATAGGTGTTGGCTGAATGCCTGGCCACCATCTTAGCTAAACATAGTCCTCAACAAGCAAGTATCCATTTTGTATCAATAGTCCATAACAATAGTTGTTAAATACTTCTAGACCTTGAACATGTGGGATGGCATTGCTGTATGCTTGCAGGAAGTCACCATACTCTTGGAGTCTGAAGTGTTCTTTGGGAACTATTTTAGGCCAGTTATTCAATTTTTCTCTAAAAGCTCTTTGTACTAAGAAAGGATGACCATATCTTTCATTTAATTTTTCCCAAGCTTGCTTGTAGGCTTCTTCGTCTTTTCTATAGAAGTTACTTTCAAGAACTTTCTTTGCTTCCCCACCAACATATCTCTGAAGGTAGAATAACTTGTCGACTGGACTGAAGTAATGATGCTCCATGATCATTTCAAAACTTGCCTTCCACTCTATGAACTTTAGTACGTCACCCGAAAATACAGTAGGTTCCGGAACGGGAAGTCTAGTTAGGACTGTTCTCTGTGGTCTTGCTGGGACAATGGTTGTAACATTCTACTGAGCATTGCTAAGGCATCTAGGAATAGAATCATCCGGTTCGATTTTCTCACTTATTTCTGAATTAGGTGAGTCCCTTTCTTCTTCTTTTCCGGTAGAGATAGAGGGTAAATCTACACACCTTTTTCCTAACACTGGACTAGGCCTCTCTTTGTCTTTATGAGCAGGGATGGAAGGATAATGTCTTATTTCCTCACTAAGTGCTGGAGATGTCCTTCTGTTCTCCTGGAAGTATGTAGGAAAGTAGGAGTCTGCTTCTTCACTTAGTACAGATTTGAACCTATGACTACTCTGATTCATATCCTCTTTGTGTACTCTGAGTCTGGCTTTTATGATCTTAACTTCTTTTTGCCTTTCCAGACTTTTGATCTGTTGGTGCTGTGCTTCCATTTCAGCTTCCATTTTATGGCGCTGTGCTTCCATTTCATAGCCCTGTGCCTCGATGGCAATTATAATCTCAATTTCTGCTCTCTTGACAGCAAGTTGTTCAGCTAATTCCTTTCTTTTGGCTGAAATACTTGAGGACTCTGATATGTGGGTGACACCTAAGGACCTAGCATAGTCTCTCATAAAAAGCTCATTCATTCTTGCTTTAACTTCATTATAGTTAGTTGTAGATGAAAGTTCTCTCATAAGCTTTACTAAATCTTTAGTGACTGCAGTACATGTGTCCATGTTCCTTACAATGTCCTGGGAAGGTGTTGTAAATGACCGCAGGTTGACATATGCTGCCATAAGCTCTGATTCAGATTATTCTACCATCTCTACCATGTCACTCAAGTTCCTTTTCATACTTTCTTGCTTTAGCTTTCTACGAATGTCTTTAATGTATGATTTCCACCTATCATACATACATTTCTCTTTTAATGCTGCTTCTTGCTCTAGATTTTCTAGCATCTTTCGGGTTTTCTGGCACGTGATGAGCTTCTTAGTTTCTTTGTTTGGATTAGATTTGTTTAAGGCAAGACTAATACTGCATCAGACTCTTCTAACTCAGACAGGTTCTCTTGCTCTTCCCCCTCTACTCTATCTATCTTTGTATCCTCTAATAGTGGCATGGTAATACTAGGCTCAGATACTTTAAATGCTATAACAATCCATACGAATATTAAAGTAACTTTCACTTATACAGAAATAAATGACTTTCACTTTAAATACTTTAGAGTCCATATACTACAAACTGTCCTTTGTTTTTTACTTTAAAGTCTCTTATTTCTGAACACAAAAATTGTCTCTTTATGCCAAAGCCTATATGCAATGATAAGTAATAAAAGGAAAGCTCTGACCTTATTCTGAGGAGCAGGAACAAATGTCTGTCTTAAAGGAGACATGTCTTTTCTTGATAATGCGATGCTCTGCGCTGACTTGCGATGCTCTGCGATGACTTGCAATGCACTGTGCAGACTTGCGATGCTCTGTGCAGACTTGTGGTGCTTGCGATGCGCTGGCTTGGATATGCTGCTTGCAGTCTTTGGGCCTTGTGAGGGGAAACTAGCTGGCTGCAGTACGTGGTCTCTCTGTGGGATAGCTCTGGACTTTGGCCTCCCACCATGCGTCTTTCTCTCTCTAGAGATCGCAGGAGGGTTGGCGCTTTTTCTCGGACTATTTTGCCTTTGCCGTTCTGCCACTTTAAGAGTCGGCTGCAGTTTGACTAATGCACACGTTCCATGGCCTCTATGGTAGCTCCGCTGAGGTGTTTTTGCTTGCTCATTCAGCAAACAGTTGCTGCACGGCGGCATATGCTGGCGCTCTGCTGCTCTAATGTGCTCTTTACTGTGCAAGTTGAGGAGCGCTATCACTTCGCCCTCTTTGGGTAATAGTTCATCTGTGGCAGGTGCAGCACTATGAAGTGCCTTTTGCGCTGTGGCACTAGAAGAATTTTGATATCTCTGACTTTTTAGTCTAACCAGACTGTCTATTACTCTGTAAATCCTCTAGCGCTGTTCTATGGAAGCAGTAGGTTTAAAGAACACACCAAATGCTTGAAATAACTTCTTTATTAACTTCAACTTTTCTTCATATATCACACTGCCGCCTGAGCAGCAGATAGTCCATGTACAAAACACGTGTTGAATAAAGTATCATAAAATGGCGGTATGCATAAGATGGTGGTTCAACTGTTCAATCTTGTCATCCAACATAAAATGGTGGATATATTTCTATCTTGAGTATCTTGGTGCACTTTGGTGCTCGCTCAACACTAGTATTTATGATTATCTGTCCCTCTGTAATATAATTAACATGACGCCAGTTGCCTTCCAGCAAAGAGGACGTGGTGTCCCCTTTAAAGGGAACCTGTCACCTCCAAAACACATATAAAAACGACATCATTAGCTTACAGTAACCCCCAGTGTGTTCATAATCATGTGTTTCATTCCTCCATCAGTTGCTGCATACTTTATAAAAACGCTTGAAGTCAAGGGGGCTCCACATAGGAGATACTTCTACACCTGAGGAACACATTAAAAGAGTCTTAAAAGTCGTGAATGAACATAATCAAGCCTTCAGTAAACATCCTTCAGATTATGGAGAGGTCAGTGTAATCAAGCACATCATCCCTTCACACCACCAATCAAAGAAAGGTTCCGGCCTATATCACCAACTATGTACCAATCTGTGAAAAAGAGGATTCAGGAGATGAAGGATTCAAAAATAATCAAAGACAGTCATGGGCTGCACCTCTAGTTCTTGTCTGGAAGAAAGATGGTAATATTTAATTCTGTGTGGACAACAGGAAAATAAACATCATAACCCACAAGGATGCCTATCCTTTACCAAGAATCAAGGCGTCCTAGACAGCATTAGGATCCTCGGTTTACTTTTCAACTCTGGACTTAACCAGTAGGTACTGGCAGGTACCCATGGCTCCTGAAGACTGTGAAAAACAGCATTTACTGTGCCTATCGGCCTATTTGACTTTAACTACATGTCCTTTGGCCTTTGCAATGCACCTGGAACTTTCCAAAAGACGAATGGAACGCTGTTTAGGCCACAAGCACTTTGAAACTGTCTTGTTATACCTGGATGATGTCATCATCTACGTTAAATCCTATGTAGACCACTTGAAACATCTTACCAAAGTTTTTCACGTCCTCATCAAGCACAGACTTGAAGATCAAACCCTCTAAGTGCTACCTACTGAAACCAGAAGTCAAGTACCTGGGACATGTTGTTAATTCTGAAGGTGTCAAGCCAGATCCAGAGAAGATAGCTGCAGTTCAGAATTGGCCTATTCCTACCACAGTAAAATAAGTGAGAAGTTTTCTTAGTTTTGTAGGATATTATAAACGTTTCATCCCTCACTTAGCACCTCAGCAGCTATTTTGGAGTGTTATCAAAACTCCAGAGTTAGTTCTATGTACCAGCCCATAGATGGGAAAAATTACAGAAGATTAGGCAACCCACAGAAGGAGTGAGAATATTGGAAAAGGAAGTTAATTGTTGTTTATCAGGCTCTAGCCTCCTCTGTATCTGGTGGAGAGATTCTAAGCTAACGGCTGCCCACCATAACCAAAGACAGAAAGGCCACCTGTCAGGAGATAGTATTCCTAGAGAGGATACCGAATTATATGACTATACAGTACAGCAGAAATAGTACATCCCTCCAGCCTGGAGAAACAAGAGAGGAAGATTGATTGCTATTGTCACTGAAGTTCACGTGGCAGGTACCAGGAGACCGGAGAGACTGGCAACTCATGGGTTAAATTGACAAGTTCACTGTGGCTCTTATTGTGTCTTTGTTTTCGTGAATGCCACACCCCTCGCTTTAGGTGTTGCTTGTTGGTAATTTACCTTTCCAATAAGTAGCCGCTTCTCACTCTTGGAGGTGCGGTTTATAGATTTTCTTCCTGCCTTCTAACTAGTTGGTCAGTTGTACTGTGGTGTTTCTGGAGTTGCCAGTTTTCTACTTACAGTCTTGTCTCTTCTTATTGTTTTATGTTTGTTATATTCCCTGTTGTTTGTATCTGGGCCTGAGACAGCGACTTCCATTCGTCCATCTGGAGAGGAATGGGTTGTCTCTGGTCCTAAACTTATTCCGGGGCCTTATAGGTATATTAGGGCCTAGGTATACAGCATATGAATATTCCTACCTTCAAGGTCTATTCATATTGATAGGTAGAAGACAAAAGAAAAAAATAGGAATGAGCAGAACAAGGAGGGGCGCCAAAGAATGCCTGGGGAAGGGGGAAAGTCCAGGGGAGTGACAGAGTGGTGATTGGATAAGTATGGCTGCTACACACCGAACAACGGTCCGTCTAGCGGACCGTGGTATGCAAGATTCATGAGGAGAAGAAAATGTGGTGGAGCGCCAAAGGTAAGTTGGAGAAGTGCACTCTGTATAGACTGGACCAGTCAAAAGAAGGGGGGGGGGGGGATCCCAAGTGTTTAGAGAGAAACCCTTAGAATTCCCAGATTATACAACTATACCCACTATATAGTGATCATTTGTAAAGTATTATCACTGATAAATAAAGTGCATCAAATGAAGTGCAAAAAATCTAATCAAAATCAAATCAATTGCATACAGCTTGCACTTCTCCAATTTACCTTTGGTGCTCCACCACTTTTCTTTTCTTCTCCTCACGCATATTGATAGGTAGTTAGGGCCCGGATTAGGGTTGTTTAGGAAGTGACCTGTTTTTTCCCTAGTTTCCAGGCCCAGTTACTTTTCCTCTTCACTCCTGTGTTTAGTGTGGAGTTTTTCCCCCACACTGATCGTGACAGCTATAGAGTAACATAACCCCTTATGCCACTTTTAAGAACTAACCTGAACCATTGTAGAAGCTGCTTTTTCGCACAATGACGACATTTGGATCAGCTTCGGTAAAGTACTGGGAATGTGTTTAGAGAACTGGTCTTCTTATTGTGCGAACTTATTACCTATTTTCACTTTACGGTGCTGGCGTCACAAACAACAGAGACCTGCCTTCACGTCACCTAAAAAACCACACCACCAAGGGCACTTCAACCACCATCTGGCAGAAAAGTCCCTGGACAACAGAGTGTGCCCCGAAGGAACTGGTGCTGTCAATCCATTTACTGCACGTTTCCCAGGGAGCACTACAGAACTGTGAGCAAACTGCTACACCGATCGGACCACCATAACTCGCACATATTGCCCCTGCAGCCCGGTCGCTGCATCTGCAGCAAACACCTTGTATATAAACACAGCACTGCAGCATGCACATTATACACACACGCACTGCTGCACACACAGACTAGCATCATCTCCTTTCTTTTAGCTGCCAGTATCCGGTGGTAGATTATAGCCTTAGGCCTCATTCACATGACCGTTATTTGGGTCCGCATCCGAGCTGCATTTTTTGTGGCTCGGATGCCGACCCATTCACTTAAATGGGGCCACCAAAGATGCGGGCAGCACTCCATGTGCTGTCTGCATCCATGGCTCTGGTTCGCGGCTCCGCAAAAAATAAAATAAAATACAATAGAAGATGTCCTATTCTTGTCCGTTTTGTGTTCCTGCACTGTATTCTGGAGCCTGTATCCTAATACCCGTTCCCAATGTCTGTTCCTGAAGCCCTATGCCTGTTCCTGAAGCCCTATGCCTGTTCCTGAAGCCCTATGCCTGTTCCTGAAGCCCTATGCCTGTTCCTGAAGCCCTATGCCTGTTCCTGAAGTTTGTTTCCTGATGTTGGCTCTTGAAGCCTGGTTCCTGAAGCCTTGCCTTGTGTCTGCCTGTTCCTACCAAGTGTGTCAGGTTTCCTGAATTTCCATGTTTGCTTGTGCCATTCTGGTGTGTTCGGGTTACTGAAGTTACACAGATCCACTATAAAGCCAACTCAATATGCATTGAATTTAAGGGAATTTGTCATCAACTACCTTCTTGTGCATAGACAAATAGCTGTAGTTCACGTGAGTAATTGTTTTTCATTTGTTAATCCGAGCCTTTATTCCCAAGTTATGATATTTTTTCTTAATATGCAAATTAGGCCTTTGGTGCAATGAGGGCATTGCCACTGCTTTTGTTGCACCGAAGCTCCACTCATTTCTGTGGCCAGCCCCTCCATGGCTGCTCTGATTAAAAAGGCCAGGCAGTGGCAAAGTATCATAACTCAGGAATAGAGCCTCAGATTAACAACAGAAAAAAGCTGTAATGGATACCACCCCTCGTGCTCACTTGACATCACCTACGTCGAGCTCACGAGATGCAGTATGGTCACTTGTTACCAAGATGTGACGTTATGCCCTCCAGAGGAGCAGGTAAGGTCAGCTTGGTACAGTTTACACAGACACATCCTGTCCACGCAGGCACAGAGAGGCAACAAGCTGAGAGAGCCTTTTCACTGCAGCAGTGAAAACAGCGCTGTCTCCGCCCGGGTAATCTGCCACCAGCTTCTTGTTTTATATAAGCCCGGTCCACTAACGGGATTATATAGGGTAAGAAACCAACCCGCGGTAGCTTTTAACTAGGCCGAAACACGAACGTGGGAATTCGTGATCGAGATACAAGACAGTACAAGATTAAATTATATATTTAATTGCCTAAAGGGCACACTAGATAACACAATATACACTAAGAAGATATATAGTGGTCAGAGGTTACAAATACAGGTAATATGGTACAAACAGGATTATACAGAGCACAGGTCAGTTACCGGGTAGATGAGAGTTCCTTTGCTGTATTCACATGGAGGGCAGTGATGTCAGCTGTTTCCAGGTCTCTCCAAACACATGGCACGATGTGACCCCCCTTTAGAGAAAGACACGCCAGCTTGCTGGCACAAGCCTTTTAACCTGTAGCTGGTCCCTCCCCTCTCGGCATTTGGGAGGGGTCCTTGCTCCAAGCTAGAAGGTCACAGGGAGATGGTCCTGGGACCAACGGATTCGCCTGGGTTCTGACTACAAGTAGAGTCCAAGCATGATACCGTTTCTGTGGGGAGATATGTATATCTTCCTTCCCTGGCATCCTAGCATCAAGCCAGGACCACAGGGATGTTTGGCTTTGCCCCAGGATCGCAAAAAGATAACCGAATTATGCCTGGGATGGACGGACGATTCATAATTCCTTATGAAATGTCGGTGCCAAAATGTCTGTGGGAAAGTGATTTAACTGGAGAATGGCTTAGACCCCCTGCACGGAGGTTTTCCTGCAGGATCTGTGCTGTCTGAATGGAGGTGTGAAATGTAACGAAATGTGGCCTGCTAGGAGTTTTCTGCTATCTGGCTGTGGCTTTGAAGCAGGGCCCTCCTGTGGAGGTAACTGCCTCTGCTATATTTCAGCAAATGGTGGGTGTGAGGACATGGCTGACAGTAAATATTAATCTGTATTCCTGACAAAAGCTCTTTAATCAGGTGAACGACTACTATGTGTCTATTCAGATAGCTGAATAGGGAGGTCACTGGTGGCATATTCCCTTTAACACTGACTCAAGCTGCCTATATATTACATGGAAGGCCATTCAACTAGATAATTAAAAACTTGACTTGATTAAGTATTTTGAGGCAACTGTTTTGATTTGTATAATGCTCCTAAGAGACCAATTATGTCACTAAAAGATACACTTTCTGTGTATTGTCTCAAAGGAACAGATTAGCAATTATAAAGCACATGAGAA
Organism: Bufo gargarizans; assembly: GCF_014858855.1. Taxonomy (NCBI): domain Eukaryota; kingdom Metazoa; phylum Chordata; class Amphibia; order Anura; family Bufonidae; genus Bufo; species Bufo gargarizans. Next base: position 127,512,531 of record NC_058089.1, on the reverse strand, counting down.
AACAGATTGGTGAAATAATTGATGTAATAAATAGTGAATAAAATACATTTATTTCATATTTATCACTTACAGGGGTGTAACAAATAATAATATGGCCGATAGCAAAACCTGGAATGGGACCCCACAATCAACCATGACCACTTTCAGCAGCAAGTTCAGAAAAGCTTATGATTAATTTCCCTAGTGCACTGGGTTAATGCCCACACTAATGTCACATGATGGAGATATTGCACACAATGATGTCACACTACAAGTATAAAGAATTGAATAAAGGCAACAGTGATTTCACTGTGGTTATCTCATCTAACCACTAAGTTATACAAACAGCAATGTACAGTGATGTCATAGCACAAAGATTATGCATATAGCAGAGATAACCAGGGTAATCGATACTACCATTTTTTATGCCACCTTACATTCATTTCACCATTGCACCTTTTGAGTAGAAATGGGTCCCCTAGTTGTAAGGGCTCGGTAGCAGCTGCTAAGCTTGCTACCCTGGTAGTTATGTCTATGGTCACTTAAGAACACCAGTCACTACAATAGCAAATGTTATTTTAACCACTTAAAGACCACTATACAAGAGTTAACACCCAGTCCATCCGCATGTGCAGTACCCCAAAAGGACTACTGCAAAGTGTTAGTTAGTAGTAAAGTGAAAGTAATGTTTCTTGAGTTAAATATTGTGATTTGTTATGTACATGCCCATAATAGCACAGTATAAACAACATATGGTAACTATTTTGAAAACTTCATATTGTCCATGCTCCAGACATAGTGATCAGTGGTGGTTTAATGTCCTGCTCCACTGTAGTTGAACTGTCACGGTCCCTCCCATGACAGAGGTGAGAAGATCTGAGAGACTGACGAAACGTGAGGGTATCTGACAGTCTCTCTGTTTTCTCCTTGCAGTGTTGTTGTTTGGTAATGACCACACCTCTTGTCAGGAGCATTACTGAGGCTCTATTTAGTTCTGACTCACACTGCTTACCATGCGGTTGATATTTCCTGCTGGAGTTGGTTGAGCTGGTGTGTTGTTCCTTTGGATCTACTGCTTCTCCATTCTTCTTTAAGCTAAGTGCATTTTGTTTTGCATTTTGTTGTTTGCTTGTGTTTGTTGTTTTCTAGGCCTCAGGGAGATGCTGGTTCCTTAATCTTGGAAGGAACCAGTAGTCTCATTCCCTACCACCAATCCTAGTGCTTTCCAGGGTCTCCAGGGCTAAGGTTACGGTGTATGAGTTTTCCACCTTCAGGGTCTACTCATATTGGCAGGAATGGCTGTGACACACAACCTGAAGTGTCACAGCTATTTATTGTGGAAGTTGATGCATACGAGGTAGGGGTTGGAGCAGTCTTGTTGCAGTGCCCATTTGCATTTTTCTCTAGAAAACTCTCTACTGCTGAAAGAAATTATGATGTTGGTAATAGAGAGTTGCTGGCCATTAAGTCGGCTTTTGAGGAATGGCGTTATTGGTTGGAAGGAGCGATTCATCCAATTACGGTAATTACTGATCACAAAAATCAGTCTTATCTCGAGTCAGCTAAACGCCTGAACCCAAGGCAGGCCAGATGGTCTTTGTTTTTTACTAGATTTAATTTCATTGTCACCTATTGCCCTGGGGTTACGAACGTTAAAGCGGATGCTTTGTCGCGTAGCTTTTCAGGGGGGTGGGGTGGGGGGGGGGTTAATCGGAGGATCCTGACCTGATATTAGCTGATGAGGTGGTTGTAATCACCCTCTATCGTGAACTTGAGGCAGAGGTGTTGGAGGCCCAGGGAGATGCACCTGATTTTAGTCCTCCAGGGAAGTTGTTTGTTCCTTCGGAACTACGGCACAAGGTGTTTCAAGAACATCACAGTACTGTTATTACGGGACACCCTGGGAGCAGTTCCACAGTGATTTAATTTCCCAGAGAATGGTGGCCAGGATTGCATAAATGTATTGAGGGCTATGTGTCAGCTTGTGAGACTTGTTTGCATGCCAATGTGATACATACTCGGCCTTCAGGATCTCTACTTCTCTTGTCTATCCCGTCCCGACTGTCACACACAAAGGGGGTAGGAAAATCACCACTGAGCTCAAGTCGCACCCCTGTCCCTGCCTACTTGCCTAGCAAGTCCTAGTGACAAGCCTCGACAAACCCTCAACTAGGATAAGTGCAGGGAAGACGGACAAAACACACAACAGAGCAGTCAAAGGAGCCAAGTCAAAACCTGGAGAGCAGCAAGGTACCAGAGGAGCAAGCAGAGGATCGTCAGGAAGAAGCCAAAGTCAGAACCAGGAGGGAATGCCAAGACTGAGGGATGAGACGGATGGAAGTCTAACACACATGCAGGAGAACAGCAAACCAGGTAAGTAATCGCAGGAAGGACTGCAATAACAGGCAATCTGTGGTCAGCAGATTGCCTGTTTAAATAGGGCGCTGGTGGAGTCATGTGACGTGGCCAGCGTCACATGACTCCTGAGTTCTAATACAGCCGAGCGCTGAGTGAGCAGCTCGGTGCTCAGCCCCATTGCAGTTACCATGGGAATGGGTGACGCCGGGCGTGCTGATTACGCAAGAGCGCCCCGGCCGTCAGCCGCCTCTGCACAGAACGCATCGGGACAGTACCCCCCCTTTTACGCGGGGCCATCGGACCCAAGGCCCCAGGCAACAGCTTCTCAGGATGATCCACATGAAATTTTTGGACAAGTATAGAGGCATGAACATCCTTAGCAGGACCTTTCCTCTGGTCCATAGCCTTTCCAGTGCACAGTTACTGTAAAGAGTTACAGACTCTTCTAAACATCCAATATCTTGGAAACCACAAACTCCACAAAATCATTAACCAGCACCGGTAGCAGAGAGGACTGTGAAGGAACAACAGGTGCAACAGGTCTCTTAAGCAGAGATTTGTGGAAGACGTCATGGATGTGGAAAGACTCGGGCAGTTTCAACCTAAAAGATACTGGGTTAATTACCTCCGTACTCTCATACGGACCTATAAAATGAGGTGCACATTAACAGACAAATTTTTCGAAGATAGCCACACCTTATCCCCAACCTTAGAAGTTTTTTATTCGCTTTGATTTTTTGAGCTTTTTCTAAGTTCAACTGAACCCGAGCCCAAACTGTGCACAGTTCTGACGAGACCTTATCCACCTCGGGGTTAGATGAGGAGACGGATGACCCAGAATGAAAACGAGGATGGAAACTGTAATTACAAAAGAATGGGGAGACACCAGCGGAGGAATTAACACAACACGGTTGTTTATAGCAAATTCTGCCAAAGGAAGGTACATAACCCATAATTGTTGATCATCAGAGACATATGACCTGAGAAACTGTTCCACAGATTGATTAAATCGTTCAGTCTGCCCGTTACTCTCAGGATGATAGGCAGACGAGAAAGACAATGAAATTTGGCACCTCTGACAGAAGGTTCTCCAAAATCTAGACACAAACTGGACCCCCTATCCAATACAATGTTTTCGGTAATACCGTGCAAACATACAATTTGTTCTACAAATACAGCGGCCAGAGTTTTAGCATTAGGAAGGTTAGAAAGAGGAACAAAATGTACCATCTTGCTGAACCTATCGACCACTACCCAAACCACAGTTTTACCCTCCGCTGGTGGCAAGTACGTGATGAAATCCATAGAAATATGAGGCCAGGGTCTACTGGGAATGGGTAGGGGTCGCAACTCACCAGCAGAGCGAGTTCTAGGGGTTTTAGACTTGGCACAAACCTCACAGGGAGACACATAGGACTTGACATCCTTGACTAGGGTGGGCCACCAGTAAGACCTTGATACAAGCTCTTTAGTACTCTCGATACCAGGATGTCCACACAAAACAGAGTCATGACACTCACCCAACAGCCAGAGATGGAATTGTTCCAACTTTTCTGTTGGTGTGGGTGCTGGGGTTGTTCTTCCTTAATAAGAGCCGTAAGGTCTTGGGACAAGGCTGCTAAAAATACATTAGCTGGCAGTATGGTTTCAGGCGGTGCGGCCGTAGGCTGAAGCACACAAAAACTCAGAAATAAGGCATCGGCCTTCACGGTCTTACTTACTGGCCTGAAAGTGATGGAGAAATTAAAACGTGTAAAAAAACAATGCCCATCTGGCTTGATGGGGATTCAACCTTAGCATACTCAAGAAACATTTAGATTTTTGTGATCAGTGACAATGGTGACACAATGTTTAGCCCCTTCAAGAAAATACCTCCACTCCTCAAACGCCCATTTAATTGCTGGCAATTCCCAATTCCCCACGTCATCATTTCTCTCGGTGGGAGAAAAATTTCTGTAAAAGAAGGTGCAAGGCCTTAAATTGGTAAGAGTAGAGGGGCCGTGAGAGAGGACCGCCCCTACTCTGTCCTCGGAGGCATCCACCTCCACAATGAAAGGTCTCTCTTGATCCGGCTGAAGAATCAAAACAGGAGCGCTACTGAAAGGCTTTTTAAGAGTTTCAAATGCTTCAGTAGCTTCAACAGACCAGTTATCCAGGTCCACCCCTTTTTTCTAGAGGTCGGTCAAGGGTCTAGCAATTACCGAAAAATTCTTTATAAATCTGCGGTAATAATTAGCGAACCCCAAAAAAACGTTGTAAGGCCTTTAACCACCTCAGCTCCCCTAGCTTAAACCCCCTTAATGACCAGACCACTTTTTACAATTCTGCACTACACTACTTTCACGGTTTATTGCTCGTTCATACAACTTACCACCCAAATTAATTTTACCTCCTTTTCTTCTCATTAATAGAGCTTTCATTTGGTGGTATTTCATTGCTGCAGAAATTTTAACTTTTTTTTTATATTAATCCAAATTGACCGAAATGTTTGCAAAAAAATGAAATTTTTCACTTTCTGTTGTAAATTTTTTTAAATGAAACTACATTTCTATATAAATTTTTCTCTAAATGTATTGTTCTACATGTCTTTGATAAAAAAAAAATGCAATAAGTGTATATTTATTGGTTTGGGTAAAGGCTATAGCGTTTACAAACTATGGTACAAAAATGTAAATTTTCTCATTTTGAAGCAGCTCTGACTTTCTGAGCACCTGTCATGTTTCCTGAGGTTCTACAATGCCCAGACAGTAGAAACACCCCACAAATGACCCCATTTCGGAAAGTAGACACCCTAAGGTGTTCGCTGATGGGAATAGTGAGTTCATGGAAGTTTTTATTTTTTGTCCCAAGTTAGCGGAAAATGATTATTTTTTATCTTACAAAGTCTCATATTCCACTAACTTGTGACAAAAAATAAAATTTTACATGAACTAACCATACCCCTCACGGAATACCTTGGGGTGTCTTCTTTCCAAAATGGGGTCACATGTGGGGTAGTTATACTGCCCTGGCATTTTAGGGGCCCTAAAGCGTCAGAAGTAGTTTGGAATCCAAATGCGTAAAAATGCCCTGTGAAATCCTGAAAGTACTCATTGGAATTTGGGCCCCTTTGCGCATCTTGTCTGCAAAAAAGTGTCACACATGTGGTATCGCGGTACTCAGGAGAAGTAGGGCAATTTGTTTTGGGGTGTCTTCTTACATATACCCATGCTGGGTGAGAGAAATATCTCTCAAAAAGACTTTTCCCATTTTTTTTATACAAAGTTGTCATTTGACAGAGATATTTCTCTCACCCAGCATGGGTATATGTAAAAATACACCCCAAAACACATTTCCCTACTTTTTCTGAGTACGGCAATACCACATGTGTGACACTTTTTTGCAGCCTAGGTGCACAAAGGGGCCAAAATTCCAATGAGTACCTTTAAGGAGGGCATTTTTAGACATTTGGATTCCAGACTTCTTCTCACACTTTAGGGCCCCTAAAATGCCAGGGCAGTATAAATACCCCACATGTGACCCCATTTTGGAAAGAAGACACCCCAAGGTATTCAATGAGTGGCATGGCGAGTTCATATAAGATTCTTTTTTTTGGCACAAGTTAGCGGAAATTGTTTTTTGTTAGTATTTTCTCACAAAGTCTCCCTTTCCGCTAACTTGGGACAAAAAGTTCAATCTTTCATGGACTCAATATGCCCCTCAGCAAATACCTTGGGGTGTCTTCTTTCCAAAATGGGGTCATTTGTGGGGTGTTTGTACTGGCCAGCATTAGGAGTTTCTGCTATTCTCCTTATATTGAGCATGCGGGTAATGAGATTTTTTTTTTGTTCAGCCTCTAGGCTGAAATAAAAAATGAACGGCACATATTTCTTCATTCACATCGATCAATGTGGATGAAAAAATCTCTGTGCAAAAAAAAAAAAAAAAAAAAAAAAAAAGGAGGGGAAAGGCGTCTGCCAGGACATAGGCGCTCCGCCCAACATCCAAACCCACTCAGCTTGTATGCCCTGGCAAACCCGATTTCTCCATTCACATCAATCGATGTGGATGAATAAATCATTGCAAGAATTTTATTTTGCCAAAAGCATATGAACACCGCCCCTCAGCTCATAAGCCTCAGCAAACGTATCTTTTTTCACTGCAGAGGAGAAATCTCGTCTTGCAGCGCCGCATACACCGACTTTTGTGTAATCTGACAGCAGCGCAATGCTTCTGTCAGAATCAGTGCTGCAGCTGGTCGATCGGTTGGTCCACCTAGAAGGTAAAAAAACAAACAAAAAAAATAATTGTCCGCAACGCAATTAATTTATTAACATTAACTTTATATAACATTTGAAACAGAACATTAACTTTTATAAACTTTATTGAACTTTTGGAACATTAACTTTTTTTTTTTTTTTTTTTTTACCTTTATAGGACAAACCTCTCCTTCCCCATGGGACAATGTGCAAAGCGCAAATCGCCCAGAGATATGGCGAAGTACATTATGCACTTTGTCCCAGGTGAAAGAAGAGGTTTGCAGCAGCTGCGAGTGAAAGGGCCCTAAGAGCCCTGTGTGCCTGTCCTGTGTCACGCAATCCCTATACTAATAGTGTACCTGTGTGTGGTACTTCCGGAAACACTCCCCTAAGCATAGGGCAGGGTGGTCAGGGCAGTCAGGACAGAAATAGCGGGTGTCACACCTTATTCCACTCCTGCTACAGACACAACATTTTTTTCGGGGTGGCGCTTGGTTTGAGGTACCAGCAACGACATTGGGGAAATATCGCTCGTGTAGACGGCTCACTACACTGGTGGTTGGGGCCACGGAACCTCCTGGATACAGGAGGTTCTCGATGATCTCTTCCTGAAATTTGAGGAAGGATCCTGTTCTCCCAGCCTTACTGTAGAGAACAAAACGATTGTACATCACCAATTGAATTAGGTATACAGACACCTTCTTATACCAGCATCTGTTCCTGCGGGAGAGTAAATAAGGAGCCAACATCTGGTCATTGAAGCCCACCCCTCCCATGAATTATAGTTGTGGACACAGAGGGGCTTTTCAATGACTCCAGTTGCTCGTTCAATTTCGATTGTCGTGTCTGTGTGAATGGAGAAGAACATATAAACGTCACGCTTGTCTCTCCATTTCACCGCGAGCAGTTCTCCGTTACACAAGGCAGCCCTCTCCCCCCTTGCAAGACGGGTGGTAACGAGCCGTTGGGGGAAGCCCCGGCGACTAGGTTGCGCGGTGCCACAGCAGCCAATCTGTTCTAGAAACAAATGCCTGAAGAGTGGCACACTTGTGTAGAAATTGTCCACATAAAGATGGTACCCCTTGCCAAATAAGGGTGACACCAAGTCTCAGACTGTCTTCCCACTGCTCCCCAGGTAGTCAGGGCAACCGACCGGCTCCAGGGTCTGATCTTTACCTTTATAGACACGAAATTTGTGCGTATAGCCTGTGGCCCTTTCACAGAGCTTATACAATTTGACCCCATACCGGGCGCGCTTGCTTGGGATGTATTGTTTGAAGCCAAGGTCGCCCGGTAAAATGTATTAGGGACTCGTCTATGCAGAGGTTTTGCTCAGGGGTATACAAATCTGCAAATTTGGTGTTAAAGTGGTCTATGAGGGGCTGAATTTTGTGGAGCCGGTCAAAAGCTGGGTGGCCTCTGGGACGAGAGGTGCTGTTGTCACTAAAGTGCAGGAAATGCAGGATGGTCTCAAATCGTGTCCTGGACATGGCAGTAGAGAACATGGGCATGTGATGAATTGGGTTCGTGGACCAATATGACCGCAATTCATGCTTTTTTGTCAGGCCCATGTTGAGGCCTCTTTCACACTACAGTATTTTGCGTTCCGTATACGGTCCGTTTTTTGCGTTCCGTATATGGTCCGTATACGGAACCATTCATTTCAATGGTTCTGCAAAAAAAACGGAATGTGTTCCGTATGCATTCCGTTTCCGTATTTCCGTTTTTCCGTTCCGTTGAAAAGATAGAACATGTCCTATATTTGGCCGAGAATCACAGTCCGTGGCTCCATTCAAGTCAATGGGGCCGCAAAAAAAACGGAACACATACGGAAATGCATCCGTATGTCTTCCGTATCCGTTCCGTTTTTTGCGGAACCATCAATTGAAAATGTTATGCCCAGCCTAATTTTTAATATGAAATTACTGTATACTGTATTTGCCATACGGAAAAACGGAACGGAACAACGGAACGGAAACGGAACCACAACGGAAGCAAAAAACTGAACAACGGATCCGTGAAAAACGGAACGCAAAACACTGAATGCAACATACTGTAGTGTGAAAGAGGCCTGAGGAGAAGGCCCAGAAAAGTTTTAAATTTGGAAACTTGGACGGGTTTCCACCGGAAAGACTGGACTGAAAGCTTCCTGGGTTGGCGGCTATAAATTGAGTGGCATACCGGTTTGTTTCTGCCACGATTCGGTTTGTTTCTGCCACAAGTCCAAGAGCTCCGCAGTCAAGAACAGCTAAAAAAAAAACAGTGCCGATCCGATCTGAGCTGTCTCAACCCGAACTCCAGACTGGGCGGTGAAAGGGGGAACTACTGGTGCGGCTGAAGTTAAGGGCTGCCAATCAGGGTTTGCCAGCACCTCAGGGACTCTAGGGGCTCTATTGGCCTGTCTGTGCGATGGCTGCGATGGGGGAACTAATGCACGTGCCACCGTACCAGCTTCAACTGCCCTTCTGGTGCTCGCCACTTCACCATGTTCTACGGCAGTGCTGGTACTAGGTCCAGGATGGGCTGCGCTGCTGGTGTATGCCTCACAACGTAATCCGATAGCGCCAGCCCCACTCTGCTGCCCTTGAAGCGGATCCTGCGCAACCTGTGGTCTAGCAACACGGGGCCGGGTTTGCCTGGTGGTATCAGGGACCTCAACCTCATCATCTGAACTTTGGGTCAGACTGCCATTGCTTTCTACAGGTTCGCATTGTGACCCTCTGGATTCGTCAGATGATGGTTCCCATTCCTCATCTGACTGGGTCAGAAGCCTGTAGGCCTCTTCAGAAGAATACCCCTTACTTGCCATTTGGTCAACTAAATTTAGGGGGTATTCCCTGAGACTACCCAAGAAAAAAAAGCAAGCCTGTCTTACAAATGGGAGGCTAGCGAAGTACAGGAAGCTGCTGCGATTGATAAAAAATATCGAAACTTATTTTTTTATCGCCGCAGCGCTTGTGAAGTGATTGTGCAGTGATAAATATAAATACAAATTTTGTCACTGGCGGGGCGGGCCTGGGTGAACGCACGTGTGAGCGACCGATCAGGCCTGATCGGGCAAACACTGCGTTTTGGGTGGTGGGTGAGCTAAGGTGACACCAATACTATTATAGATCTGACTGTGATCAGTTCTGATCACTTACAGATACTATAAAAGTACCAATGCTGATTAGCGATACGCTAATCAGCGAATCAGTGACTGCGGTGCGGTAGTCTGGGCGCTAACCGTCGCTAACTACCTACCAAAGGGGCCTAAACTAACTGGTGAAAAAAAAAAGCAATAGTTTACACTGATCACTTTTTTCCCTTTCAATAGTGATTGACAGGGGTGATCAAGGGGTTAATTGGGGTGATGGGGGGTGATCTGGGGCTAAGTGTGTAGTGTTTGGTGTACTCACAGTTGTCTGTTCTCCTCTGCTGGGACCAACCGATGAAAAGGACCCAACAGAGAGCACAGAAGCCATTTAACACGCTATATTTATAAATATAGTGTGTTAAATGGCTTTTGATTTGATTTTTCAAAAGTCACCAGCCTGCCAGCGATGATCATTGGCTGGCAGGCTGGTGACGAACTTCTCCTGCCCGATTCCCGGCCCGCACTGCGCATGTGCAGGCCAGCTATGCTCAAAATCTCGTGTCTCGCGTCCAGGAGGAATAACAGGGCCACCGCCAGGACGCAATCCTGCGTTCAGCGTTCCTGAGGTGGTTAAGGGTGGCCTTACCCAATCCATAATTGCTAATACCTAGTGAGGACATACCCGAGATATAATATCTCTTGTACCCCAAAAATATATTTCTCCTGTTTGGCAGCTAAAGTATTCTTCCTCAAAATCTCCAACATATGTTAACATGAAACACATGACTCTCAAGGTAAGCGGAAAAAAATCAAAACATCATCAAGGTAAACAATCACAAATTTGCCCAAGAATTCTCAGAAAATATAATTCATAAAATTTTGGAACTCTACTGGCGCATTGCTGAGTCCAAAAGGCATTACAAGATATTCGAAGTGTCCAACTGGAGTATTGAAAGCTGTCTTCCACTCGTCTCCCTCCTTAATTCGAATTAAGTTATATGTAGGGATGAGCGAACCCGAACTGTATAGTTCGGGTTCGTACCGAATTTTGGGGTGTTCGTGACACGGACCCGAACATTTTCGTAAAAGTCTGGGTTCGGGTTCGGTCTTCGGCGCATTCTTGGCGCTTTTTGAAAGGCTGCAAAGCAGCCAATCATCAAGCGTCATGGCCCCAAGAGGCCATCACAGCCATGCCTACTATTGGCATGGCTGTGATTGGCCAGTGCAGTATGTGACCCAGCCTCTATTTAAGCTGGAGTCACGTAGCGCCGCACGTCACTCTGCTCTGATCAGTGTAGGGATAGGATGCAGCTGCTGCTGTTAGGGCCAGATTAGGCAGTGATTTACTCTTCCAAAACACTTAATGAAGTGATCGATCTACAGCTGTGAATCATTCAACCTCTGCTATTTAATTGCTCACTGTTTTTTGGCTGCCCAGAGCGTTTTTCTGTTACTTTTTTCTGGGGTGATCGGCGGCCATTTTGTGTCTTGTGGTGCGCCAGCACAAGCTGCCACCAAGTACATTTAACCATCAATAGTGTGGTTTTTTTGGGCTATATCCTACATCAGGGGCTTGGCTGTGCTTGCTATTTTATTGAGGGGTGAAATACAATTGCCAAAATAGCAGTACCCTAAATCTGGTGTTTCAGCTGTGGCTAGCCAATAGTAATACTGTCTGCTGTCTGGCAAAGGATATATTTTTTTCTGGGTTGAAATACAATTCCCAAATTAGCAATTCCCTAAATAATTGTTTTCTGCTGCATCAGGCCAAGTTTAAATCTATCCATAAAAGGGTATATTAGATTGAAGGTGTGGATAGGGTCATCCTCAATAACTTCACACGCTACCGTGCATTTCCAAGTCAAATTCTGTCCGTAAACGTATACCTGTCATACAGAGCCTAAATAATAGGCCTACAATTTATATTTAGATAAATCTGTCATTACTGCTGTGCCTGTATTAGTGTAATACGGTACCTAAATAGATAGTCAGATAGTGTTAGGTGCCTGTAAAAAAAGGCCTGAATTTGAATTCAATACATTGGGCCAAATAATCTTTTTCTTATTGTTGTGAACGGTAACAATGAGGAAAACATCTAGTAAGGGACGCGGACGTGGACATGGTCGTGGTGGTGTTAGTGGACCCTCTGGTTCTGGGAGAGGACGTGGCCGTTTTGCCACAGCCACACGTCCTAGTGTACCAACTACCTCAGGTCCCAGTAGACGCCAGAATTTACAGCAATATTTGGTGGGGCCAATGCCGTTCTAAGGATGGTAAGGCCTGAGCAGGTACAGGCATTAGTAAATTGGGTGGCCGACAGTGGATCCAGCATGTTCACATTATTTCCCACCCAGTCTTCTGCAGAAAGCGCACAGATGGCGCCTGAAAACCAAGCCCATCAGTCTGTCACATCACCCCCATGCATATCTGGGAAACTGTCTGAGCCTCAACTTATGCAGCAGTCTCTTATGCTGTTTGAAGACTCTTCTGGCAGGGTTTCCCAAGGGCATCCACCTAGCCCTTCCCCAGAGGTGGAAGACTTAGAATGCACTGATGCACAACCACTTATGTTTCCTGATGATGAGGACATGGGAATACCACCTCAGCACGTCTCTGATGATGAAACACAGGTGCCAACTGCTGCGTCTTTCTGCAGTGTGCAGACTGAACAGGATTTCAGGGAGGAAGACTGGGTGGAAGACGATGCAGGGGACGATGAGGTCCTAGACCCCACATGGAATGAAGGTTGTGCCACTGACTTTCAGAGTTCAGAGGAAGAGGCAGTGGTGAGACCGAGCCAACAGCGTAGCAAAATAGGGAGCAGTGGGCAAAAGCAGAACACCCGCCGCCAAGAGACTCTGCCTGCTACTGGCCGCCGCCATCTGGGACCGAGCACCCCAAAGGCAGCTTCAAGGAGTTCCCTGGCGTGGCAGTTCTTCAAACAATGTGCTGATGACAAGACCTGAGTGGTTTGCACGCTGTGCCATCAGAGCCTGAAACGAGGCATTAACGTTCTGAACCTTAGCACAACCTGCATGACCAGGCACCTGCATGCAAAGCATGAACTGCAGTGGAGTAAACACCTTAAAAACAAGGAACTCACTCAGGCTCCCCCTGCTACCTCTTCTGCTGCTGCCGCCTCGGCCTCTTCCTCCGCCTCTGGAGGAACATTGGCACCTGCCGCCCAGCAAACAGAGGATGTACCACCAACACCACCACCACCTCCGTCACCAAGCATCTCCACCATGTCACTTGGCAGCGTTCAGCTCTCCATCTCACAAACATTTGAGAGAAAGCGTAAATTCCCACCTAGCCACCCTCGATCCCTGGCCCTGAATGCCAGCATTTCTAAACTACTGGCCTATGAAATGCTGTCATTCAGGCTGGTGGACACAGACAGCTTCAAACAGCTCATGTCCCTTGCTGTCCCACAGTATGTTGTTCCCAGCCGCCACTACTTCTCCAAGAGAGCCGTGCCTTCCCTGCACAACCAAGTATCCGATAAAATCAAGTGTGCACTGCGCAACGCCATCTCTGGCAAGGTCCACCTAATCTCAAATACGTGGACCAGTAAGCACGGCCAGGGACGCTATATCTCCCTAACTGCACACTGGGTAAATGTAGTGGCTGCTGGGCCCCAGGCGGAGAGCTGTTTGGCGCATGTCCTTCCGCCGCCAAGGATCGTAGGGCAACATTCTTTGCCTCCTGTAGCCTCCTCCTCCTACTCGGCTTCCTCCTCATATTCTTCCACCTGCTCAGCCACACACCTTCACTACCAACTTCAGCACAGCCTGGGGCAAACGTCAGCAGGCCATTCTGAAACTCATATGTTTGGGGGACAGGCCCCACACCGCACAGGAGTTGTGGCGGGGTATTGAACAACAGACCGACAAGTGGTTGCTGCCGGTGAGCCTCAAGCCCGGCCTGGTGGTGTGCGATAATGGGCGAAATCTCGTTGCAGCTCTGGGACTAGCCGGTTTGACGCACATCCCTTGCCTGGCGCATGTGCTGAATTTGGTGGTGCAGAAGTTCATTCACAACTACCCCGACATGTCAGAGCTGCTGCATAAAGTGCGGTCCGTCTGTGCGCCCTTCCGGCGTTCACATCCTGCCGCTGCTCGCCTGTCTGCGCTATAGCGCAACTTCGGCCTTCCTGCTCACCGTCTCATATGCGACGTGCCCACCAGATGGAACTCCACCTTGCACATGCTGGACAGACTGTGCGAGCAGCAGCAGGCCATAGTGGAGTTTCAGCTGCAGCACGCACGGGTCAGTCGCACTGCGGAACAGCACCACTTCACCACCAATGACTGGGCCTCCATGCGAGACCTGTGTGCCCTGTTGCGCTGTTTCGAGTACTCCACCAACATGGCCAGTGGCAATGATGCCGTTATCAGCGTTACAATACCACTTCGATGTCTCCTTGAGAAAACACTTAGGGCGATGATGGAAGAGGAGGTGGCCCAGGAGGAGGAGGAGGAGGAAGAGGGGTCATTTTTTGCACTTTTAGGCCAGTCTCTTCGAAGTGACTCAGAGGGAGGTTTTTGGCAACAGCAGAGGCCAGGTACAAATGGGTACAAATGTGGCCAGCCAGGGCCCACTACTGGAGGATGAGGAGGACGAGGACGAGGAGGAGGTGGAGAAGGATGAGGATGAAGCTTGAGAATGTTCACAGCGGGGTGTCACCCAACGCAGCTCGGGCCCATTACTGGTGTATGGCTGGGGGGAAACGCAGGACGATGACGATACGCCTCCCACAGAGGACAGCTTGTCCTTACTTCTGGGCAGCCTGGCACACATGAGCGACTGCATGCTGCAGTGCCTGCGCAATGACAGCAGAGTTGCCCACATTTTAACATCTGCAGACTACTGGGTTGCCACCCTGCTGGATCCCCGGTACAAAGACAATGTGCCCACCTTACTTCCTGCACTGGAGCATGATAGGAAGATGCGCGAGTACAAGCGCACGTTGGTAGATGCGCTACTGAGAGCATTCCCAAATGTCACAGGGGAACAAGTGGAAGCCCAAGGCGAAGGAAGAGGAGGAGCAAGAGGTCGCCAACACAGCTGTGTCACGGCCAGCTCCTCTGAGGGCAGGGTTAGCATGGCAGAGATGTGGAAAAGTTTTGTCACCACGCCACAGCTAACTGCACCGCCACCTGATACGGAACGTGTTAGCAGGAGGCAACATTTCACTAACATGGTGGAACAGTACGTGTGCACACCCCTCCACATACTGACTGATGGTTCGGCCCCATTCAACTTCTGGGTCTTCAAATTGTCCACGTGGCCAGAGCTAGCCTTTTGTGCCTTGGAGGTGCTGGCCTGCCCGGCGGCCAGCGTTTTGTCTGAACGTGTATTCAGCACGGCAGGGGGCGTCATTACAGACAAACGCAGCCGCCTGTCTACAGCCAATTTGGACAAGCTGACGTTCATAAAAATGAACCAGGCATGGATCCCACAGGATCTGTCCATCCCTTGTGCAGATTAGACATTTATAACTACCTCCCCTAAACCATATATTATTGTACTCCAGGGCACTTCCTCATTCAATCATTTTTTTATTTTCATTTTACCATTATATTGCGGGGCAACCCAAGGTTGAACGAGCCTCTCCTCTGTCTGGGTGCCGGGGCTTAAATATCTGACAATGGCCTGTTCCAGTGGTGGGTGACGTGAAGCCTGATTCTCTGCTATGACATGAAGCCTGATTCTCTGCTATGGGACCTCTCTCCTCTGTCTGGGTGCCGGGGCCTAAATATCTGACAATGGCCTGTTCCAGTGGTGGGTGACGTGAAGCCTGATTCTCTGCTATGACATGAAGCCTGATTCTCTGCAATGGGACCTCTCTCCTTTGTCTGGGTGCCGGGGCCTAAATATCTGACAAGGGCTTGTTCCAGTGGTGGGTGACGTGAAGCCTGATTCTCTGCTATGACATGAAGCCTGATTCTCTGCTATAGGACCTCTCTCCTCTGTCTGGGTGCCGGGGCCTAAATATCTGACAATGGCCTGTTCCAGTGGTGGGTGACGTGAAGCCTGATTCTCTGCTATGACATGAAGCCTGATTCTCTGCTATGACATGAAGCCTGATTCTCTGCTATGACATGAAGCCTGAATCTCTGCTATGACATGAAGCCTGAATCTCTGTTATGGGACCTCTCTCCTCTGTCTGGGTGCCGGGGCCTAAAAATATCTGACAGTGGCCTATTCCAGTGTTGGGTGATGTGAAGCCTGATTCTCTGCTATAACATGAAGCCTGATTCTCTGCTATGACATGAAGCCTGATTCTCTGCTATGACATGAAGCCTGATTCACTGCTATGGGACCTCTCTCCTCTCTTTGGGTGCCGGGGCCTAAAAATATCTGACAATGGCCTGTTCCAGTGTTGGGTGACATGAAGCCTGATTCTCTGCTATGACATGAAGCCTGATTCTCTGCAATGGGACCTCTCTCCTCTGTCTGGGTGTCGGGGCCTAAATATCTGACAATGGCCTGTTCCAGTGGTGGGGACGTGAAGCCTGATTCTCTGCTATGGGACCTCTCTCCTCTGTCTGGGTGCCGGGGCCTAAATATCTGACAATGCCCTGTTCCAGTGGTGGGTGACGTGAAGCCTGATTCTCTGCTATGACATGAAGCCTGATTTTCTGCAATAGGACCTCTCTCCTTTGTCTGGGTGCCAGGGCCTAAATATCTGACAATGGCCTATTCCAGTGGTGGGTGACGTGAAGCCTGATTCTCTGCTATGACATGAAGCCTGATTCTCTGCTATGACATGAAGCCTGATTCTCTGCTATGTGACCTCTCTCCTCTGTCTGGGTGCCGGGCCCTAAATATCTGACAATGGCCTGTTCCAGTGGTGGGTGACGTGAAGCCTAATTCTCTGCTATGACATGAAGCCTGAATCTCTGCTATGGGACCTCTCTCCTCTCTCTGGGTGCCGGGGCCTAAAAATATCTGACAGTGGCCTGTTCCAGTGTTGGGTGACGTGAAGCCTGATTCTCTGCTATGACATGAAGCCTGATTCTCTGCTATGACATGAAGCCTGATTCTCTGCTATGGGACCTCTTTCCTCTGTCTGGGTGCCGGGCCTAAATATATGACAATGGCCTGTTCCAGTGGTGGGTGACGTGAAGCCTGATTCTCTGCTATGACATGAAGCCTGATTCTCTGCAATGGGACCTCTCTCCTCTGTCTGGGTGCCGGGGCCTAAGTATCTGACAGTGGCCTGTTCCAGTGGTGGGTGACATGAAGCCTGATTCTCTGCTATGGGACCTCTCTCCAATTGATATTGGTTAATTTTTTATTTATTTTTTGCAGCCCTCTAGCCCTTTCCTGGGCTGTTTTACAGCCTTTTTAGTGCCGAAAAGTTCTGGTCCCCATTGACTTCAATGGGGTTTGGGTTTGGGTTCGGGGCGAAGTTCTGCTCGAGTTCGGATCCCGAACCCGAACATTTCCGGGAAGTTCGTCCGAACTTCTCGAACCCAAACATCCAGGTGTTCGCTCAACTCTAGTTATATGCCCCCTTCAAATAAATTTTAGAGAACCAGGAAGCCCCCTGTACTTGATTAAAGAAATCGAGAATCAACAGGAGGGAGTATTGATTCTTAATCGTAATCTTATTTAATTCCCGATAATCGATACATGGTCTGAGACCTCCATCCTTCTTTTTAACAAAGAAAAATCCACCCCCATAGGAGATACCAAAGGCCCAATGTGCTCCTTACTGAGACTCTCCTTGACATAATGCTCCATGGCCTTGCGTTCAGGCCTAGAAAGATTATAGTTGCGTCCCTTGGGAAACCTGGCACCCTCTACCAATTCAATGGCGCAATTGTAAAACCTATGGGGTGGTAAAGACTCGGGGTCAGATGAGGAGAACACATCCATATATTTCTTTATGACTAGAGGCCATGTATCGGATTCTGCTTTCACCACAGACAAGCACAAGTGGCATTTAGACCCCCATTTCACCAGTACTGCCTTGGTCCAGTCAATAATGGGATTATGTAACTGGAGCCAATGCATCCCCAGTACAACCTCTACTGGTAAGTTTTCAAGAACTAACAGGGAGCATATTTCGGAGTAACAGACCCCCAAAGTCAAGGGTAACTCAGAGGTGAAGGGGGGTGGAATCGATCACCATGATGTGGATGGGAGTGGATAGTGTCAAAATCAGAATGCCCAACCCTTGTGCAAATTTATGATCAATATAGTTGGCAGCAGAACCAGAGTCAATAAAAGCATTACCAGAACATTTGTTATTGCCCATGGAGATAGTAATAGGTACTAATACCTTACTCTTGACCACGTTTGGATATACCTGGTTCTTATGCTCCCTCGTCTTGGTTGATTTAACGGAGGAAGGCTTCTTGGAGCACTGATTAATCCAATGGTCTGAGTCTCCCCCGACCTGCATGGGTTCCTCAGAGAAGAAATATCGGCTCTACTCATAGGACACACCTCCTGGGGAAAAAGCAAACGTGTCACGGAAGGTGTACAGAAAACTAGAAGACACAAAATGAAGATCCGACTGACTGGATCCAAAACTAAGGAACAAAAGGGAGAGCCCTGCATCAGACCTGGCTCTCTCCCTAACTGCTCAGCCTATGCGAAAATCCCAATGGTAGATGATCGCATATCCTCGTACCTCGACTGTATAACACCTGAACACCCTATAATAGTGAGGGGACACGACCACCGGCTCCCTACACTAGATACGGAGGGAGTCAGGGTCACCTGGGATCCAGCAAACAGGAAAACACAAATGAACGAACAAAACTTATCTGTAGAAGACTCAGTAGTAGCATCTGCATGGACACACTCTAGGAAGTAATATAAACCACAAAGTGATGCAGTATGGGGAGGGATTTAAAGGCATGCAATCAGTGCAACTACATGACAGCTGAGAGAGGCTAACGAGATGAGAAAATGAAAGCAAAACAAAAGGACCCTCAAGGAGGAGGTTCTGAAGGACGTCTGTCAGAGGTTCTCAGATGTCTGGTGGTGACAGTACCCCTCCTTCTACGAGTGGACTCCGGACACTCAGAGCCCACCTTCTCAGGATGGGACCTATGGAAAGCCCTGAGGAGACGAGTGGCCTTAATGTCTGTCACTGGGACCCACATCCTCTCCTCAGGACCATAACCCTCCCAATGAATGAGGTACTGGAGAGAACCGCAGACAACACGAAAATCCACAATCCTAGAGACCTGAAATTCAAGATTACCATCAACCACAATCGGAGGAGGAGGCAAAGACGAGGGTACAATGGGTTGGACATAAGTTTTTAATAAGGACTTATGAAAAACATTATGGATCTTCCAAGTCTGAGGAAGATCAAGACGGTAGGCAACAGGATTGATGACGAACAAGATTTTGTAAGGCCCAATAAACTTAGGACCCAACTTCCAGGAGGGAACCTTCAATTTGATATTCTTAGTAGACAACCACACCAGATCACCAACATTCAGGTCCGGACCAGGCACACGTCTCTTATCCGCCAAACGCTTATATCTCTCACTCATGCTCTTTAGATTATTCTGAATCTTTTGCCAAATAGATGACAAAGACGAGGAGAATCTGTCCTCGTCAGGTAAACCAGAAGACCCCTCTCCCGAGAATGTCCCAAACTGCGGATGAAACCCATATGCACCAAAAAATGGTGACTTATCAGAGGACTCCTGACGACGGTTATTTAAAGCAAACTCAGCAAGGGACAAAAAAGAACACCAATCCTCCTGATTCTCCGCCACAAAACAGCGCAGATATGTCTCCAGATTCTGATTGACGCACTCTGTCTGGAAAGCAGAAGAGAATGACAACCGAACCCCCAAGCGAGAACAGAAAGCCTTCCAGAATCTGGAAACAATCTGTGTGCCCCTATCAGAGACTACGTCCGAAGGAATACCATGCAATTTGACAATGTGATCAATAAATGCCTGCGCCAGCGTCTTAGCATTGGGCAAGCCAGGAAAAGGAATGAAATGCACCATTTTGCTAAAACAGTCCACCACCACCAGAATCACAGTCTTCCCCGAGGAACGAGGCAGGTCCGTAATGAAGTCCATGGACAGATGTGTCCAAGGACGGGAAGGAATGGGTAACGGAAGGAGAGGACCTGATGGCCGTGAATGAGGGACTTTGGCAAGAGCGCAGGTCTCGCAGGCTGCCACAAAACCCTCAACCGACTTACGAAGCACCGGCCACCAGAATCTCTGAGCGATGAGATCCACTGTGGCTCTTGCCCCCGGGTGCCCAGCAAGGACAGTATCGTGGTGTTCCTTAAAAATCTTGTGTCTTAAAGCGAGAGGCACAAACAACCTCCCAGGAGGACAAAGATCAGGAGCCTCTGACTGGGCTACCTGAACCTCTGCCTCCAATTCAGGATAAATAGCAGAGACCACCACACCTTCAGCCAAAATGGGACCCGGGTCTTCAAAATTTCCACCTCCCGGAAAACAATGTGACAGGGCATCCGCCTTCACATTCTTAACCCCAGGGCGGAATGTGACAACAAAATTAAACCTTGAAAAGAACAAAGACCATCTGGCCTGTCTCGGGTTCAGACGCTTGGCTGACTCCAAGTAGGCCAGATTCTTATGGTCAGTAAACACGGTAATAGGGTGTCTGGCTCCCTCTAGCCAATGGCGCCATTCCTCAAAAGCCAACTTGATGGCCAACAACTCCCTATCTCCCACATCGTAATTTCTCTCTGCGGAGGAGAGTTTCTTCGAGAAAAGGGCACATGGTCACCATTTGGCAGGAGAGGGACCCTGAGACAAGACTGCACCCACACCCACCTCAGAAGCATCAACCTCAACTATGAAGGGTAGAGAAATATCAGGTTGTACCAAGATGGGAGCGGAAGCAAAACTCTCCTTGATATTAGAAAAGGCCTCACGCGCCTCTACCGACCAGGAGGAAAAATCTGCCCCCTTTCTAGTCATATCAGTGAGTGGTTTAACAACAGAGGAATAATTCAAAATAAACTTCCTGTAATAATTGGCAAATCCCCAAAAACGCATCAGCGCCTTCTGATTCTCAGGAAGCTCCCACTCAAGCACAGTGCGGACCTTCTCGGGGTCCATGCGAAAACCAGAAGCGGAGAGAAGAAACCCCAGAAATTGAATTTCTGGAACCGCAAACACACATTTTTCCAGTTTAGCGTACAATTTATTCTCCCGCAGGATGAGCAAGACCTGACGTAAGTGTTCCTTATGAGTTTTGAAATCAGGAGAAAATAATCAAAATGTCATCTAGATACACTAATACAAATTTCTCCATTAAATGATAAAAAATGCTGTTCACAAAATGCTGAAAGACGGCTGGAGCATTCATCAAACCAAAAGGCATAACCAAATTCTCAAAATGGCCCTCAGGGGTATTGAAGGCCGTCTTCCATTCGTCTCCTTCTCTGACCCTGACCAGGTTGTATGCCCCTCTTAGATCCAACTTGGAAAAAACTTTAGCACCAACAATCTGGTTAAACAGGTCCGGAATCAGAGGAAGCGGATAAGGGTCGCAAATTGTGATACTGTTCAGCTCCCTGAAATCCAGACATGGTCTTAAAGAACCATCTTTTTTCTTAACAAAGAAAAAACCAGTGGCAACAGGTGACTTCGAGGGTCGTATGTGTCCCTTTCTCAGACTCTCAGAGATATATGCACGCATAGCGACCCTTTCAGGTTGGGAGAGATTGTATAAACGAGATTTAGGCAGCTTGGCGCCTGGGGTGAGATTAATAGGGCAATCGTACTCCCTGTGCGGGGGCAACTCCTGAACACCACTCTCAGAGAACACATCCGAAAATTCAGAGAGAAAAGATGGTACAGTCTTAGTAGAAACCTCAGAAACAGATGTCGTGAGGCAATTCTCTCTGCAAAAGTCATTCCAACCATTTATTTGCCTCGCTTGCCAATCAATGGTGGGTTATTTTTAGTGAGCCAGGGTAGCCCCAACACTAGAGGAGTAGGCAACCCGCTTAGGGCGAAACATGACACATTCTCAACATGAGTATCACTCACAATCAAACGGATATTGTGAACTATGCCCTTTAACGATTTCTGAGAAAGTGGAACGGAATCAATAGCAAAAACAGGTATATTCTTTCCCAAAGTGCTTACCTGGAAACCATGAGTTATAGCAAATTGACTATCAATGAGATTGACAGCTGCTCCACTATCTACAAAAATCTCACAAAAAATGTTCTTGCTCTCTAGCGCCACCCTGTCAGGTAGAACAAAACGGGAACTACAAGCAAACGGAAAACCTTCAATTTCCGCATCAACCTTGCCAATAGTAACAAATGGAACATTTTTAGAGGATTTTTTTCTTTTTGTTTCTTTATTACTCTCAAAAAACTGCCTGAATCTCCTAGAGGGACAAACATTTTGCCAAATGATTTATACCTCCACAACAGAAATAAACCTTCCTATGAGAGCTGAATCCTCTATTGTCAGAGGCAAGCAAACCCAGCTGCATGGGCCCCTGCTCAGAAGTGATTGAGAGCGACTGACACCCCTGTGCACTGAATGAGACCGCCGCACTGTCCTTGGACTGAGTATGACAGGAAAGAGTGATCTCTTCTCTCTCTCTAAGACGCCTGTCAATACGAACGGCCCGAGACATGGCAGAGTCCAAGGAGGTAGGTCTCTCATGAAAGGCAAATGCATCTTTCAATCCCTCTGAAAGACCATGGCAAAATTGACTTCGGAGTGCAGGATCATTCCAACCAGTATCAGCTGCCCATCTCCGAAATTCTGAGCAGTATATTTCTGCGGATTGTTTACCCTGACATAAAAGACGTAGTCTAGACTCAGCCAGAGCAATACGATCCGGATCATCATATATCTGACCCAGGGCTAAAAAGAATTCATCCACTGAACGGAGGGGCCGTGCTCCCACCGGCAGCGATAAGGCCCAGGACTGAGCGTTATCCCTGAGCAGCGAGATGATGATCCCCACCCTCCGTTCCTCATCACCAGAGGAATGGGGAAGTAGGTGAAAATGGAGTTTGCAAGCCTCTCTAAAACGAACAAAATTCTCACTACACCCGGAGAACGTATCCGGAAGCGAGATTTTAGGCTCAGAGCAAATTCCATGAACGCCAGCTGAACCGGTCACCTGAAACTGAGAAAGAGTGTTACGGACATCTGCTACCTCCAATTAAAGACCCTGCATGTGTTCAGTCAAAAGTGAAACAGGATCCATGCTTGAGACGGTTTTGGTGGTTTATAATGTCACGGAAGGTGTACAGGAAACTAGAAGACACAAAATGAAGATCCGACTGACTGGATCCAAAACTAAGGAACAAGAGGGAGAGCCCTGCATCAGACCTGGCTCTCTCCCTAACTGCTCAGCCTATGCGAAAATCCCAATGGTAGATGATCGCATATCCTCGTACATCGACTGTATAACACCTGAACACCCTATAATAGTGAGGGGACACGACCACCGACTCCCTACACTAGATACGGAGGGAGTCAGGGTCACCTGGGATCCAGCAAACAGGAAAACACAAATTAACGAACAAAACTTATCTGTAGAAGACTCAGTAGTAGCATCTGCATGCACACACTCCAGGAAGTAATATAAACCGCAAAGTGATGCAGTATGGGGAGGGATTTAAAGGTATGCAATCAGTGCAACTACATGACAGCTGAGAGAGGCTAACGAGATGAGAAAATGAAAGCAAAACAAAAGGAACCTCAAGGAGGAGGTTCTGAAGGACGTCTGTCAGAGCTTCTCAGATGTCTGGTGGTGACAAAATGTTCCTGCCGTTTTTCCCTAACATGTCTGTCAAGTCGAACAGCGAGTGTCATAGTCTTCTCCAATGTCTCAGGAAGCTGATAGTTAACTAATAGGTCTTTAATATTCTCGGACAAGTCTGACCTGAACTGGCTTTTAAGGGCTGGTTCATTCCAGCCAGATGGGATGCACCATTTTCTGAACTGAGTGCAATACTCTTCTGCAGGTTGATCTCCCTGAACCAAAGCTTTAAGAGCGGTTTCAGCTACCATGGCCCTGTCAGGTTCATCATACAAAATTCCCAGAGCCTGAAAGAACCCCTTGACGGAACTGAGACAACTAGCATCAGAAGGCAAGGAAAAAGCCCAATCCTGGGGGTCCCCCTGTAGCCGGGAGATAACTATGCCTACTCGTTTACTCTTAGAGCCGGATGACAAGGGGCGTAACCTAAAGTAAAGCTTACAGTTCTCTTTGAAAGAAAGACACTCTTTATGGTCACCAGAAAATGGTTCAGTAAGCTTAATCTGGGGCTCCATATGATAACTAGGTGAATTCGGACTGGAGACACTCTGTACTGACTCATGTACATGGAGTTTCTTCCCCAATTCCTGAACCATCAGAGTCAAATTAGAAACATGCTCCATCAGGGTAACCAAAGGATTCATGGTAACAGTGGTAATTTGGGCCTGTTATTCTGTCACACACACAGGGGGTAAGTAAGTGACCACTGAGCTCAACCTGCACCCCTGCCTCGCAAGTCCTAGTGACAAGAAACAACTGTTCGACAAACCCTCAACTAGGATAAGTGCAGGGAAGACGGACAAAACACACAACAGAGCCGAGTCAAAACCTGGAGAGCAGCAAGGTACCAGAAGAGTAAGCAGAGGATTGATCGTAAGGAGGAAGCCAAAGTGAGAACCAGGAGGGAACGCCAAGACCAAGGGAAGATACGGATGGAAGTCTAACACACGCAGGAGAACAGCAAACCAGGTAAGTAATCGCAGGAAGGACCTCAATAGCAGGCAATCTGTAGCCATCAGATTGCATGTTTAAATAGGGCGCTGGTGGAGTCATGTGACGTGGCCAGCGTCACATGACTCCTGAGTTGTAATACAGCTGAGCGCCGAGTGAACAGCTCGGCGCTCAGCTCCATTTTTGTTACCATTGGAACGGGCGACGCAGGCGCGCTGATGACATGAGCGCGCCCCAGCCCCCCGCGCCCCCCGCCCAGATCGCACCGTGACACCGTGTCGATAACATCGTGAAACTACACAGTATTCCCTCTTATGTGGTGTCTGATGGAAGACTCCGTTTGTTTTCAGATTCTGGAAGGCATCCTGTACTCGCCTGGGGGTCCAATTGTCCTTTTCTTCGGCTTTTCATCCTCAATCGAACGGACAGACTGAGCGCACTAACCAGAATCTGGAGACTTATTTCAGATGTTTTGTCTATGAGAATCAGGAGGAGTGGTCTTCATTTTTGTATTTGGCTGAGTTTGCCATAATTTACTGTAGGCATGAGTCCACTGATAAGTCTCCCTTTTTTGGAGCATATGGGTTCCATCCACAGTTTGGCACATTTTTTGGTACTGAGACTTCTGGTATACCGGAAGAGGAAATATTTTCCTCTTTGTTGTCATCTGATTCTGAGTGGTTGTCCACAAGAACCATTAAGTTGAATGTACCTTCAGGGCCAACTTTATCAGGATGCCCGCTTTGAAAGGCCTTTACAAGGCAACTGGCATTCACGTCGGTTGCATGAACCCACATTCTTTCCTCTGGACCGTAACCTTTCTAGTGCATGAGATACTGAAGAGATCGACTGAGAATTGTGAGATCACTATCCTGGCAATCTGAAATTCAAGATTACCGTCCACCAAAACAGGAGCAGGAGGTAAGTAGGATGGTTCAGCAGGTTCGACATATCTTTTCAGTAATGATTTGTGAAAAATATAATGAATTTTTAAAGCCTGCAGAAGTTCAAGATGGTAGAGGGGGGATTCTGTCAAGGTTCCTCCCTTGATAGAGGTGAGAAGATCTGGTGGCACGTGAGGGTATCTGACAGTATCTCTGTTTTCTCCTTGCAGTGTTTTTGTTTGGTAATGACCACACCTCTTGTCAGTGCAGCTTGTGGTCATTACTGAGGCTCTATTTAGTTCTGACTCACACTGCTTACCATGTGGTTGATATTTCCTACTGGAGTTGGTTGAGCTGGTGTGTTGTTCCTTTGGATCTCCTGCTCCTCCATTCTTCTTTAAGCTACATATCTCTATTACATGCATAATTATTCGTTGATGACAAAACTAAATACACTATATTCTATACAAAACAATGTTATTTTATTTTTTCCACAAATTTTTATAATTTTTGCAATTTTTAATTTTTTATTACTTTTTTTTTTATACATAGAATATTTGAACTCACGGTATTTGGCAACATCTATGAAAGTTTCAAAATAAGCTTCCGCACAGTAAAAATGAAAAAAACGCAACACTAAAGGAAACAAAATACATTTGCTTTTTTTGGACATTTTTAACATTTTATTTTATTTTAAGACATATAGAGTTAATTTTAATTATTTACATCCAACAAAAGAGGATTGATATATGTTGAAAATTGTATATACAATTTCCACCATATATATTTGGATTTCTACCATGGACTCCACCCAGATTTCAATTAATGCCTCTTTATAAAGCCAGGATCTTTGTAAAAATGGTATACCACTGAAGAAGGAGACTTCGGTCCCTGAAATGTGTCTGGGTTTCCACACAAAAAACCTTAGCTATTTCAAGAAAAAAACTATTTGTCTGAACTTTCCTTCAGCCATGGCAACAAATACAAGAGATTAAACTGTACTGTCTGAGCACTGCTACATCAACAAAGAGAACCACAAGCTGCTCTAGGACCCTGCATACCCACAAGGAGACTGCTTCCCGTTCACGTGGGACACCACAAGGGACGCTCCCCGAATATGACCGCACAGACAGCGGACGAATGTGTATACTCCAGCGTGGTCTCTACAGGCGGTAAAGTATACATTTTAACAATAATTGGATATACTGAATGTCATCTTGCAATGCGAACTTTATAAGTGGCATAACATTTGCACAACATAAATTAAAGTATCTTGGTGATCTGCTGGCAACATGGTATACAAACCTATTGATGTCATGCAAATTACCTATCCAACAAATTCCCATTGAAAAGCTTATGCTGTGTCAATAATTTGTGCTATAGTTTATCACTACAAAGAGTGTATATTAACCCTTTCAACAATTCCTGCTTGAAGAGAGAATATTATTCATATTGTGATGCCTCACACATTGTTTGTGGATGTCAGGTAAGTAATTTTTTATTCAATAGCTTATGCTGTGTCAACAATTTGCTCTATAGTTCATTAGTTACCAAAAATATATATACAAAGTATTTGAACATTTAAGGCAACAGACATCATTATTCACATTGAAACTAAGAGGATTATTACGGACACAGCAATCAAGCAGCAGGCATTCATACTTCTTCATTTATAGGTGGAACTACACTCACCTAAAGAATTATTAGGAACACCTGTTCTATTTCTCATTAATGCGATTATCTAGTCAACCAATCACATGGCAGTTGCTTCAATGCATGTAGGGTTGTGGTCCTGGTCAAGACAATCTCCTGAACTCCAAACTGAATGTCAGAATGGGAAAGAAAGGTGGGCTACAACAGCACTAATCTCCACTACAAATAGGAAAAAGAGGCTACAATTTGCACAAGCTCACCAAAATTGGACTGTTGAAGACTGGAAAAATGTTGCCTGGTCTGATGAGTCTCGATTTCTGTTGAGACATTCAAATGGTAGAGTCCGAATTTGGCGTAAACAGAATGAGAACATGTATCCATCATGCCTTGTTACCACTGTGCAGGCTGGTGGTGGTGGTGTAATGGTGTGGGGGATGTTTTCTGGGTACACTTTAGGCCCCTTAGTGCCAATTGGCCATCGTTTAAATGCCACGGGCTACCTGAGCATTGTTTCTGACCATGTCCATCCCTTCATGACCACCATGTACCCATCTTCTGATGGCTACTTCCAGCAGGATAATGCACCATGTCACAAAGCTCGAATCATTTCAAATTGGTTTCTTGAACATGACAATGAGTTCACTGTACTAAAATGGCCCCCACAGTCACCAGATCTCAACCCAATAGAGCATCTTTGGGATGTAGTGGAACGGGAGCTTCGTGCCCTGAATGTGCATCCCTCAAATCACCATCAACTGCAAGATGCTATTCTTTCAATATGAGCCAACATTTCTAAAGAATGCTATCAGCACCTTGTTGAATCAATGCCACATAGAATTAAGGCAGTTCTGAAGGCAAAAGGGGGTCCAACACCGTATTAGTATGGCGTTCCTAATAATTCTTTAGGTGAGTGTATATGCGATTTTAATCCATGTAATTTATTTTCAATTTTTTTATTTTTTATCTTTAGCATTTGTTTTTTGTGAGATCTCAATAAAAGAACCTTTTATTGTATCACATAGTTGAGAGATTGATCCATACAGAGCCAGATAGAGAGTGCAAACCTGTTTAGTTTTTACTATTATATACCAGTTTATTTCTTTGACTTTGGGTGTGTCTTAAGGAGTGTGCACCTATTCCATACTGAGAAATAGTAGAGCCACCACAAGCTTTCTTTATACATGCATCCTGATAAAGTCGGCCCTGTGTGTCCGGAGGTCATCCATGGGGGGGATGGGGTGCTGTCAGGGCCCGTCCCATGAGAGAGGTGAGAAGATCTGAGAGACTGGCGGCAAGTCAGGGTATCTGACAGTCTCTCTATTTTCTCCTTGCAGTGTTGTTGTTTGGTAAAGACCACACCTCTTGTCGGTGCAGCTTGTGGTCCTTACTGAGGCTCTATTTAGTTCTGAATCACACTGCTTACCATGCAGTTTATTTCCTGCTGGAGTTGGTTGAGCTGGTGTGTTGTTCCTTTGGATCCTGCTCCTCCATTTTTCTTTAAGCTAAATGCATTTTGTTTAGCATTTTGTTGTTCGCGTGTGTTGTCGTTTTCTAGGCCTCAGGGAGTCGCTGGTTCCTTCATCTGGGAAGGAACCAGTAGTCTCATTCCCTGCCACCACTCCTAGGGCTTTTCAGGGTCTCCAGGACTAAGGTTCCGGTGTATGAGTATTTCCACCTTAAGGGTCTACTCATATTGGCAGGAGTCAAGGAGGGACTAGGGATTCCTAGTAGGTCACCCTCCCTCTCCCTTAGCTTTGAGTCCTAGACTCAAGTCTATTTCCTTCTGTGTGTTATCTGGTGTTTTCCTCTCTCCATTACCTGTGAGATGAACTCTGCCAAAGTGCAGAAGGAAAGTATTAAAAATGTATTTTGCTTTGAAATGCATATTGCCTGCATTTGTCTGCATTAAAAGGTCATATTCACAGCCACCACTAGATGGGGCTGGTATCACCCTCTATACAAGTACATTTATTCAAAGAAATAGGGTATGATAAACATACATTATGCAAACAGAGCCGTCTTTAACCAAAGGCAAAAGGGGCAGCTGCCCCGAGCCCAGTTGCTCCTGGGGGGACCAAGGCAGCTGCCATTTGAGCCCCGCTGGCTAGTGGTGTAGTGTAAGGGGGAGGCATTGCCACAGGCGCAAAATTTCAGAGGGGCGCTAGCAGGGCCGCACTGCCAATTAGGCAAAGTAAGTAGATGGCCCCAGGCGGCGTGGCCCTGAGTACTAGTGGGGGGCGGCAGCAGGGCAGAGGGAGATGAGTGCTTCCATTGTGGAAGCGCTCATCTCCATAGTCATCTGTATCGCTGTCCTCAGGACAGCGATATAGATAGATGTGCTGCGGCGGGGCAGGGGAGGGAGAGGAGTCCGTTCCTCTGATAGGCTGCAGGCACTAGGCAGGCAGAGAGCCGTACAGCCGGAAGAGGCCTGCATCGCATTGCTGCCAGCATGATGGAGGTAAGTATATGTGTTTATTTTGGTACTACTTACTGGCACATGATTGGGGGGCATCTATGGGGGCACTTGTTACTGGCACATGATTGGGGGACATTTATGGGGGCACTTGTTACTGGCACGTGATTGGGAGGCATCTATGGGGGCACTTGTTACTGGCACATGATTGGGGGGCATCTATGGGGGCTCCTGTTACTGGCACATGATTGGGGGGCATCTATGGGGGCACTTGTTACTGGCACATAATTGGGGGCATCTATGGGGGGCACTTATTACTGGCACATGAATGGGGGGCATCTATGGGGGCTCCTGTTACTGGCACATGATTGGGGGACATCTATGGGGCTCCTGTTACTGGCACATGATTGGGGGGCATCTATGGGGCCCTTGTTACTGGCACATGATTGGGGGCATCTATGGGAGCACTTTTTATTGGCACATGATTGGGAGCATCTATGGGGGTACTTGTCACTGGCACATGATTGGGGGGCATCTATGGGAGCACTTTTTATTGGCACATGATTGGGAGCATCTATGGGGGTACTTGTCACTGGCACATGATTGGGGGGCATCTATGGGGGCACTTGTTACTGGCACATTATTGGGAGGCATCTATGGAGGCACTATGGGGGCATCTACTGGGGCCACAAAGAAGGTATTTTATATGGGGGAAGGGGGCGAGGAACACTATGGGGGCTTCTACTGAGGCCACAAAGAAGGGGTATTTTATATGATGGGCTCTGCATAGGGGCATTTTATGCTGGTGCACATTATGGTGGGTACTATGGGGAAGGGGAGAGAGTAGTACTATGGGCTCATCTATGGGGGCAATAAGAGGGGGTATTTTATACTTGCAAATTATGGAGGACACTGAGGGCATCTTCTGGGGCACTATATATGAGGTATTTTATACTAGTACATTATGGGGGCACTAGGAAGAAGGGGGAGAGGAGCACTATGGTGAATTTACTGGGGGCACTATATAGGGCACATTATGGGGGCACTATGGGGACATTAGCTCAACTGGGGGGCATTTAAAGAGGGTACTTTTTGCACTGCCATATTAAAACAGTGGTTCTCAACCTTTCTAAAGCCGTGACCCCTTAATACAGTTCCTCATGTTGTGGTGACCCCCAACCATTAAATTTTTTTCCTTGCTACGTCATAACTAATTTGGCTACTGTTCTGAATTGTAATGTATAGCATAAATACAAAATATTTGTAAACCAAATAAATAACTTTAAAATAAATAATAAACAACAAATACCCCCTAAAAAATAAATCAGTGGTGCGCACAGTACCCCTCAAATAAATAACTCAGTGGTGCTAACAGGACCCCCCCCCCCCAAAAAAAAAATCAAAAAAAATCAGTGGTGCTCAGGGTACCACTCAAATAAATAAATCAGTGGTGCTTCAAATCCCCCCCAAATAAATAAATCAGAAGTGCTCAGGGTCCCCCAAATAAATAAATCAGAAGTGCTCAGGGTCCCCCAAATAAATAAATCAGAAGTGCTCAGGGTCCCCCAAATAAATTAAGCCTTGCTCAGCCAAATAATTAAAATAAAATTAGCCAGGCTCAGCCAGGCTCAATTAAATCATTGGTGGCAGTGGTGCTCAGCGGCGGTGTCATTAACAAAAAAACTTGGACCTCAGCAGACAGTGACTTACCCGTCCAGACGTCAGGCTCCTTCAAGCACAGGCAGTGATAGGACATCACTTCCTGTGCGCGAGGATAAGGGGCCGCTGCCGTTGTGTGGGCGACCCACAATTGGAAGCCTCGGGCGACCCCCCCCCGGAAAGGGCCGATCGACCCCTAGGTTGAGAACTGCTGTATTAAAAGGAGAATTATCACTACTGGGGGGCATTATGATGGGCTTTATTACTACTGGGGTCTATGGGGAACATGATTACTAGTATGGGCGCTATGGGAGCATTATTACTACTGAGGCACAGTGGGGACATGTTGCGGGCACTGTAGGAGCACTATTACTACCACGTGTGCTCTAGCAGAGAATTATTCCTATTGGTGGGACTTTTGGGAGCAATATTACTGTGGAGGCACCTTGGCACAGTATCAGCTACCCACAATTATTTTTGGGGGACGTTATGTTTACACTATTAGTGTCAGGGGCACTATTTGCTGGGCGCAGTTATTTTAGGGCACTGTGTGACAATAATTATTGAAGGGCACTATCTGCATGGTACTACTATTATCAGGGGGTTTATATGTTTCTGCAGTATAGTATTGGAGAGTAGAGATGGCCTTGCATTTTGCCCAGCGGTCGTTTCGCGGCGAACTTTGCTCGTTCGCTGTTCACCGAACGGTCGAACATATGGAGATATTCGCACCCGCCATATTCTTTTACATTGTGAAGAACTTTGACTCATGACCCATCCATCAGGTGGTACAGGACAGCCAATTGAGATGTTTCAGCACATGGACATACCCCCTACCTTATAAATAAACCTGATTTTTGCACAATTTTACATTCAGTTTTTGGCCAGTGTAGGGAGAGGTTGCTGTGTGGAGCAGGGACAGACTGTTAGGGACACAAATCATTAGCTACTAGGGCCACAAAAGTCCTTTTAGGGACTGGTATAGGTGTGCTATCGATAGGTGTGACATACTGAGGGGTGTAATATACTTATAATATACTTTTTAACATAGAAAGTATATTATATTGCAATTGCAGCAGTTGTGTGCGGTTCTGCTGCGATACTGCAGCCACATAGAGTGCCAAATGCTATTGGAAACAAATCATTTCTACTGGTGTGATTTACCAGTTGCCCCCCCTAAAAAAAAACTGATTTAAGCAGGGATTTTATATACCAATAATATACTTTCTATATAGTGCATTTAGGTAGTGCAGCATTTGTCTGTGGTTTTGCTGTGTTACCGCATCTACACAAAGTGAAAAACACTATTTGAAGAAATAATTTTTACAAGTGTGATTAACGAGTTGCACCCCCAAAAAACTGAATAAAGCAGGGGTGTTATGTACCAATAATTAACTTTCTATATAGTGCATTTAGGTAGTGCAGCATTTGTTTGCGGTTTTGTGCGTTACCGCATCTACACAGAGTGACAAACACTATTGGAACCAATCATTTCTATTGGTGTGATTTACCAGATGCCCCCCCAAAAAAATGATTGAAGCAGGGGTGTTATATACCAATAATATACGTTCTATATAGTGCATTCAGGTTGTGCAAGATTTGTTTGCGGTTTTGCTGCGTTACCGAATTTACACAGAGAGAAAAACACTATTTAAAGAAATAATTTCTACTGGTGTGATGACTTATTGAGGCAGCGGTGTGATATACTTTCTTCTACAAATACTGCTCTTCTATAGGGTCATTTTGAAAATGACAGGCAGAGGAAGTGGCAGGCAGAGGAAGATGCAGGGTGGTAGGGGTCGGGCAGATGCACCAGGCTGCTGCCTAAGTAGGAAGTTGCAGACGGTGTGTGCGATTATGTCAAAGGACGCACCAGACTTGGTTGAGTGGCTCACTCAACCTTCCGCTTCTGCACCCTCCTCATCCTCTCTATCTGCACCCTCTTCACTCTCTGCTGTGTGCACCCCCAAAGACACCACCACCACCACCACCATATCCCCTCCGCTCAAGTCAGAGGAATTATTTTCCCATCCATTACAAGACCTTACTGATGCGCAGCCATTATTGGCATCGGACCAGGAAGAGGAGGTATCAACGGTTGCCACCCAGCAGTCTGATGACAGTACCCAGATCAGCCCAGGGAGGGTGGTCCCCACTGTTGCTGCCTATTCCAAGATCTCTAATGTCAGTGGTGGTGAAGGTGACAAATCCGATGATGACGTGTCGATGGACGTCACGTGGGTGCCCACAAGAGAGGAAGAGGAGGGGAGTTCAAAGGGAGAGACGGAGCAGCAGATAGGGAGGAGAAGGATGAGAAGCAGGCAGAACTTACATTGCACAGGAGGCAAAAAGCAGACTGCTAATGTATCTGGAACAAGCCATCCACCATGCACAGTCACATCTGGCGCTCCCAGGACGCCGGCACATGGCTCCACAGTGTGGGCTTTTTTTAACGTTTCCACTGCTGACAATAGTGTTGCCATCTGCAGCCTGTGCTGTCAACACATAAGTCGCGGTAAGCCCAACACTCACCTAGGGACGACCGCCTTAAGAAGGCACCTTGCCTCCCATCACCGAGCCCAGTTGGAGCAACACTGTCAGAACCCACAAAGCCACACTCCCGGCACTCCCCGTCTTGCCTCTTCTCCTTCTTCTTCTCCTCCCAGTTGTCCCTGACTCCACCTTCCACTGTGCCGTTGTCGGGTTAATCTGGCAAAAGGCATGCTTCCTTGCCCCAAATGTTCGAGCGAAAAAAGAATAACTCTCTTGACCAACGGCTGAACGCTGGCTTGTCAGAACTGCTAGCCCGATCAGTGGCTAACCACACTCAATTTGACAGTTGGCAAAGTGGTGTGCAACAACGGTGCCAATCTGCTGAACAGGGCAAAATGACACACGTGCCGTGCATGGCACACGTCCTGAACCTAGTCGTGCAGCGATTCATTGTCAAATACCCCAGGGTCCAAGATGTCTTGCAGCAGGCCAGGAAAATCTCTGGCCATTTTAAAAGAATCTTACACGGACATGGCTCGCCTTGCTGACATTCAGCGGCGACACCACCTGCCCTTCAGACGTCTGATTTGTGACTGCCCAACGCAATGGAACTCCACCTTGTATATGCTTGAAACGCTGCTCCAGTAGAAACATGCAGTTAACGACTACCAGTATAAACTCTGCGGCAGGACAGGTTCTGGGGAGATCGTTTTTTTTTCACCGCGCCAGTTGCTGCTCATGTGCGACGCATGCAGACTTCCGCGGCCATTTGATGAGATCACCAAACTGGTCAGTCGCAGCCAGGGCGCTTTCAGTGACATCGTACCTTACGCCTTCTTTCTGGAGCATGCATTGCATTGTGTTATTGATCAAGCCATTGAGGAGCAGGAGCAGAAAGATGAGGAAGTTGCAATGCTGGATTAATTCACAGGGGGGCTTCTCCATCTGAGACAAGTCAACAACAGGAGTCTGAAGAGGAGTCAGAGGAGGATAGTGCCGGGGCGGAGGAGGAGCATGAAAAGCATGCTTTAAACATTTCTTGGATCCCTGGTGTTGTCCGTGGCTGGGGGGAGAACGAGGACAACATTATCCTGGATGATGAGCAGGAGCCAGAACACTCCACCGCTTCCAGTTTAGTGCAAATGGGGGCCTTCATGCTCCAGTGTTTGAAAAGGGACCCTTATAAAAAAAACATAGAGGCTGTCAAAATGCAGCACTTCAAGGACTTACTTTGAGAAATGCTGCATTCTGCTTTTGCGGGCGCTGGCAGAGGAATTTCCACTCACAGAGAAACAGTTGCAGGTACCAATCCAACAGCGCATGCAAGAAGAGGGCGGTTTGAAGATGTGTTAGTCACTTCGGATATGAGATCATTCTTGCAGCCAACTCATCGACAGCCGTCCTCCGGATCCAGCCTCAGGGAACACCTAGAACGACTTGTGTCCGACTACATCGGGTTAACAGCCGATGTGGACGCTCTGAGAAGCGATGAACCCCTGGACTACTGGGTGTGCAGGCTTGACCTGTGGCCAGAGCTGGCACAATTTGCCATGGAACTGTTGGCTTACCCCTCGTCCAGTGTCCTGTGCGAAAGGACGTTCAGCGCAGCAGGGGGGATCAGGACCGATAAGTGCACTCGACTAGCTCACGACAGTGTGGACTACCTCACATTTCTAAAAATGAATGAGGCACGGATCTCGGAGGAATTCAACACATGTGATGAGTCGACCACGTTTGAATTTACTCATGACAGCCCACAAATATAGGCCTTTTATATCCGTTGAATGCCTAATATTTGGGGCCTGTACTGGCCGACAGTTAAATTTTTATCCTGTGACCGCCTAATGTACCTCCAGCCACAGAATCCAAAGTTCTTTGCTGTCAGGTGAATGCCTATTGGCTAATTTTTGGGACCTGTACTGGCCGACAGTTACATTTTGATCCTGTGACCGCCTAATGTACCTCCAGCCACAGAATCCAAAGTTCTTTGCTGTCAGGTGAAAGCCTATTGGCTAATTTTTGGGGCCCGTACTGGCCGGCAGTTACATTTTTATCCTGTGACCGCCTAATGTACCTCCAGCCACAGAATCCAAAGTTCTTTGCTGTCAGGTGAATGCCTATTGGCTAATTTTTGGGGCCTGTACTGGCCGACAGTTACATTTTTATCCTGTGACCGCCTAATGTACCTCCAGCCACAGAATCCAAAGTTATTTTTAGACTGAACACGCCCATCTACCTGGGACTTCTGAGCAGAGTACGTTTATAGCTGGTTCCTACACCGCCCTGAATATTGTAGGCTTAAGTATGTCCAAAGTGAGGCAGTATATTTAGTGCTAGGGACCCATCTGCGGAAGCCACCTTGACGCCTGATAGATGGGCCCGACACGTATGTGCGCCTAAGAGCTTCCATTACTAATTTATAGTCGGTATTGTACCCCTTTTATCTAGAATGACCCCCATTTCTTAGCTCTATTGTTTGTATATATAATAGTGTGCAGCCATTTTGTTTTTTGTAATTATGTTTGTTTCATGGATATGCATGTCATGGAACCATGAACCAGACGTACAACAAGAGATAAGTGGAAATAAGAAGGCTTTATTGAAAATCAAGCTGTAAGCAAAAGTCCAAACGGATGGCTAAACCGAAGCAGGGTCTTGCGTAGACAGAGGTCAGGAACCAGAAGGGTAGTCAGATGAAGCCTGGATCAGGAACCAGCAGGGTAGTCAGACGAAGCCAGGATCAGGAACCAACGGGGTAGTCAGACGAGGCCAGGATCAGGAACCAGAAGCAGCAGCAGTCTTAGAAGCATGTGAACACAGGAGGACCAAGCAAGGAACTGAAGCCACAGACCTCCTATATATATGAGCTAGGCATCCAGCTCCTCCCAGTGGGAAGGAGAAGCCGCAGGGTGGGAGGCTACAAGAAACCCAGAAACCAAGATGGCCGCCAGCACATGTCAAACGAAGGAGAGCAGTAAGAAGGTAAGACCATGACAGTACCTCCCCCTCAAGGGCCCCTCCTCCGCGGAGTAAGGAACGGTTTCTGAGGGAAGCGTGCGTGGAAGGCTCGGAGCAAAGCAGGAGCATGGACATCTGCGGAGGGAACCCAGGAACGCTCCTCTGGACCATAACCACGCCAATGGACCAAAAACTGCAACCGACCGCGGACCAGGTGTGAGTCCAGGATATTGCTCACCTCATATTCCTCACGATTGTCCACTTGGACCGGACGGGGCCGAGGAACCGAGGAAGTGAAACGATTACACACCAATGGCTTCAACAGGGAGACATGAAACACGTTGGAGATCCGCATGCCAGGAGGAAGCGCAAGGGCATAGGCTACCGGGTTTACCCTGCGAAGCACTCGGAAGGGACCAACAAAGCGAGGCGCCAGCTTGGGAGTGGGCACTCGAAGGTTGAGGTTGTGGGTGGACAACCATACACGGTCTCCGACCTGGTAGGAAGGAGCGGGCGCTCGTCTGCGATCAGCCTGGAGTCTCTGGCGCTGCGCAGAGACCTCAAGGGACCTCTGGATCTGTACCCAAGAAGCACGTAGGATGGAAAGGTGATCCTCCACAGCCGGAATATCCTGGGGAGAGAATACCTCCGGTAACACGGCAGGTTGGAACCCATAATTGGCCATGAAGGGAGACGTCCCAGAGGAAGAGTTCACCGCCGTGTTCCTGGCAAACTCAGCCCAAGGCAGGAGGTCAACCCAATTGTCTTGGTGATCGGAGACATAGCAACGAAGGAATTGCTCCAAGGCCTGATTGGATCGTTCTGCGGCCCCATTGGACTGAGGGTGGTAGGCCGAGGAGAAAGAGAGATGAATCCCCAACTGGGAGCAAAAGGCGCGCCAGAACCTGGACACAAACTGACTCCCCCGATCCGACACAATCTCCTTGGGCAAACCGTGCAACCGGAAGACCTCCCTGGCGAAAATCGTGGCCAACTCTTGTGCAGAGGGTAACTTCTTGAGAGGAACACAGTGGCACATTTTGGAAAACCGATCCACAATCATGAGAATGACCGTATGGCCTCGGGATGCAGGGAGGTCCACAATGAAATCCATCCCCAGGTGTGACCATGGGCGCTCCCCGGTGGCTATGGGTTGCAAAAGGCCCAACGGAAGGTGCCGAGGGGACTTACTCTGGGCACAAACGGAGCATGCCGCTACATATGCGGCGATGTCGGAACGTAGAGAAGGCCACCAGAACAGACGTGAAACAGCCCAGGACAGCTGATTCTTTCCAGGATGCCCCGCGGCCTTGGAGTTATGGTAGGTTCGCAACAACCGAGTGCGCAACTCCTCAGGCACAAAACACCTGCCGTTGGGTCTCCCAGAGGGAGCACCAGATTGAGCCGCCAAAATCTGCTCACCCAGGGGAGAGGTCAGGCTGGTGCGAATGGCGGCCAGGATCTGATTCGGAGGTATGACCGAAGTCGGAATCGACTCCTCCCCGGACAGCTCGGAGTACTGCCGTGATAAGGCATCCGCTCTGATGTTCTTGGAACCGGGTAGGTAGGAGACCACGTAATTAAAACGTGACAAGAACAGAGCCCATCTGGCCTGACGTGGTGTCAATCTCTTGGCCTCAGAAAGGTAGGTCAGATTCTTGTGGTCCGTCAGGATGAGAACCGGAACCACCGAACCCTCGAGCAAGTGCCTCCATTCTTTAAGGGCCTGCACGATGGCCAATAACTCCCTGTCACCAATCTGATAGTTGCACTCCGCGGAAGACAGTTTCCGGGAGTAAAACCCACAAGGAAGCAGAGGACCCTCTGGTGTTCTACGCTGAGACAGAAGGGCGCCTACTCCCGTCTCAGACGCGTCCACCTCGAGGACAAAGGGCAACCCAGGGTTGGGATGCGACAGAATCGGAGCCGACACAAAGGCGGACTTTAGAGCCTCAAAAGCTCGGATGGCCTCGAGCGGCCAGACCTGGAAATTACTGCCCTTCCTGGTCAGATCCGTGAGAGGCTTGGCTAGCATAGAAAAGTCCCTGATGAACTTCCGATAATAATTGGCGAAGCCCAAAAAGCGCTGCAGGGCACGGAGACCACTGGGCTGGGGCCACTGTAAGACAGCCGAAACCTTCTCAGGATCCATGGAGAACCCCTCAGCGGAAATGATGTAACCTAAGAAGGTTACCTGGGATCGGTGAAATTCGCATTTCTCAAGCTTACCGAACAGCCTGTTCTCTCGTAACCGTTGCAACACTCGTCTGACATCCATAATGTGGGCCTCCATGGATTCAGAATATACCAAGATGTCATCCAAATAGACCACCACACACTGCTGCAACAGGTCACGGAAAACATCGTTGATGAATTCCTGGAAGACTGCGGGCGCATTGCACAACCCAAAGGGCATAACCAAGGATTCATAATGACCGGTCCTGGTGTTAAACGCGGTCTTCCACTCATCGCCCGCCTTGATCCTTACCAGGTTATATGCCGCCCTCAGGTCGAGTTTGGTAAAGACCGTGGCCCCTTTGAGGCGATCGAACAGCTCGGAAATCAAGGGTATCGGGTAAGCGTTCTTGATCGTGATGCGATTGAGACCCCTGTAATCGATGCAAGGCCTCAACTCACCGCCCTTCTTTTTCACAAAGAAAAATCCAGCCCCTGCCGGGGACGAGGATTTGCGAATGTGTCCGCGTGAAAGCGCCTCCCTCACGTACTCCTCCATGGCCTCATTCTCCGCTACCGACAGTGGATAGACTTTGCCACGAGGAGGAACGGCACCAGATTGTAACTCTATGGCACAATCGTATGGGCGGTGCGGAGGTAGGGCAACCGCGCGCACCTTATCGAATACATCCCGGTACTCTTCGTATTCAGGAGGCAACAGAGAGTCCGAGGAAGTACACAGCAACTTGACAGGCCCATGGATGCAACTAGCCCCACACTGCGGTGACCACGAGAGGATCTCGGCCGATCTCCAATCGAAAGTCGGATTATGCTTCTGGAGCCAGGGGTACCCCAAGACCACCGAGTAGTGTGGAGACGAAATCACCTGGAGACAGACCGACTCTCTGTGAACGGCACCAATGGCTATCCCTACTGGAAGGGTCTCATGAGTCACGTGTGGCGGCAGAAGGGGTCTGCCGTCTATCGCCTCAAGAGCCAGTGGGGAACCTCGAGGCTGCAGAGGAATGGAATTGGCGGCAGCGAACACACTATCAATGAACAAACCACCAGCACCAGAGTCCACCAACGCCTGGGTCGTCACCGAGCCCCCGACCCAGGAGAGGACAACAGTGATCAGTGGTTTGTCAACACGGGAAACCGGGGACGAGGAGACTCCACCCAAGATCTGCCCCCGACAGGATCTCAGGTGCGAGCGTTTCCCGGACGGTTCGGACATGCCAACCGAAAATGCCCACCGAGACCACAGTACATGCATCCCCCTCAGACAGGCGAGCAAACCCCAGCTGCATGGGTTCACCCCCAGACGAGTCATCCCCAGGAGGCGTGGGAGGAGAGGGAGGCACGGGTGGGACAGCAAACGTAGGCGCCAATCTGTTAGAAGACCTCCGCAGGCTCTCCTTAAAGGAAGGTCTCTCCCTGAGTCTGGTGTCAATCAAAATCAGGAAAGAAATAAGAGACTCGAGCTCCACTGGTAGGTCCTTAGCTGCAACCTCATCCTTCAAGGCATCCGAGAGACCATGAGAGAAAGCAGCGACCAGAGCCTCATTATTCCAGCCCACCTCTGCTGCCAGGGTACGAAACTCAATGGCGTATTCAGCTACGGATCGTGAACCCTGTCTGATGGACATAAGGAGCTTCGCAGCAGAGGCAGCACGAGCCGGCACATCGAATACCTTCCGAAGAGAAGCAACAAAACCGGAAAACTCGGCAACCACCGGATTGTTGTTCTCCCATAAAGGGCTGGCCCAGGCCAAGGCCTTGTCCGAGAGCAGCGAGATCAAGAAGCCCACCTTTGATCTCTCAGTAGGAAAGGCATGTGGCAGCAACTCGAAATAAATGCCCACCTGGTTAAGGAAACCTCGGCACTGAGTTGGCTCTCCCCCAAAGCGCTGTGGAAGGGGGGCAGAACCGGTCATACCCCGAGACACCGCAGGTGCAGCAACAGGTGTCGGGGTAGACTCTGGCGCAACAACCGGAGCGGCAGTAGGAGCGGGCCCAGGAGCGACAACCGACCCATCGGCAACGGAAGCGAAATGAGCCGTGCGTTCAAGCAGGGTTTGCAACGCCACAGCGAACCGACCCAACAGGTGATCCTGCTGATCAAGTCTGGCAACCAGCGTAGGTAGCGAGGATGGCCCTGTACCGTCAAAATTCATGGCTTGGTCCTAATGTCATGGAACCATGAACCAGACGTACAACAAGAGATAAGTGGAAATAAGAAGGCTTTATTGAAAATGAAGCTGTAAGCAAAAGTCCAAACGGATGGCTAAACCGAAGCAGGGTCTTGCGTAGCCAGAGGTCAGGAACCAGAAGGGTAGTCAGACGAAGCCTGGATCAGGAACCAGCAGGGTAGTCAGACGAAGCCAGGATCAGGAACCAACGGGGTAGTCAGACGAGGCCAGGATCAGGAACCAGAAGCAGCAGCAGTCTTAGAAGCATGTGAACACAGGAGGACCAAGCAAGGAACTGAAGCCACAGACCTCCTATATATATGAGCTAGGCATCCAGCTCCTCCCAGTGGGAAGGAGAAGCCGCAGGGTGGGAGGCTACAAGAAACCCAGAAACCAAGATGGCCGCCAGCACATGTCAAACGAAGGAGAGCAGTAAGAAGGTAAGACCATGACAATGCACCTATAATTTTGAAGGTTTTAGTCTACATTTTCTTGCAGTATTCATGCACTGGCAGGGGTTTGCCATTGCTGGCTATAATGTTCAGCCAGGATTCTGGTGGCTGTGTCAGCTGATCTTGGTCCCAGTATTTCTCAAATGCAGTCTGTCACATAATTGTGACTTGAGACCCGGTGTCCATAAAGGCAACAAAGGGAATTGCATTGATTTGGAGATCCACTTCTGGACGGGGACCTACATATCTGGGCATCCAGCTGAATTCTTCTGGACCTACTGCTCTACCTCCCGAGGGGCGGTCCTTGGACTCCGAAGTCAACCTTTTAACTGCCAGAACATCCTTTCTGTATGGCCTGGCTTGTGACAGTATCTATAAATGGGTCGCTTTTGCTCGTTAAAGTGGTCAGTGGGTCGTCTACCATGGTTTCTGGGATAAGTCATCAGAAGGTAAACGTTTCCGTGGTAATGGTGTCTCATCCTCCAGCAATAGTGTTTTTCCCACTGTTTCAGTTTTCGGCATACTTTCTCCAGACTTTTGGTTAGGAAGTTGACTTGGACTGTCAGGGCAGCAACTTCATCAGGAACTGGAGCTTGGGCTTCCTTACTAATTATAGGGTGACGTTTTGGAGCTGTAGAATGCTTATTTATAGACATTTCAGCAGGCCTAGCAGGATCTGGTTGTGGGTTTTTCCCTTGAATACTGATAGCTAGCTCTTTGAAGTCTAGGAAGGTAGAGCTTGGATGATGTGCAATAACTGTCTCTTTAAGGGTTGTGTCCTAATACCTTCAATGAATTGTTCTCTGTAACGGTCACGTACACACACACACACACAGGGGGGAGGATAGTGAACACTGCACTCCACCCTCACCCTGGCCCTGCCTACTTGCCTCACGTGTCCTGGTGACAGGGGACAACTGGACGGCAGTCCCTAACTTAGGATACATGCGGGAAGGACAGACAAGACAAATAACGGATAGTGAACGGACCGTGTCAAAACCAAGCGGACAATGCAGTACAGAGGGATAAGCAAAGAATAGTCAGGAGAAGCCAGGGTCATAAATACCAGGAGAGTCGAGAAGTACCAAAGGAGTCCGCAAAGAATAGTCAGGTGGAAGCCGAGGTCAAAATACCAGGAGGGATGCGCAGTACAGGAGGAGCAGGCAAAGGATCGTCAGGGAACAGGATCAGGTAAGTATACAGGTATCCAACAAACGCCAGGAACCTAAATTAACAGGCAACGTGTGGCCAGCAGGCTGCCTGTATTTATAGTGGGGAGTGAGGGTCATGTGACGTGACCAGCGTCACATGACCAACAGACCGACCAGTCGAGCACCGAGTGATCAGCTCGGCGCTCAAGGCAAACCTAGGAGCAGGGAGCCTCCCAGCTAGCAAAGCCGCCCTGGGAACGAGGTCAAACACAGATCCTCGCTCCCGAAGCTAAGCAGCAGGTCTGCAGCTGATGGGAGACTGAGTGCGCCTTCGACACCCCGTTACATTCTCTCAGTGTTTTATCCTGATAATCTGCTTCATGGGGGTTTACCTGTATAACAGCTCGCAGGGCTTCCTGTAAGGATAATACAAAGTCTCTGAGTGACTCACCCGGCTGCTGTTTCTTGCCGAATAATCCTATCTTGACTAGTGTTGGGCATGAATATTCGAATCGCAAATATAGGCACTTTGAGAATTTGCGAATATTTAGAATATAGTGCTATATATTCAATAGAAAGAGAGAATCCAGCTTCTTGTGGAGTAAAAAATAGTTCTTTATTGGCTCATCGTATAAAATCCACCAAATCACAGGAAAAAGGTGTCGTAACATGTTTCGGGCTACAGAATCCAGCCCTTCATCAAGACATAACACACATATTAAAACCATTCCTTTTTATGTAGCACAAGGTCCAACCCCCTCTAATCAGCAAAGTGTCCGCACCTGGAGCCTGGAATGGGAACCATTCAGCGGTCCAGGGGAGGAGATCCAGTATCACAGGTGATGCATACATACACATAATGAACATATCTTAGGCTACTTTCACACCATCCGCACAGACGGATCCGCACCTATAAATGCAAACTATGGCATCTGTTCAGAATGGATCCGTCCGCATTGTTTGTAAAAAAGTCTATGTCCAATTGTTAGTCAGACGGATCCGAAAGTCAACAGGGGACAGATCCGCCCGCAATCGCACCATATTGTGTCAACGTCAAACGGATCCGTCCCCACCGACCCACACTGCAAGTCAGGACGGATCCGCCTGGCTCCGCATGGCCAGGCGGACACCAAAACGCTGCAAGCATTTCCCCGGTGTCCGCCTCCAAAGCGGAATGGCGAGTGTTTATTATTTTGTATTATGGTTTATGCGGATGTGCCGCAATAAAGCACCGTGTTTCAATCCTAAACTTGGTGTCC
The DNA here is from genome assembly GCF_014858855.1 of Bufo gargarizans. NCBI lineage: Eukaryota > Metazoa > Chordata > Amphibia > Anura > Bufonidae > Bufo > Bufo gargarizans. The sequence goes on along the minus strand of NC_058089.1, from coordinate 127,468,873 downwards.
TGAAGATATCTGTGAGAATGACCCCCGAAAGAGAGCTGATCCCCAACAAAATATATATCTAATATATAATATATATATATATGTATATGTGCTGCAGAACTATGTTTGCACGGTATATAATATGCAGGATGTAGAGATGTGCATGTATGTACAATCTCATGGAAACTGCAAAATTGATACTTACAGGGGATGTCTAAGTTAAATAAAAACTCCTGCATCCCCTATAAATGTGCTAAAATAAGAAAAGAAGCCAAACTTGCACCTTTTTTTTACCTCTGCTGCTTCCAGTGATGTGCTCCAACCCTCCCCGCTGCTGACATCATCCTACTGGCTGCAACTTTCCCTACACAAGATTAACAGGAGCTAACTGATAGCCATTACTACGGCCATAGAACACCAAAAAGGAGCCACCACCCTAGACCAACAACATTTGTGACCTTAACCCTTCCCCTTCAGGAAAGTTTTAATTAGGATGACATTTTCTGTCTAAACCTGAGTGTATCCTATAGTCAGGTGCAACTTAGGGTCCATTCACACATCCGCAAAATGGGTCCGCATCCGTTCCGCAATTTTGCGGAACAGGTGTGGACCCATTCATTTTCAATGGGCCCGGAATGTGCTGTCCGCATCCGCATTTGCAAATCCGCACTTCCGGATCCACACTTCCGTTCATGTCCTATTCTTGTCTGCAATTGCGGACAAGAAAAGTAATTTTCTATGAGAGTGCCGGCGATGTGCGGTCTGCAAAATGCGGAACGCACATTGCTGGTGTCTGTGTTTTGCGGATCTGCAATTTGCGGATCTGCATAACACATACGGACGTGTGAATGGACCCTTATAGTCCAAAAAATACAGTCATTTATTATCTAAATGGCCACTCCTGTAGTAAAGCTTCTATTTATCTTTCTTTAAAAATGATGAAAGCTAATTGCATTTTTGACAAAATACATCAAATTTAGCAGACAGAACAAAATGTCACCTATTTATAGTATACTGTCGTAGACAGTGTGATGATGTGCCTGATTTATTACTAGTGTTGAGCGCGAATATTTGTATCGCGAATCTTAATCGCGAATATCGCCACTTTGAGAATTCGTGAATATTTAGAATATAGTGCTATATATTCGTATTCGCGAATAGTGTTGCATTCTAATAGTAGTATTCTAATCGTGAATTTATCACGAATTTATCGCAATTTTTTTTCGCAAATATATTACATTGCAGATTTTCACAATCAAGTATATAATGACTGGAGATCACAAATTTTCAAATTTGCGAATTAATGGCGAATATTTGACCATAAATTCACAAAATATCGCAAATTTGAATATTGCCTATGCCGCTTATCACTATTTATTACCCATCATCATCTACTGTGATCAATCACTGTATTAGTAGATCTACCCCGATATTCATTGTCACTTTTGGACAGTCCAGACAAAGTTTATCCATTCAAGTTAGGGTCCATTCACACGACCATATGTACGGATCCGTACCCGTTCTGCAATTTTGCGGAAGGTCTGTGGATCTATTCATTTCTTTGGGCCCTCAAAAGATGCGGACAGCACACCGTGTGCTGTCCGTATCCATTATTTCGTACTGCTGGACTGCAAAAATAAACTTCAATGTCCTATACTTGTCTGCATAAAACGTTCCTTGCACCCATACAAGTCTATGGGTCTGCAAAAATGTGGATTACAACGGAAATGTTTCCGTATGTAATCTGCATTTTTATGGATCAATGTCCACAATTTTATTGACCCATTCCTAAATAAAAATTGATACATTATCAGACAGGTCTGTCTGGGCTAATTCAGACAGAGAAAAACCATTTTATGACTTGGCTGTCAGTTTGAGTGGCTTTCTCTGTGGAGCAGATGATAGTTATGATCCAGGAGAGAATTCAGTTGTGGGACACTCATTCAGAATTGTACCACGACTGTGTCCGCAAGGATAGGTCGTGGTGCGAAGTTGTTGAAATCCTTATGCCGGACGAGTGGGCAAAGGGAGATGTTAAAGTTCATAAAAGAATTATTAAGTTAACTCATATTTTAATCTTTCTAGATTAATTTTTATTTTGAATGAAATTGGGTTTAGGTTTTCTAGCGTGAGCAGCATGCTCAGAGAAGTTTGCAATCTTCTCTGAACATCCTGCACTTATTTTCTTAGTGCACGAGCATGATGTAAGAGCATGCTGTATATAGCATGTGCAGCATGCTTAGAGAAGTTTGCAAACTTCTCTGAGCATCCTGCACGTGCTAGACACTACATGCATGTACACTAGATCAATATGACATCCCCCTTTTTTTTTTTATCTCCTAACAAAAAAAACATAACATTTTCAATCAATTTTACATTTTTTATTTAAATAACAGTAAAAAATCTAAAGAGCCGATGGCATTCCTGCCGGGATCAATTCCGACGTGAGGAAACAGCACGTAAAGGCAAAAGTGGCGATAGCGGTGGAAAGAAAAAGAAGCCCTATGGGATTATACATTTACTAATTGCCAATCCACTTAAATATATTTATATTAATTTTATTCTCTTATAAAGAACCTTCAACAGCCTCGAAAATGAGCCCGCAGCAAGCCAACTGTCTGCAGAAAGCAGTCTAGTGATGTCACCACGGGAGCAGGGCCGGTGCTACCATAAGGCAGACCAAGCGGCCGCCTTAGGGCGCACCCTGGGGGAGGGTGGAAAAATGTGACATGGAGGGGGAGAAATGTGACATGGGGGTCTGATGGCTGACATTGGGGGCTGATGGCTGGGGGATGATGTCTGACATGGGGGTCTGATCTAAGGTCTGATTAACATTGGGGTCTGATTGCTGGTCTGACCTGAGGTGTAATGGAAAATATTTTTTTCTTATTATCCTCCTCTAAAACCTAGGTGTGTCTTAGAGGGCGAAAAATATGGTCCTTAAACCAGCCATTGTCTAAAGCAGAGAGAAGATACCAGGACCACAGAGAGGAGACGCGTGGGGGGGGGGGGGGGGGGGGGCGCCAAAATGTAGCTTTGCTTGTGTTGGCAAAAATCCTTGCACCGGCCCTGCACGGGAGCCCTCCTCTCCAGCTCACATTCCACCAATGGCTGTGACATCACCACCAGAGAACACCCGAGGTCCCACATACACAGGCAGACATTACCACAAGGGGTTCAAAACGTAAAAGGAATCCTCCTCAGCCTGTTTGAGGTACAAGTACTTGAGACCTGATTGATTGTCAGGTTCTTGAGTATTTATCCCGAAACAAGCCAGAAACTCCAGAGGACAGCATTGTGCTGGGCCTGGGGCCTTTCTTACAAAGGGTACCCAAATCCAGACAGCATATGTGCGTGTCTTCCTTGACAGCTGTTTTGGAGATATTTGCAGGTCCAACTATGCCAATGAGAGTGTTTGACTTCCCCAATGATGCTCGGAAACAATTGCATCAGCCTGCAATGTCTTCGATGCATCATTCATTTCCTCCTCCAGTCCAAGGTCCAAGTGCTACACGCGTCTTCCAGCAGCCCACTACCTTCTCTTCGGACCAGTATTCGCACTCTCGGGACCTTTATGACTTATGAATTATTTCTTTATTTCAGTTATATAAAAAAATAATTGGATTACCTCAAAAAAGTGTATGTTATGCTTTGAAAAAAGGTTTATTCTGAAAAGGTATAATCAAAAAAGGTATATTACCATGTGTTAGAATAGCACAGTGGTGGAAAAGCTATGGCACGGGTGCCCACGCCCGGGGAAACAAAGTCTATGGTATATCAATATGCCTTTGGACTTTTTCTGCAATTTATCAGCACAGGGCGCATTATGAACAGCCGAACTAGCAGTAGGCTGCCTATTATAGCTAAATGATAAAGTGCTTGGATGATATACTATATTGGTATTCGGTTTAAATTGCTGTGTTAAAAAATGTGGGTTTGAGATATATATATATATATATATATATATATATTATAATCATATACATACAATGTATTTTTCAAATGAGGTATTTAAAATTTAATGTTTTTCAACAGTCCTCGTTCTCTTGCAAGTCCCTAATCTAACAATATGGGAACTAACTAACTAAAAATTTAAATTTAGATAACCATAACCCAAGTTTTATCTACGACTTCCTTGAATGCTGTTCAGCTGCCATGATAATGCACCCTCTCTACTAATTAAGTAATCTGCAAAGAGTTCTCGAACTGCTAGTCCAGCAGATCCAGGTCTTCCATGCGGATTATGGTCTAATCCAACAGATGTGATTGTCGAAGAAGGGGCCACTTCAGGTTTGGAGGGTGCATCATGAATCCTGGTGAAATTGTGTAAAATCACACAAGCCTGTATCACCAGGGTGGAATTTTGTGGACTCATTTGCAAGGATGACATGAACACTCTCCATTTATTGGACAGTATTCCAAAAGCACATTCAACATATCGACGTGCACGAGACAGACGATAATTGAATATGCGCTTTCGGTCATCCAAATCGCGTCTAGGAAAGGGTCCCATTACATGTGGAGATAACGCAAACCCTTCGTCAGCCACGATTACGAATGGAGCTGAAGCAGAAGATCCGGGTAGTCGTTTGGGCTCTGGCAAGGTATGTTGGTTGGCGCGAAGCCGTTCACCCATTCTAGAAGAACAGAAGATGCGGGCGTCTGCTATGTTTCCATAGGCCCCAATATCAACAATAATAAATCTATAATTACTGTCAACTAAGGCCAACAGCACTATTGAAAAATATTGTTTGAAGTTAAAATATTGGGACCCTGAGTGATGCGGTTTCTTATCACTTATGTGTTTGCCATCCAATGCCCCTATGCAGTTTGGAAACTGCGCAGATTGATAAAACCCATCAGCAATTCTAAGCCAATCTGCTGCCTTGGGTTGAGGCATCACCGCATCTCTGAGTTGCTGCCATATAAGTTGACATGTGTGACAGATAATCCCAGATATATAGTTGAGATTCCCTGCAGATACTCATAATGCAAGGAGGCAAAAGAGTTCCCAGTCGCAAGGAACCTGTGAAGAGAAAAAATACATTTATAAGTTCCCATTTCTAAAATCTAAATATTTTACAGTTACAATTAACGATAGACTAATAAACTTACCTCAACATGACGAGAAGTCTTTCTTCAGGAGAAATGCTGCGTCTCATGTTAGTGTCCAGGAAAGTCAGTCCAGAACGGAGAGACGCCAGCAACATATCAAAAGTAGCTACTGTCATACGGCAATAACCCTGAAATTTATCAGGGTGCTGCCGCAAGTCAAAGTAGGTGTGAAAGTGGCCCTTCTGTAGGCACTGGGAGACAATGGGATGAACCCACTGCCTCCTCCTCGGTTCTTCAGACAGCATAGCTGGCTGCCGTCCAAATCTCCGAGAAACTAGCCAGTACAGAAAAAACTCTCATTCATTAGCCATATTACACAAGAAATATAGCCCAAAACCGATTCCAACCAAGCACAAGTTTCACACTAAGCTCTCTGTGCAATCAAAGCCAGACAAAATGGTGCTAAAGCAATCTGACAGGATTATTTTATACACATTTTGACCTTTTTTTTTCGATTCAACACTATAAAATGTAAAATACAACTTCAGTTTTTTTGTGGATCCACAAAAAACAGAACATATTCCGTTCCCTTTTTTTGCTGATCCACAAAGCCATACGGTCATGTGAATGGACCCTTACCCAAATAGCTAATAAACTTTGTTCTGCACCAAGTCTTACTGCTTTATTTTTAAATCAGTTCTTTCCAAGATCTTTTCATGCAATCAATAAATTTAAAAATAGATGTGAATGCTATGAAATACTGTACCAAGGCATGTACCTTAGGTACAGTAGACGCTTCGCCAAATTTCTCCAAGAAATTTACTTTGTTCCCAAAGCACGTTAAATCGGACTGCAGGGAGAGTGTATCTCTGTGTACATCACTGTGCAGTTGTCATGAACTAGGGAGTTGGGAAGAGGAAGTGCACCCACTAGCTGCCACCCACGCCTCTGTCCCTGCCTACTTACACTACCTATCCTAAGCGACAGGACGTAACTGGGCAATGGTCCCTAACCTCTATAAGTGCAGAGAGTGAGAGCGGACAGAGACAGAATATAGCCAGGCAGAGGCAGTAGGAGGGAATCCTGCAGATGGATCCGAAGTCACGTAAAGTGTCAGGAGCAATACTGAAATGTCAGAGATAAACACTAACGTAGGTGAACAGGGGTAACAAGGACAGTAACCAACATGCCTAGGGTCAAACCAGGATGTCACGTAAGTACACAAGGAATAGCAAGGACGGGTCAAAGTACAAGCCGAAGGTCAAACCTGGAGGTAACATCAGTACACAAGGAATAGCAAGGACGGGTCAGAGTACAAGCCAAGGGTGAAACCTGGAGGTCACGTCAGTACACAAAGGCAGGTGAGGTCGGGTCAGGAACAAAAGCCAAGGGTCAAAATCCAGAGTAGCAGAAGCACTGAGTAGTAGCAGTTAGGCACAGGACCAAAATCGCAGACAACCTGTGGCCAGCAGGCTGCCTGTAAAAATAGTGAAAGGCTAAGGTCATGTGACGTGGCCAGTGTCACATGACCTGCTCAGACACAGAAGCTGAGCACCGAGTGGCCAGCTCGGTGCTCAGCCTGATACTGTTGCCAGGGGAATGGAGAACACCGACCATTCAGACAGCAGGAGCGCGGTTGGATCTGCTCCGCCCCCTGTTACCTGGAGACGGGGACACCGCGTGCGTCGTCGCTCAGTAAGAGAGGCAGGATGCCGCCGGCGCAGCGCAGGAAGATCGCCTCGCCAGCGCCCTGTGACAGCAGTGCTGCAACATGCACAGCTAATCCTTTCTGGTAGTGAAACAGTTACTGTGCATCAGTATGACAGGAAGGTCTCATACAGTATATGGATATGCTCATTATTGTGCAGGCCAACAACAGTCCTAGATGACCCCTAGCTAAACCAAAAGAATAGCATATAGCAGATTTTAGTAAAGGAAAAAAAACACTGTGCGCCCCTGCAAGACCTGTGTCCAAATCGCTCTTTAGTGGAACAAAAGATGGATGTGGAGGCAAGGCCAATAAAGTAGTGGAGTCCCAATAACAGTAGAATTAGACAGGTTATTCACCCCAATTTGAGAATCAAGGTGTAACAGAAGTGTTTATTAAAAAATGTGGACACCTCAATAACAATAACAGTAGACAGGTTATTCACCCCAATTTGAAAATGAATACCTAATGGAATTGCTTATCTATTAAACAAGATGGACACCATTCAATAAGATAGCTCTGTGCCCAACACAGGGATTGATACAAACTGTTCTGTCTCCTTTGGATCACCTCAGCTTCAGACTACAGTCCCTGCACTATCCCTGCACTGTCACTGCAGTCTCCCTATGCTTCCCTTATGCTCTCCCTACAGCGTTGAAAACTCTCCCTACAATCTCCCTAGACTGTACCTGCAGTCTCCCTATGCAACATTCTGCAAGTAAAGGCTTTCTTGAACATTGTCCCTAGCGATTTTCACGTCTCTCCCCATGCTCAGCTTACAGTGAAATGGTGCATACCGCACCGGATGAGGCTTTTAAAGCGCTGTTACATTGCAGGGGCTGGTTAGCTGCGGATTGGCTGCCTGGCATTATGGGTGATCTCACATTCCCGGGTTTCTTACTTTCAACTTGTAACATGTGTAGCCACCATTTTAGGGAAAAAAATATTCATTACCACGAAGCGCAAGGAAATTCAGATTCTTTGCAAATCAATTTTTTTTCTAAACTTTGGATCAAATTCCACTTTGGATGCTTCACTTCGCTCAATACTAACCTTAGATATCTTTACATTTTGAAAACAAGTTTTCAACCTCAAACAATATTGTAGTCCATTGCAAACAGAGATGTAAACTGTGATGGACTGATGTTAACTAATATACTACTTATATTAAAGGGATTGTCTGATATAATTAGAAACCCCCAAAAACCTCTACAATTTCTTAAACTGAAGAAAAAAAACATACTCACCCATTTCTCCAGGGCCATTCTCTGTGGCACTGGTTCCGTACTGAAGCTGCAGTTTGTTTGTCATATTAATTCTGAAGTAGACAATGTTATCATGTATTTTGTTACAGGCCTGGTGATTACGACTATTATTAATTAATATTAATAATCACTGCCTGTAGTCTAGAGTCTCTAGAGGCAAAATGAGTTTTCCTAGTCTTCCCTACCTTTCCTTGTATGAATGTTTTCCTTTCCTTACAATTCTACTGTTTAATCAATGATTCACTCCACTATGTGTATAATAAAATATATTTATTGAATGTCACTACTAAACAAAACTCAATATATGTCAAATACTTATATATGAAAACAGTATAAAATATGCATACTCTAATATAAATAAGAATCTATACCAAACTAGTGTAATACAAGATGTACTTAACTACAAAACACCCAAAATATCCTCTACCCAGTAATATAACTTTACCCACCCACGTGCAATGCACACTCCCATACGCACATGCACAGCTTTTCCTCAGGGGAATCAAGCATATGACAGATGTTGGCTGGAGAGGGGCATTTTAGGAAGGAATCATGAGGTAGAAATAGGAATAAAAAGAGTTATGCAGCTATAGGACATACTGCCTGTAGGATTATGTGGGGCAAGGGGTTATGTGACTTATCAGACTATGGTCTAAGGATCTTGTCTGTGGAGTTGGGTCCAGGAGGCAATTGTGGATGTTCTTCTTTCCTCCTTACTTCCTTCACTCTCTTACTCCCTTCTCCCCTTCCCTGGACCCACTTTTTATTTATTATTCATTTTAAACTGTACATTTATCATTTATTTTCAACTGTACAAAAAGTGGTATACATACATAATATAAAAGAAAACAAGTACAATAGGCATGAACATATTAGTATACTGGTACAGAGGTTACGATCTACAAGGCAAACGGTAAGGAGACAATTAGTGACGGTAAAAGCTGCTCATCTGGCTGTGTGGTGGCAGCATGCATATTGCAGATGGTAGGCTTTCCTGAAGAGGTGGGTTTGGTTTTCAAGTTGGTTTGGATGTTGAGGGAGAGTCTGATGTGCTCAGGTAGTGAATTTCCGAGCATGGGAGGTGTACGTGAGAGATCCTGCAGACAATTGTGTGAGGAATAGACCAGAGGAGAAAAAATGAGAAGGTCATGTGAGGATTGGAGATTATGCACGGTGATAGAAAGCATGTCATAGATGTAAGAGGTGGACAGATTGAGGACGGTTTTATATGCAGCTATTAGAATTTTGAACTGAATTTGCTGGGCAATGGAGAGCCAATGAAGGGATTGGCAGATTGGAGAGGCAGAGGAGAAACTAGGGAAGAGATAGATTAATTGGGTGGCTGAAAATAGATTGGAGAGGCGCAAGAGCTTTAGATGGAAGACCACAGAGGAGGATGTTCGAGTAGTGCAGGCGGTGATGATGAGGGCATGCGCTAGCATTTTAGTTGACTCAGGGTTGAGGGTTACTGCCTTTAAAAAAAAGTAATAAAAACTTATCAAAAGGTCACATTTATCCCAAAATGGTATGAACAAAAACTACCCTACAATGAGCTCCCATACAGCTCCATTTTTTTTAAAGAGCTTTTTACATTTTGGATATAGTAAAATGTAACGAAAGTCATATACTGTAAATTTAGTATCTCAATAATCATTATAAACCACCGAATAAAGCTAACTGTTGCTGCAAATAAATTTACTAAGAGGAGATGAAACATAATCCTAAACACCAGTCAGCTGGGAAACAGTGCAGCGTGCTGGCGCTTGTTGTTTCAGGAGCTCCCATTTTGGTGCATGAAAGCTACGGAAACAGCGTAGCACAGCAAGCTATCCTGTTTGTGAGTAAGGGTAACAACATAGCTTGCTTTGCTACACTGTTCCTGGCCAGGTGGTGGTCAAGATTGTGTCTCCCCTTAGTAATAGGAAGATGAGACAACTCCTTTAAAAGTTATACAAAAAAAGTGGAGGTATCCCAAAATAGTGGCATTAAAAATACAGCTTGTCCATCATGAAATAAATCGTCATACCACTATGTCGATGGAAAAAATAAATTATGTTTTTTTTTAAATGCGGAGATTTAAAAAAACACTGGTGCCTTTAAGGGATTATCCCAAGAGTAAAGTAAAATTTTAAAATCAGACATCATACACTACATGGCAACTTCTTTCTGACAAAGCTAGAATCAGCCTAGTACCTTACATGGATCCAGAAGTCTTAATCATTGCTACAGTTGTTCTGCTACATTTAGGGTAGTCCTTTCTGCTGTTGCTCTTTCCCTGTAACTGCCACAGTTTCTAACAGTAAATAATCTTGGGGCAAATGAAGGATGGAACTGGGCATGTGTGTCCATCTCAGAAAGGTGGACAGAGAAAAAAACAAACAAGCAGCATGGTCCTATACAGATAGATTTAATGGAATAACTCAGTGGCTATGCAAATATTTTTACTACATGCAATTTCAAATGTACTCAGGTGCAGGTGATTTCAAATTTTTGTGAGGGAATGAATTCCAGGATTTTAATAGGCCATTTAATATTAGATTGGCAGGGATCCGACTCCCCCTCTGCTCCTGTTGTTCAGCTATTTTAGAGTAACTTTAGAAATTGGTGTTGAAATAACACAGCTTTGGCCATTGGGTAGTGTTTGGAGCCAGTAACTGCAGCACTGCTCCTATTGAAGTGAATGGGAGCAGCTGTGCAGTAATCAGCTCCATCTGCTAGAAAATGGACAGAGCTGCGCAGTTCCTGGCACTTCCGATGCTGGATCTACTCTGAGCTGATTAGTGGGAGGTTCAGGGTGTCGGAGACCCACTAATCAGATATTGATGGGATACCAATATTAAAATCCTGGACAGCATCTTTAAGTACCAAACTAGGCTGGGTTAAAATCAAGTAGCTCTGAAGAAGTTCTGGATCCATTTTTCTGAGAGCTCCAAGTAGGCATAGATTATACCATGCAGGATGCCTGCAGCTTAATTACAGTATGTAGTCAGCTCCCAAGCTACCTCAAGTGGTGTCTGCAGGTAGCTAGTATTTCATGTTTCCCAGTGACCCCGGGATTTATAGATACCTGATTGGAGGTTGGGGAAGCGATCCACAGTTAATGTCTGTGCAGTAAGCCTGATATTAGGGTGCTTGCCCTAACAGCAATCTGTGTCATACTGAATATGCAGGAGTATGCTAATGCAGAAGTATGCTAATATAAGTGTGAACTAACGTCATAAAATAGTAATCACATAATGGGGTTTAAAAAGTTATAAATAATGTAATAAAAAGTAAAAAAAAATCACCACACCCCCCAAAAAATATAATTGCCAATATTTACTGCAAAATACATAAAAATAAAAAATACACATTTTAAGTGTCCACACATCTTTAATAACCTGAATAATTTTATTATGAGGTTATTTCATTTGAAACATAAACAACATAAAAAATTAATTTAACACAACTATACCAAAAATCCCTTTTTTCTGTATTACCGCAGCAAAAAAATAATAAAAAAAAAAAAATATATATATATATATGATGCTCTAATTTATATCTATTATCGAACAACGGCAAAAAATTTTATTTCTCCAGCATAAGCAAAACCTCAGGCAGCCACGTCTGAAGAAAAAAAAAAACGTTATGGCTGCTAAAATCTAATGAGACAAAAACACTTTGCTGTCCATTAAATCATGCCTGGTCATTAAGAGATTAAATATATATATCTATATATATAAAAGTGATTTCTGCTATTTATTTTATACTGTTCACATTTCACACTAAATAACCTATTGAATTAATTATTTACATAATCTGTCCCCCATTTTTTTCATTGTGGGATATCAATAGGATGCCCAATTAAAAGAGAAAAACAGTCATCACTAGTAGAGCTATTCTAGAACTGCCAAGACCATTCAGCTCTGCTATGCTGAAAGATAAATATCATTGAAATATCATTGTTATTTAGCTGCTTTCAGGGCTAGCTGAATATTGTCATGTATTAAACAAGACATAGGGATGTAATATTGCCACTTTACAAAGATTTAGTGAAGCCTCATCTGAAATATGTAATTCAGTTCTGGGCACCATTTCATAAAATGGATTCACTGAAGCTGGAAAAAGTACAAAGGAGAGCGACTAAACTGATAAGGGGCATGGAGGGTCTTAGTTATGGAGATAGATTAAAATAATTACATTTAGTTTTGAGAAGAGACATCTAAGGGGGGACATAATTAACCTATACAAATATATAAATGGGCTGTACAAAAAATACGGTGAAAATCTGTTCAATGTAAAATTCCCTCAAAAGACAAGTGGGCACTGCCATCTGGGGAAGAAAAGGTGAGGTCTCTAGAGAGGACAAGGCTTCTTTACTATAAGAGCTGTGAATCTGTGGAAATATATTCACATCTTTACCCACCCCTTTGTTGAACTTTATGGACTTATGTCTTTTTTGGACCATACTATGTAATATAATTATCAGTGCACATTTTGGATCAGAGACTATATGGTGTTAAAAGGTGGAGATTCATATTATTGTGTCCATATCGTTTTCTTAATTAATTTCTTAAAACCCTCCACTATCTCTTTGTTTCTTATGCTGTATATTAGAGGATTGCTGAATGGAACTAGGACAGTATTTATCAGAGATTTCAACTTGTTTTCAATGTCAGAATTACCCCCAGAAGGTGCAACATATAGAGCAATCAGAGCTCCGTAGTACATGAAGAGAAGGAGTAGATGAGAGCTGCATGTTGAAAAAGCCTTTTTCCTTCCTGTCATAGACGGTATATGGAGAATGGTAATGATAATGCATGTATAGGACATTAGTACACACAGAAATGGGAGCAATATTGTAATGATTGATAATGCTAAATCTTGCCATACTATGATGAAAGTGTCGGATGATGACAATTTAAGTATTGGTGATAAGTCACAAAAGAAATGGTCAATAATATTTGAGCCACAAAACTTCAACTGAAACAAAAAAATCACTTCAACAGAATCAAGTATGAAGGCAAGCAGCCATGATAGATAAATTAGCTTGTAGCAATTTTTAATACTTAAAAGCAAAGAATATCGCAAAGGATCACATATGGCCAGATATCGGTCATAGGCCATAACAGTTAGGAGAAAAGACTGAACTATTCCTATGTAACTGTACATGTAAAACTGACAAATACAACCCACTATAAAAATCTGGTACTTTTCCCACCATATAACAAACAGCAATTGTGGAACAATGACAGATGAAAACAAAATGTCACTGAAGGCAAGATTTTGAAGAAAAATGTACATGGGGTGTCTGAGACTTTTAGCAATCAACACAGTTAGGATGACTAGAAGATTCCCTACTAATATAGTAGCATAAATAAATAGTAAGACCACAAACAGTGGGATGTTGAAGCTTTTAAGGTTTTGAAAACCATGGAGGAACACTCTAGTGACAGTGGTATGGTTATCCTCGCACATCATCTGTGGACTTCAATATTCCAGATCCTGTGGAATGATAAAATGAGATTTCAAAGTCACTGTATGAAAGAAATTGTCCCACAAAGAAGCAGAGAATAACTAAAATAAGCAACCTAACCAATACCTGGATTCAAAGCCTTATTACCTTAGTGGAACCTTTAGAAATTTTTAAGGGTTTTGAGGAAACCTTTCTAGAATGCCACAAGAACAATTGATAAGATACTTGGAAGCATTTTATATGGAAAAGGCAATGTTGACTCATGGCATAGACACACATAACGTTATTAAAACCCAAAAGATCACTATGCGTGATTTAAATTTTCAGCCCTATCTTGAAGATGTTATAGAACCTCAGGGAGTGTGCTTAGAGAACAAATTAAAACCAAAATGATTAAAAAAATGTTTGATGGCCCAGTCTTCTTGCTTTTTGCATTGATAAGTAAAAGAGAAGCAATTGATATGGACATATAAGGGATTTAATGATTGGAAAATGTTTGATGGACCAGTTTCTGGTTTATCATGGCTATCCTCAGTGCCAAATTTTTGCCCAACAATGTAATGTTTCCACTTTTTGTATAATAAATAAAGAATAGTTTTTCTTTTGCATACACACTAATAGAAGTCAGAGAGGTGGTGTAGACACCTATACGTCACAACTTGTCAAACATTTGCATACTTTTTTCAAGTTTTCAGACAGCCATTATTACTCTACTAATCAATAAAAGGGTAACAATTATAAAATGTATGTTTCTAAAAGTAGCTTATATATTTGCAACAAATACATTTCTGGCTCATGAACACTAAAATATCTTCCTGTTATTCCTATTCTTTTTCTTTTTCTTCTGGGTCCAATATAACTGAAAATACCACATATGGATTCAGACTATAAAATCACAACCTTTTGTTGTATTTTGAATTTTATGGCCCCTTCCCTTTGTAAATGAAAATTCAACATCCAGACATAATTACTGTCACTGAAAGAAAATAAAATGAAATAGCTGAGATGCTTGTCTTTATAGTACGATTGATAGTAATAGAAATTATTTTAGTTTGCCACTTACCACAAAATAATAGCAGTTTATAATATTAATCTTGCTTCCTCTTTTTCTTTAATTTCCAAACCTTAAGTCACGATGATATTTTACTGTGCTACTGTGCTGGTTACTTTGCTTAGTGTTAACCTTATAGGTGTGCTTTTATATGCTTACAACACATTGTTAATAATGTTTGTTTCTATCTATGGATGGAAAATATGTTTTACAGACCCATGGGATTAATTTTATGGAAACAATAAGGATACACTTTTACATACAATTTCAATTTACAGTTTACATATAGGCAAAGACCTTGAACAACAAATACATTACAAGTACTGTAAATGAAATGTGCATGCAAATCTTATTAAAAATAGATCAACAAGTAAATAATTAAAAATAATCAACAAGTAAATAATAAAAATTACTTTTTAGAAACATTGCCATAAAATGTCAAATATGTGTACATGAAAAATAAAGGAACCTGATATATACTCTTCAACTTTGAAATTGCCCCACTAAGAAGGACAAGTCATTAACCCCTTCAATACCAGGCCACATTTTGGAAATCTGACGTGTCACTTTACGTGTGAATAACTTTGGAACACTTATACTTATCCAAGCCATTCTGAGATTGTTTTCTTGTGACACATTGAAGTTCCTGATAGTGGTAAATTTTATTTAGCTCATCAAGAGAATGCCAAGAGTGTGCAAAGCAGTAATCAAAGCAAAAGGTGGCTACTTTGAAGAACCTAGAATATGACATATTTTCAGTTGTTTCACACTTTTTTGTTATGTATATAATTCCACATGTGTTAATTCATAGTGTTGATGCCTTCAGTGTGAATCTACAATTTTCATAGTCATGAAAATAAAGAAAACTCTTTGAGTGAGAAGGTGTGTCCAAAGTATTGGTCTGTACTGTATATATACAGGTCCTTCTAAAAAAATTAGCATACTGTGATAAAGTTCATTATTTTCTGTAATGTACTGATAGACATTAGACTTTCATATATTTTAGATTCATTACACACCAACTGAAGTAGTTCAAGCCTTTTATCGTTTTAATATTGATGATTTTGGCATACAGCTCATGAAAACCCCAAATTCCTATCTAAAAAAATTAGCATATCATGAAAAGGTTCTCTAAACGAGCTATTAACCTAATCATCTGAATCAACAAATTAACTCTAAACACCTGCAAAAGATTCCTGAGGCTTTTAAAAACTCCCAGCCTGGTTCATTACTCAAAACCGCAATCATGGGTAAGACTGCCGACCTGACTGCTGTCCAAAAGGCCATCATTGACACCCTCAAGCAAGAGGGTAAGACACAGAAAGAAATTTCTGAACGAATAGGCTGTTCCTAGAGTGCTGTATCAAGGCACCTCAGTGGGAAGTCTGTGGGAAGAAAAAAGTGTGGCAGAAAACGCTGCACAACGAGACGAGGTGACCGGACCCTGAGGAAGATTGTGGAGAAGGACCGATTCCAGACCTTGGGGGACCTGCGGAAGCAGTGGACTGAGTCTGGAGTAGAAACATCCAGAGCCACCGTGTACAGGCGTGTGCAGGAAATGGGCTACAGGTGCCGCATTCCCCAAGTCAAGCCACTTTTGAACCAGAAACAGCGGCAGAAGCGCCTGACCTGGGCTACAGAGAAGCAGCACTGGACTGTTGCTCAGTGGTCCAAAGTACTTTTTTCGGTTGAAAGCAAATTTTGCATGTCATTCGGAAATCAAGGTGCCAGAGTCTGGAGGAAGACTGGGGAGAGGGAAATGCCAAAATGCCTGAAGTCCAGTGTCAAGTACCCACAGTCAGTGATGGTCTGGGGTGCCATGTCAGCTGCTGGTGTTGGTCCACTGTGTTTTATCAAGGGCAGGGTCAATGCAGCTAGCTATCAGGAGATTTTGGAGCACTTCATGCTTCCATCTGCTGAAAAGCTTTATGGAGATGAAGATTTCATTTTTCAGCACGACCTGGCACCTGCTCACAGTGCCAAAACCACTGGTAAATGGTTTACTGACCATGGTATTACTGTGCTCAATTGGCCTGCCAACTCTCCTGACCTGAACCCCATAGAGAATCTGTGGGATATTGGGAAGAGAAAGTTGAGAGACGCAAGACCCAACACTCTGGATGAGCTTAAGGCCGCTATCGAAGCATCCTGGGCCTCCATAACAACTCAGCAGTGCCACAGGCTGATTGCCTCCATGCCACGTCGCATTGAAGCAGTGATTTCTGCAAAAGGATTCCCGACCAAGTATTGAGTGCATAACTGAACATAATTATTTGAAGGTTGACTTTTTTTGTATTAAAAACACTTTTCTTTTATTGGTCGGATGAAATATGCTAATTTTTTTAGATAGGAAATTTGGGTTTTCATGAGCTGTATTCCAAAATCATCAATATTAAAACAATAAAAGGCTTGAACTACTTCAGTTGGTGTGTAATGAATCTAAAATATATGAAAGTCTAATGTTTATCAGTACATTACAGAAAATAATGAACTTTATCACAATATGCAAATTTTTTTTAGAAGGACCTGTATATCACCTTTAAAAAAAAAATAAAGAGTCTTGAAAATTTAGAAAAATTCGCGATTTGAATTTCTCTGCTTTTAAGGCAGATAGTGATACCTCATAAAATAGTTATTACTTTACATTCCCCATATAACTACTTTATGTTGACATCATTTTATAAATGTCATTTTATTTTTTAGGACATTAGAAGAATTAGAATTGTAGAAGCAAAAATTTCCACAACCCACTTTTAAGGACCAGTTCAGCTATAAAGTCACTTTGTGGGTGTTACATAGTTGAAACCACCCATAAATGGCCCTATTTTAGAAACTACACCCTTCAAGTTATTAAAAAATGATTTTACAATCTTTGTTAACCCTTTAGGTGTTCCACAAGAATTAAAGGAAAATGGTGATTTCACTTTTTTGGCAGATTATCCATTTTATTTCCTGTAACACAGCAAGGGTTAACGGCCAAACAAAGCTCAATATCTATTACCCTGATTCTGCAGTTTACAGAAACACCCCATATGTGGTCGTAAACTGCTGTACTAGCACACAGCAGGGTGCAGAAGGAAAGGAGTGCCATATGGTTTTTGAAGGGCAGATTTTGCTAGTCTGATTTTTAGACACCATGTCCCATTTGAAGCCCCCCTGATGTACCCTACAGTAGAAACTCCCAAAAAGTGACCCCATTTTGGAAACAATAGGATATGGTGACAGTTTTATTGGTGCCATTTTGGGGCACATGTGATTTTTGAACACTCAATATTAGGCTTTTAGTGATGCAAGGTAACCCAAAAATGGCTGTTCTGGCACATTTTTTCTTTTTTTTTCTCTTTACAATGTTCACCTTGGGTAGATCATGTGACATTCTTATAGAGAAGATTGTTATAGACATGGTGATACCTAATATGTCTGTAATATATCTATTTTAAAAATGTAATTTCGGTTTTACACAATAAAAGCATTTTTGAAAATATAATAATGTTGTGTCTCCATTTTCTGAAAGCCATATTTAAAAAAAAAATTGGGATGATTGTCTTAGGTAGGATTTCATTTTTTGCGGGATGTGGTGATGGTTTGATTGGTACTAATTTGGGGTACATATGACTTTTTTGATCACTTTTTATACAATTTTTTGGGAAGTGAGGTGGGCAAAATTGCAATTCCATCATCATTTTTTTATTTTTTTTAACGCCTTTCGTGCGGTAAAAGAAAATTCCTTTTATACATCAGGTCATCAGGGACGCAGTGATACCAAACATGTTTAATGTTTTCAATTTTTTAAAATTTTTGTGTGGATATAGGAAAAAGTTAGATTTTGTTGTTGTTTGGTTCTTGAAGATCCAGTGAGTCTGATGGCTCTAAAATACACTGCAGTACACTGTCAGACTCCTGCCTTTTGGGGGAGGGGGGAATAATCGGGTTGCTATTTAAACATTTTAAAAAGTTCTGATTCCCACAGTCACGGACTGTGCGGATCAGAACCTTTCAGCCCGGCATTAGGATCGTGTGATTTTCTAATCTATACAGACTAGCCAATCAGAGCATTCACTGGCTTGGGACCGCCCTCATTGGTAAGCTGAGATCCCTGGCTGTGTGCAACAGCCGGTGTTAGCCCAGCAGCCTGTGCCGGCGCCGCTGCCCCTATCAACAGGCATGGGCGCCGGGCTCCCTCTTTTCCCTCCTGCCGCCCAGCTGACAAACACGGGCAGCAACTAACTTAACTCTGCTACATATGTTCCATGCCAGAGTTTCCTTCCTGCTGGAGACTTGCATTAGTGTTGAAGCTTGTTTGGGTGTGTCTCTCTTCACCTAAGAGGCAACACACACACGCCCTCTGTCTCAGCAGCCTATGGCTGTATTGCAGCAGGTATTTAAAGACACTTCCTACTACAGGACGTTGTTTGAGCAACCTCAGTGTCTAGCTTGTCTAGTCCCTGTGCAAAGGTGTTTGTCTGCCTGTCTGTGTTATCTTGTCTGCCTTCCTGTATACCGAATCCTGCTATTGTACCCCTGGACTTTGCTTTCTGCCGCCTGCCTCTGACCTCAGACTTCATTTATGGACTTTGCCTGTTTGCCGCCTGCCCCTGACCTCGGATCTTGTTTGCTGACTTCGCTTGATTGCCGCCTGCCCTGACCCGTACCTCCAGGCCTCGTACATCCCCTTGGTGCTTGCACCAAGCACTCTGACCCCCTGGTCAGCTGCCGCTGACTTGGGGACTGCTCTGGAGTGGCACCTGGCAGCTACTCTATGGCCCAAGCCTATCCCCACCATCAGGCGCTCTAGTAAATACCAGGTAGCTGCTTAGTTACGCCCCTCCGGAGTATACCCAGTCATGGCGCAGTGGGTCCACACCCGCTTGCATAACAGTTTGCTCAGGCCATGGACCCTGCTGATCCGAACCTGTCCAGTAACATTGAGTTACACCAGGAGTTGGCCCAGCAGCGTGAGCATCAGGATCAAATATTGTCCTACCTACGCAATGTGAATTTGCATCTAAATGACCTGACATCTGCTAAACCAGAGTCATCAAGCTTCTCTGACCAGGTTAATTCGGCTCCTGCTCCGTCCTCTTCCTACATACCCGGATCTGGATCTTGTCTCTCTGCTTCTCCACATTTCAATGGTGACCCTAAGCAGTGCCAGGGGTTCCTAAATCAATGTACCCTTCATTTTGAACTTTTGCCTTATCAATTTGCCTCGGACCGAGCCAAAGTGGCTTTTCTTATGTCACACCTTACTGGGGAGGCACTGGCCTGGATCAATCCCCTGTGGGAAAGGAACGACCAAGTCATAATGAATCTACAGGCTTTCCAAGAGGCCTTCCGCAAGGTGTTCGACGAGCCCAGACGCACCTTCTCCGCCATATCCTCCCCACATCCTCCCTACTGGGGTTGCTTTAACCAATCTGTGGGCCGGTATGCAGTCCAGTTCCGTACGCTAGCCTCTGAACTCGGCTAGAATAATGAGGCACTTGTGGCCACCTTGTGGGAGAATTAAAGATGAATTGGGCGGACGGGATGTTCCTTCCACCCTGGATGACCTCCTCTCCATGGCTACTCGAATTGATATACGGTTCCAAGAACGTGCCAGAGAAGTGGCATGTGAGAAGAAGCCTTGTCATCTGGCATCTTCCCTTCTGCAAGCCTCTAACCCTCTGCCTTCCATGTTGTCTGCTGTTCCTGAACCCATGCATGTCGACCGAGTTAGGCTGTCTGAACAGGAACTGATCATGACCAAAATATATAAAGTCTCATCATACAAGCACGGACGACAGCACAGATCCTATTTAAGTGGGTAGTGACCTCTGTTTCTAGATTACTTCACCACATTTGCTGACTGTGTTGATATCAATATGTACTGCTCACCTTTGTTTTTTTTTTATATATAAACCAGAGGTAGAAATGTGTCAACTTCCTTAAAATTTTCCATCATATGTGGATATAGCTGTTACCACTATGGCAGTCAGAATACCCTGAGAATAGATAGGACAACTATCATATTGTACTTAATGTTCTACTTACATTACAGTGTATGAATTAACTATTTGCAGCCTGTATTATGCACTTAGCACTTTGTTGAAATCATGTATTGTAATATCCAGTTGTTCTCCGCAAATCATGTATTGTGAACAAAACTTGCAATGAAGTCGGATCATCTTCACTCCCCTTCCCCCGCCTCTCCCCCTTTTGTTTATCTGACAGATACTGCATTAATCTGTGATTAATTTGTGATGAATACCTATTAAAGGATATGTGATCATTCTATAAGTTTGCCGATATGTGATTGCGTGGGGCCTACAACTTGATCCAAATTCATCAAGGGGACGAGTGGAAGACCGCCCTCAACACCCGTGACGGTCACTATGAATATCTGGTGATGCCGTTTAGACTAAGCAATGCTCCTGCAGTGTTCCAAGAATTCGTTAATGATATTTTCAGAGACTTGTTATATTCTTGTGTTGTGTTTTATCTAGATTATATCCTTGTCTTTTCTCCAGATTTAGCTACTCACCAGAGTCGGGTTCGCCTGGTCCTTCAAAGGCTAAAAAAAAATTGTCTGTGTGCCAAGTTTTAAAAATGTCTCTTCGAACAAACCTTGCTTCCATTTTTGGGGTACATAATATCTGATACTGGTCTACAGATGGATCCTGAAAAGCTGTTTGCAATTTTGAAGTGGCCCCGTCCTTCTGGTTTAAAGGCTATTCAACGCTTCCTGGGGTTTGCCAACCACTACCGCCAGTTCGTGCCACACTTCTCTTATTTGACAGCCCCCATCTCAGCCTTGACACGTAAAGGGGCTAATCCCAAAAATTGGACTGCTGAGGCTGAATCAGCCTTCCAAGCCTTGAAACAGGCCTTCTCTGCGGCTCCAGTACTCCATTGTCCTGATGCCACTAAGCAATTTTTCTTGGAGGTAGATGCATCGTCTATTGGAGCTGAGGCAGTGCTTTCACAAAGATCTCCCTCAGGTAAGATGACATCATGTGACTTCTTCTCCCGGGCCTTCTCCACTCCGGAGTGCAACTACTCGATCGGGGACAGAGAGTTTTTGGCCATAAAAATGGGATTGGAGGAATGGCAATACCTTCTGGAAGGAGCTATTCATCCGGTAGTGATCTATACTGACCACAAGAATCTCACCTACCTACAGTCTGCACAGAGACTTAATCCAGGCCAAGCTCGATGGTCCCTCTTCTTTGTTTGTTTTGATTTTGTTCTTGAATTTAGTGCTGCAGATAAGAATATCAAAGCAGATGCTCTTTCAAGATCCTTTGATTCCACTGACGAGGAGGAGGAGCCCCAATTCATCATTGATCCCGCTAAAATCTCGGCCTGTCCAGTCAAGCTATCCGAAATTCCTCCTGGAAAAACCTTTGTTTCAGAATCTCTCAGAAAGTGAATCTTACTATGGGGTCATTTATCTAAAGTGGCGGGTCATTCCGGTCAGAGAAAGACCTTCAGGATCATTGCACAGCGGTACTGGTGGCCAACCATGTGACAAGACATCCTTGACTTTGTAGCTGCTTGTCCATCCTGCGCGCAAAATAAAACTTCCAAACAGCATCTAGCAGGCCTTCTGCTTCCCCTTCCAGTTCCTGAGGTTCCCTGGCAACAAATAGCCATGGACTTTATCACAGATCTACCCACGTCCTTCGGTTGTTCTGTAATCTAGGTAGTGGTTGACCGCTTCTCCAAAATGTCACATTTAATTTCTCGAAATTTATCGAACACATTTTTCGTCTCCATGACTTTCCAGTCTGTATTGTGTCCGATAGAGGCGTACAGTTCACGTCTAAATTCTGGAGAGCTCTCTGCAAGCAATTAAATGTATCTCTGGACTTCTCGTCAGCATATCATCCTCAGTCCAACGGTCAGGTGGAGCGTGTTAACCAAATTCTGACAAACTTCTTGCGCCACTTCACTAACAGTCATCACGACAACTGGGTCGAACTATTGCCTTGGGCTGAGTTCTCATACAACAATCATGTCAGCGAGTCTTCCAAGAAATCTAAATTTTTTGTTGTTTATGGCCAACAACCAAATATCTCATTCCCGGTGTTTCCTTATTCCGGTATTCCTGATGCATACGCTACCTCATGAGAGTTCTGTAAAATTTGGGATGAGACTAGGGGAGCTCTGAAAGAGGCTTCTGTGCGCATGAAAAAGTCAGCGGATGAAAAACATAGAAATTCTCAAAAATTCCGTCCTGGTGATAAAGTCTGGCTTGCTTCCAAATACATCCGGCTCAAAATACCCTCCTACAAATTGGGTCCTCGCTTCATCGGTCCATTTGAAATTCTTGAACAAATCAATGATGTTTCCTAAAAGTTTAAGATACCAGCCTCCCTCCGGGTATCGAATTCCTTCCATGTCTCCCTGCTGAAGCCCGTCATCCTGAATCGTTTTTTCAAGAAACTGGTCTCTGCTCCTGTTGAGGTGAGTGATGAGAATGTCTATGAGGTAAAGGCCATTCTGGGGATGAAGAGGAGTAGAGGGAAACCCCTGTTTCTGGTGGATTAGAAGGGTTTTGGCCCTGAGGAGAGATCTTGGGAACCCAGGGAGAACATTAATGCCCCTCTTCTGCTGAAAAAATTATTGTCTAGGACCAGGCCTGAGGAGAGGCGGCGTAAGGAGGGGGGGGGGGGTGGTTACTGTTAGCCCAGCGGCCTGTGCCGGCGCTGCTGCCCCTATCAGCAGGCACGGGCGCCGGGTTCCCTCTTTTCCCTCCTGCTGCCCAGCTGACAAACACGGGCAGCAACTAACTTAACTCTGCTACATATGTTCCATGCCAGAGTTTCCTTCCTGCTGGAGACTTGCATTAGTGTTGAAGCTTGCATAGGTGTGTCTCTCTTCACCTAAGAGGCAACACACATGCCCTCTGTCTCAGCAGCCTACGGCTGGATTGCAGCAGGTATTTAAAGGCACTTCCTACTACAGGAAGTTGCCTGAGCAACCTCAGTGTCTAGCTTGTATAGTCCCTGTGCAAAGGTGTTTATCTTGTCTGCCTTCCTGTGTACCGAATCCTGCTATTGTATTCCTGGACTTTGCTTTCTGCCACCTGCCTCTGTCCTCGAGCTTCATTTATGGACTTTGCCTGTTTGCCGCCTGCCCCTGACCTTGGATCTTTTTTGCTGACTTCGCTTGATTGCCGCCTGCCCTGACCCGTACCTCCAGGCCTCATACGGCCACTGACTTTGCGACTACTCTGGAGTGGCACCTGGCAGCTACCCTACGGCCTAAGCCTATCCCCACCATCACAGGCTCTAGTGAATACCAGGTAGCTGCTTAGTTACGCCCCTCCGGAGTATACCCAGTCAGTGGGTCCACACCCGCTTGCATAACAGATGGTTTCTTAACACTGTCACCATGTCTGTAAACATGGTGACAGATTGCTGCCATGACGAACTCGTACGTCATGGAGGCTTAATACAGTGCAGTCCATGACATTTAGGTATGTCATGGTGGCTTAAGGAGTTAAATTATGAAAATCACAACATCAATCGACATGTTAATGATATGAAAAGGGTTAAAAATGGAAAGTAACTATTCAAAACATCTACATTTATTCAGTAATGAGTATGTGCACCACACACAGAAATAAATGCACTTACACACTATGGCATGCTATCAATGAGGTTAACATGAAGATAGCATAAATAAACAGTAAGACCACAAATGGTTGTCTGAGGAATGTTGTGCCATACTGAACGCACTTGGGCACTCAACTCATCAAGATCTGCTGCTGCTTCCTTTGTAATTGCCGACCAATGAAATCACAGATGTGCTTGATGGGAAACGAGTCTGGAAATGCTGCAGGCCATGGTAGCACATTTAGGTCATGCAGGTTGCTCACAGTAGCTGTCACGGAAGGTGTACAGGAAACTAGAAGACACAAAATGAATATCCGACTCACTGGATCCAAAACTAAGGAACAAAAGGGAGAGCCCTGCATCAGACCTGGCTCTCTCCCTGACTGCTCAGCCTATGCGAAAATCCCAATGGTAGATGATCGCATATCCTCGTACCTCGACTGTATAACACCTGAACACCCTATAATAGTTAGGGGACAAGGCCACCGGCTCCCTACACTTGATACAGAGGGAGTCAGGGTCACCTGGGATCCAGCAAACAGAAAAACACAAATTAATGAACAAAACTTATCTGTAGAAGACTCGGAAGTAGGATCAGCATGCACACACTCCAGGAAGGAATATAAACCGCAAAGTGAAGCAGTCTGGGAAGGGATTTAAAGGGATGCAATCAGTGCAACTACATGACAGCTAAGAGAGGCTAACGAGATGAGAAAATGAAAGCAAAACAAAAGGAAGCTCAAGGAGGAGGTTCTGAAAGGCATCTGTCAGAGCTTCTCAGATGTCTGGTGGTGACAGTACCCCTCCTTCTACGAGTGGACTCCGGACACTCAGAGCCCACCTTCTCAGGATGGGACCTATGGAAAGCCCTGATGAGACTTAACCCCTTAAGGACACAGCCTTATTACACCTTAGGACCAGGCCACTTTTTGCAAATCTGACCAGTGTCACTTTAAGTGCTGATAACTTTAAAACACTTTGACTTATCCAGGCCGTTCTGAGATTGTTTTTTCGTCATATATTGTACTTCATGACACTGGTAAAATGAAGTAAAAAAAATTATTTTTTTTGCACCAAAAAATACCTAATTTACCAAAAGAATTTGCAAATTTCAAAGTTTCAGTTTCTCTACTTCTGTAATACATAGTAATACCCCTAAAAATTGGGATGACTTTACATTCCCCATATGTCTACTTCATGTTTGAATTATTTTGGGAATGATATTTTATTTTTTGGGGATGTTACAAGGCTCAGAAGTTTAGAAGCAAATCTTGAAATTTTTCAGAAATTTACAAAAACCCAATTTTTAGGGACCACTACAGCTCTGAAGTCACTTTGCGAGGCTTACATAATAGAAACCACCCAAAAATGACCCTATTCTATAAACTACACCCCTCAAGGTATTCAAAACTGATTTTACAAACTTCGTTAACCCTTTAGGTGTTGCACAAGAGTTATTGGCAAATGGGGATGAAATTTGAGAATTTCATTTTTTTGCCTAATTTTCCATTTTAACCAATTTTTTCCACTAACAAAGCAAGGGTTAACAGCCAAACAAGACTGTATCTTTATTGCCCTGACTCTGCCGTTTACAGAAACACCCCATATGTGGCCGTAAACTACTGTACGGCAACACAGTGGGGCGTAGAGTGAAAGGTGCGCCATATGGTTTTTGGAAGGCAGGTTTTGCTGGACTGGTTTTTTGACACCATGTCCCATTTGAAGCCCCCCTGATGCACCCTAGAGTAGAAACGCCATAAAAGTGACCCCATCTAAGAAACTACACCCCTCAATGTAATTAAAAACTGATTTTACAAACTTTGTTAACCCTTTAGGTGTTGCACAAGATTTAATGGAAAATAGAGATACAATTTCAAAATTTCACTTTTTTTGGCAGATTTTCCATTTTAATATTTTTTTCCAGTTACAAAGCAAGGGTTAACAGCCAAACAAAACTCATTATTTATGGCCCTGATTCTGTAGTTTACAGAAACACCCCATATATGGTCGTAAACTGCTGTACGGGCACACGACAGGGCGCAGAAGGAAAGGAATGCCATACGGTTTTTGGAAGGCAGATTTTGCTGGACTGTTTTTTTTACACCATGTCCCATTTGAAGCCCCCCTGATGCGCCCCTAGAGTAGAAACTCCCAAAAAGTGACCCCATTTTAGAAACTACGGGATAGAGTGGCGGTTTTGTTGGTACTAATTTAGGGTACATATGATTTTTGGTTGCTCTATATTACACTTTTTGTGCGGCAAGGTAACAAGAAATAGCTTTTTTGGCACTGTTTTTTTTTTGTTATTTAGAACATTCATCTGACAGGTTAGATCATGTGGAAATTTTATAGAGCAGGTTGTCACGGATGCGGCGATACCTAATATGTATACAATTTTTTTTATTTATGTAAGTTTTACACAATGAATTAATTTTTAAAACAAAAAAAAGTTTTAGTGTCTTCATAGTCTAAGAGCCATAGTTTTTTCAGTTTTTGGGCGATTATCTTAAGTAGGGTCTCATTTTTTGCGGGATAAGATTACGGTTTTATCGGCACTATTGTGGGGTGCATATGACTTTTTGATCGCTTGCTATTACACTTTTTGTGACGTAAGATGACAAAAAATAGCTTTTTTTACACCGTTTTTTTTTTTTTATGGTGGTCACCTGAGGGGTTAGGTCATGTGATATTTTTATAGAGCCAGTCGATACGGACGCGGCGATACCTAATATGTATACTTTTTTTTATTTATGTAAGTTTTACACAATGATTTCATTTTGAAACAAAAAAAATCATGTTTTAGTGTTTCCATAGTCTAAGAGCCATAGTTTTTTAAAGTTTTGGGGCGATTATCTTGGGTAGGGTATGATTTTTGCGGGATGAGATGATGGTTTGATTGTTACAATTTTGGCGTTAATACAACTTTTTTGATCACTTTTATTACCTTTTTTGGGAAGTAAGGTGGATGCAATTTGACAATGTGATCAATAAATGACTGCGCCAGCGTCTTAGCATTAGGCAAGCCAGAAAAAGGGATGAAATGCACCATTTTGCTAAAACGGTCCACCACCACCAGAATCACAGTCTTCCCCGAGGAACGAGGCAGGTCCGTAATGAAGTCCATGGACAGATGTGTCCAAGGATGGGAAGGAATGGGTAAGGGAAGGAGAGGACCTGATGGCCATGAATGAGGAACTTTGGCACGAGCGCAGGTCTCGCAGGCTGCCACAAAACCCTCAACCGACTTACGAAGCGCCGGCCACCAGAATCTCTGAGCGATGAGATCCACTGTGGCTCTTGCCCCCCGGGTGCCCAGCAAGGACAGTATCGTGGTGTTCCTTAAAAATCTTGTGTCTTAAAGCGAGAGGCACAAACAACCTCCCAGGAGGACAAAGATCAGGAGCCTCTGACTGGGCTACCTGAGCCTCTGCCTCCAATTCAGGATAAAGAGCAGAGACCACCACACCTTCAGCCAAAATGGGACCCGGGTCTTCAAAATTTCCACCTCCCGGAAAACAATGTGACAGGGCATCCGCCTTCACATTCTTAACCCCAGGGCGGAACGTGACAACAAAATTAAACCTGGAAAAGAACAAAGACCATCGGGCCTGTCTTGGGTTCAGATGCTTGGCTGACTCCAAGTAGGTCAGATTCTTATGGTCAGTAAACACGGTAATAGGGTGTCTGGCTCCCTCTAGCCAATGGCGCCATTCCTCAAAAGCCAACTTGATGGCCAACAACTCCCTATCTCCCACATCGTAATTCCTCTCTGCGGAGGAGAGTTTCTTCGAGGAAAAGGCACACGGTCGCCATTTGGCAGGAGAGGGACCCTGAGACAAGACCGCACCCACACCCACCTCAGAAGCATCAACCTCCCACCCTATAATAGTGAGGGGACACGGCCACCGGCTCCCTACACTTGATACAGAGGGAGTCAGGGTCACCTGGGATCCAGCAAACAGAAAAACACAAATGAATGAACAAAACTTATCTGTAGAAGACTCAGAAATAGGATCAGCATGCACACACTCCAGGAAGGAATATAAACCGCAAAGTGAAGCAGTCTGGGAAGGGATTTAAAGGGATGCAATCAGTGCAACTACATGACAGCTGAGAGAGGCTAACGAGATGAGAAAATGAAAGCAAAACAAAAGGAAGCTCAAGGAGGAGGTTCTGAAAGGCATCTGTCAGAGTTTCTCAGATGTCTGGTGGTGACAGTAGCACAAAAACATGCAGCCTGGTATTGTTCCATTGCAAATCAGCTCCCGCTTAGGCTGGGTTCACACGGGCGTGTCCGGATTAGGTCCGGATGCGTCCCAGTATATTGCGGCAAACCCGCGCGATTAGGTACGCAATTGCAGTCAGTTTTGACTGCGATTGCGTTCCGATGTTCAGTTTTTATCGCACGGGTGCAATGTGTTTTGCACGCGCGTGATAAAAAACCGACTGTGGTACCCAGACCTGAACTTCTTCACAGAAGTTCAGGTCTGGGATCGGTGTTGTGTAGATGTTATTATTTTCCCTTATAACATGGTTATAAGGGAAAATAATAGCATTCTGAATACAGAATGCTTAGTAGGTGATCAATTGAGGGTTAAAAAAAGTTCCCGGTCTCTTCTTTACTTCTTTAATGATGAACTACCGGCTAGGACCTGTGGTGACGTCAGATCACATGCTCCAATCACATGGTGAAATGATTTTCACTCAGCCCCATTCACTTCTATGGGGCCTGTCCTGCGTCAAAAACGCAGAATATAGAGCATGCTGCGATTTTCAAGCATTGCGATTTTCACGTGTGAAAAAAAAAACGCTCATGTGCATAGCCCCATTGAAATGAATGGTGGCGGATTCAGTGCGGGTGCAATGCGTTCACCTCCTGCATTGCACCCGGGTGTAAATCTCGCCTGTGTGAACTCAGCCTTGAGAGAAATTGCTATACAGTGTAATGCCAAGATGTTAGAGTACCTGCAAAGAAGACTAGAGGGGTCTGGTTACTGTACACCATAATCACAGGAGTGACATTACCCTTGTTAAGGTCTCCAGATCAATCTATGGCTATTAATGCATCTGAAACAAAAGCAGTACTCACATCAGAAGAGGATAGACCTCCATTTCAACCTCCATTGTGTGGTGGCATGAGGTCCATGTAAGACCTGTAGTTGGACATCTGATGGTTTGTGTAGACACTCTTTGCCGCCCAGTATTTTATGCCATGCTGTGGTGTTTAGTTCTGCTGGGGCAGCATTTTGTTCTACATTGCGGTCCTGCTGGCCCCGACTACTTATGTTGTCTCTGCCTACTTGTGTTTCCCTGCCTTCTGTAAATGTACACCCACCCAACATGAGGCCACTTTTAGTTTTTTTTTTTCAGGGCCCCTTTTAGTTTTCAGTTTACCCCTGCCCTCTAATCTCCTAGGACTCATAATTTTTAGGAAAACATATCTGTGTTTGTTTATTTTTATTTTTTTCCCTTCAACATCCTCCCTCCCCAAGCTCTGGAACGCAAACAACAATAGTAAATGATGTCTGAGTGACACTGACGTATATAGCAATGGGTAAATGCACATTTGATGGTGTTATCATACAGAGTGTTTAAAAAGACACTGCGCCGGCCATGTATTACACTTTTTCCTATTCCAAAGCTTCCAAAAATTGTCCTTTATCGGGGGGCAGATGATGTTTAAACTCAGTTATGAGATTAAAAAGTGAGATTAACCCCCCCCCCCAAAAATTTTTTTACATTGCAACAGTGTTAACGCCTCAGCACATATATATTTTTTTAAGTTTAAACCTTGTGGAAAGTAAGTAAATGGAAACTGACGTTCAGGCATTAGTGGCATGATGCAGGCCCCAGCATTGTCTGAACTGTGAGTAAATGTCAGCATTTATGATGAAATTTAACAACAACCCTCCACCCCAAAAATGTATTTATTTTGTTTATCTGTAAGCAATGACATACAGAATTTTCGAATTTTGGAGCCGGAATAAACGTAAACCAATGATTGAAATGCATTAGTACATTAGCATGATGCAGGCCGTAGCAGTAGCAGCTGTACAGAACGTGATAATAGGCAGACAGACAACAACAGTGGCAAGATGGGGCACCCCCAGCAAAGCAAGGTGGGTGAGGAATCAGCAGGAGTGTCAAAATCCTCTTGAATCCAGGCTCGGCTCATTTTGACAAAAGTGATGTTTTGGACACTGGTGGAGGACAATTTGGTCAGTTTGGGTGTCACCATGCCCCCCACTGGGAGGCTTATTTGGGGCTGTAAGGAAGAGGCGCAGAAGGAATGCTGTGACACCTGGCTTCATAGCACAGGCAGACTCTGAAGTCACCTCCACGTCATCCTGCTGCAACTGAGGGGAGGAGTGAACCATCCAATCCACAATCTCATCTCAACTCAATCTCCTCAACTATAATGTGCCTTTCTGAAGCCAGCAGGGACAACTGCAGCTTACTACTACTACCACCACTACCACTACCAGTACCATTACATCTGGCTGGATAGAAGGTGCTGCTACTACCTACATTCTTGCTCTGGGTCTTTTATTTGGGACCCTTCCATATCCCATACATTTTTGGGCTTCTCAGATAATGTCGTGCACTACCCGGTGTATGTAGTAAACATATATACGCTGAGCTGCTAGTTTGAATTTAATCAACAACACCTCTCCAAAAATTATTACAAATGTGAAATAGGGAGACGGATATGGGCCTAAATTCTTTATCACTCCCAGATACTGTAACAGCGGCTGCTGTGCACCGCTGTTCCCCTGCTGACCGCCGTGGTCCAGGGCGCTGTGTTCAGCGGTGATCTGCTGCCAGTGTTTCCTTTCAGCCCTGGCCACAGTATGCTTGCTGCTTTTTTCCTGCAGCATTTCCTTAAGGGCCGGCGCGTGTCAATTCCTGTGCTTCATGGGTTGGATCATGTGATCTCGCTGACCAATCCTAGCCCTCCTGCACATATATAAGTGGCTCAGCCCCCTTCCCAAATGCCTCAGTGTCAAGGTCCTTGTGTCCTGTTAAGATTCCTGATATCTGCTTATGTTCCTGTGTTCCTGACTCGTACTTGTATTCCTGGACTCTGCTACCTGTTTGATCCCTGCCTGCTTGCCTTGACTCTCCTGTTGCCCATCTGGATTGCCTGACCTGTACCTGTGCCACCTGCCCTGGCCTGTTGCCTATTTGACTTCGCCTCTGCCTTGTCCTTTGGTCCTGCACTGTTGCTCCTGGTTACGACTCAGCCTGCTGACAACACCTGTACCTCTGGTACCTTGCTCAGGTACCTCCTGGTCCGCCTGAACCAACTGCCTTGTGTGCCAATCCTCCTCAAGAGGTAGCGATCTGGTGTTCCCCTTGGAAAAGTCTATCCCCACCATCAGGGGTACTGTGAAGATCGAGGGGTTCACTTAGACAGTGCCCTTAGAGGAGGTAGGACACGTAGCACAGAGGGTTCACACCCGCTGGTTTGTGACAGTACACTAATCCTGTCGTTCAGGAATTGTTACATGAAATGAAGCGTCAGAGCAAACGTCAGGATGTCATTATGCAGTTCACACAAAACGTTGCTGCTCGTCTGGATGCCAGCTCTTCTCCAGCTACTGCAGGGTCACCAGTTGCTGTTACCCCTGCATTACCCACACCGGTGAATTCAGATTTGTGTCCAGCTATGGTGGAGATTCAAAAACTTGTTGTGGATTCCTGAACTAGTGCCTGATCCACTTTGAATTGCATGGGCAGCAGTTTCCCACTGAGTAGTTTCCCACTGAGCAGTTCAACATTGCCTTCATCTTGTCCCTGCTGTCTGATGAGGCCCTTGCTTGGTCAAATCCTATTCGGGAACATGGAGGTCCAGAGACCACTAATCTGCAGCCTTTCCTGGCTACATTCCGGCTGGTCTTTGAAGAGCCTGGATGCACGTCCTACGCTGCATCAGCTCTGCTGCGTCTATGACAGGGTTCCTCGTCTGTGGGTCAGTAAGCTATCCAGTTTCATACCCTGGCTGCCGAACTTGCATGGAACAATGAGGCTCAACTGGCGCTGTTCTGGGAGGGCCTTTCTGACCGGAATAAGGATGAATTAGCTGGTTGCGACCGTCCGTCTACTCTGAATGACCTGATCACCTTGGCCACAAGGATAGATATGCGTTTCAGGGAACGTTCTAAGGAGGCTGCATGCACCAGAAGACCACCTCGTTTGGCTCCATCCTTCCAGAAGCCGGTTCTTCCTCTAGTGTCCACCCCATCCAGCATATCCCGCCCACCCTCATTGTATGGTGGGGAGTTTCCCCCACTCCCTGCCTAGACACTATCAGGATGTATAATCTCAGAAGGTCTCTCCCCCTCCTTCCATCTATACTTATTTATATTTATACTTATTTTTCATTTTCACTGGTGTTTTTATTTTTCCTGGTCTTTTTATATTTCGTTTACGGTCTCCCCGAAAAGACTTTCCCCCTAAAGTCACATGACCATGAAAGGTAGGGATATACTACCTACATTTCTTCTGTAATTTTTGCACAGCAATGCCATGTCACTACTATAAGCGATATTGCCAGCAATGTCTTCATTTAAATAGCGAGGCCCCATATTTAGGACTGTGCATCCGCCTGGTGCCGAGGACAACCAAGTTAGAAAGCAGACAGCGCATGTCTCTAAGTGGCCGCAAAGTGGTGACGTCATCCTTACACCACTCGTGTCACGCACGGAGCCAGGCCTTGCTCTGTGACAGCTCCAGTTTAAATACAGGCATGTTTTGAGGCCCTCTCATGGCCAAACATTGCCTGCTGTTGACAATTTACCCATGTTAACGGAGGAATGAGGGTTGTTATCTAGAGCTGCCCTTCCATCTACTACCCTTCTTGTGTGAACCTAGACTACATCTAAAGCTAACTTCCGCTCCTTTATTGAGCATATTGGTGTGTGGCTCATACACTAATATCCACACGCATTGCTCACCTGTACCTGTACTTATCTATGTACTTTTTGTTTCAGCCCGACACCTATATGTTTCCCCTGATCTTTTTTTCTCATCTAAAAGCGAAACGTGCATGTAGGGAAAATATAGAATAGGGCCCACTAGGGTCAGGTTTAGAGATGAGCGAATTTCTCAAAAATTAGATTCGGCCAGTTCGCCGAATTTTTCGAAAAGATTCGCTTTGATCCGAATTTATTTGTGGCAAATTACGTTAAAAAATTGCTATTTCCGGGCTGAAGAGAGACTTTATAGGGGTGTAGAACATTGTGCCTTGCAGTAGCACGCATAGGGAGTCTGCTGTGGTAGTGAAACAATACTGTGAGTCAGTATGACATGCAGATGACAGGGGTCACTCTTAGAATCACTGCATACTTCACTTATTTGGGCAGTCACGGAGCCAAAACTGACCAAATAACTGAAGTATCAACTCATCCTTACAGGTCGATGTTGGCGTCAAGAAGAAGCGCACTCCTTTTACACCCTCATCAGCTGATTCAACATAGATGTCTACAGAACCTGTTCTATTAAACGCTTATACAAGTAGAGCCCTCCTGACAGAGTGAAGAGGGTGTCAGCAGTAAGTTTGTGTTGACGTCACTGATTAATTTGCCCTCCCTCTGATCCGTCAGAACAATAACCCACAAAAAACTGATCCTGTCTGTGGAGCATACGCCTTCACTCGGTCAGCATTTGCTCAATAATCCATCAGTATTGCAAATGCCAAAAAGACTAGGAGTGGATCTAAAACAAAGATGACACTCCTGCTTTTGGCTACCAAATTATAAGCCAATTCTGATGGGACCATACAGGCCTTAGAGCTGCTAGACAGACAGGATCCGTTGTGTGTCTCATCTTTCCTTCCTTCTGACAGATCAGAAGAAGGGTCAAATAAATGATGATATCAGCCAGGCCAAAAGCCAAAATAGTGGATCAGTCATGAAGTGGGGAGGGTGGGAACAGCATGAAAAGTCCACAGAGAGGACCTTAGACATAGTGGTGAGGTGGAAGCAGTATGAGGAGACCACAGAAAGACCCAATGACAGGGTATGGAGGTGGAAGCAGTATGAGGAGGCCACAGAGTGGCACAATGAAACAGTCTGGAGTTGGCAGCATCAGGAGAAGGCTACAGAGTGGCACAATGACAGGGTCTGAAGTTGGCAGCAGTATGAGGAGGCCACCAAGTGGCACAATGACACAGTCTAGAGTTGGCAGCATCAGGAGAAGGCCACCGAGTGGCACAATGACAGAGTATGGAGGTTGCAGCAGTATGAGGAGGCCACCGAGTGGTCCAATGACAGCCTTTTGATGTGGCAGCAGTATGAGGAGGCCACCGACTGGCACAATGACAGACTTTTGAGGTGGCAGCAGTATGAAGAGGCAACTGAGTGGCACAATGACAGAGTCTGGAGGTGGCAGCAGTATGAGAAGTGCACAGAGTGGCACAATGACACAGTCTGGAGTTGGCAGCATCAGGAGAAGGTCACGAGTGGCGCAATAACATGACAGAGTCTGGAGTTGACAGAATCAGGAGAAGGCCAGTGAGTGGCACAATGACAGAGTCTGGAGGTGGCAGCAGTATGAGGAGGCCACCAAATGTAACAATGACAGAGTCTGGAGGTGGCGGCAGTATGAAGAGGCCACCGAGTGGCACAATGACAGAGTCTGGAGGTGGCAGCAGTATGAGGAGGTCACCAAGTAGCACAATTACAAAATCTGGAGTTGGCAGCATCAGGAGAACGCCACCGAGTGGCACAATAACAGAGTCTGGAGTTGGCAGCATCAGGAGGAGGCCACAGAGTGGCATAATGACAGAGTCCGGAGGTGGCGGCAGTATGAGGAGGCCACCGAGGGGCACAATGACATAGTCTGGAGGTGGTGGCAGCAGCAGCATCAGTAGAAGGCCACCGAGTGGCAAAATGACAGAGTCTGGAGTTGGCAGAATCAGGAGAGGGCCACCGAGTGGCACAATGACAAAGTATCGAGGTGGCAGCAGTATGAGTAGGTCACCAAGTGGCACAATTACAAAATCTGGAGTTAGCAGCATCAGGAGAACACCACCGAGTGGCACAATAACAGAGTCTGGAGTTGGCAGCATCAGGAGAAGGCCACAGAGTGGCACAATGACAGAGTCCGGAGGTGGCGGCAGTATGAGGAGGCCACCAAGGGGCACAATGACAGAGTCTGGAGGTGGTGGCAGCAGCAGCATCAGGAGAAGGCCACCGAGTGGCACAATGACAGAGTCTGGAATTGGCAGAATCAGGAGAGGGCCACCGAGTGGCACAATAACAGAATCTGGAGGTGGCGGCAGTATGAAGAGGCCACCGTGTGGCACAATGGCTGAGTCTGGAGTTGGCAGCAGTATAAGGAGACCTGCTTCCTCGCCTACTGTATCTGTAGACCTGCCTGGACTTCCACAGCAGTATGCCAGTTTTGCAGATGTCTTCAGTAAGAAAGAAGCCGAAACCCTGCCTCCTCATCATCCATATGATTGTCCGATTGACCTTCTGCCTGGTGCCACTCCTCCTCGTGGTCGAGTCTACCCACTCTCACTTCCCGAGACCCAAACGATGTCTGATTGAATCAAGGAGAATCTCGAGAGGGGGTTTATCTGGAAATGTACTTCACCAGCCTGTGCCGGGTTCTTCTTTGTGCAGAAAAAAGATAGATCCTTAGGGCCCTGTATCGACTATCGAGGTCTGAATAAGATCACAGTCAAGAATCGGATCGGGAAGCTAAGGTCTTCACAAAATTCAACCTGCGCAGCGCATACTACCTTATCTGCATTCGAAAGGGAGATGAGTGGAAGATTGCTTTCAACACTTGCGATGGTCACTACTAGTATCTCGTCATGCCCTTTGGTCTGTGCAATGCTCCCGCGGTATTCCAGGAGTTGGTAAACGTTATCTTCCGGGACCTGCTCTATGTCTGCGTGATAGTGTACCTGGAGGATATACTGATCTATTCTCTAGATTTGACCACTCACTGGAAGCATGTACAGTTAGTTTTACAGCTGTTAAGAGAGAATCGACTTTATGCCAAACTCGAGAAATGCATCTTTGAAAAATTTACCGTACCGCTCGGATACATAATATAGGATGCCACTACTCTGGTGCATTTATTTCTGCTAAAAGCGTTTACTGGCCTATTTCATTACAGAAAGAAAAATATATTCTCACTTCACTGGTAAATTTATTTCTGCTAAAAGTGTTTACTGGCCTATTTCAGTACAAAAATTAAAATGTATTCTCAGTTCACTTCTGTCAGTATTTCAGTACAAAAACTAAATATATTCAGCGTTCACTTTTGCAGTTAAATGTGATAAAACTTTTAGTGATGTATTTCGGTAGAAAAACAAAATATATTCAGCGTTCACTGTTGCAGTTATATGTGGCAAAACCTTTAGTGACGTATTTCGGTCGAAAAACTAAATATATTCAGCGTTCAGCACTGCAGTAATATTAGTGGTAAAATCTTTATTGATGTATTTCGGTCGAAAAATAAAATTTGATTCAGCGTTCAGCACTGCAGTTATATGTGGTAAATTCTTCATTGGCGTATTTCGGTTGAAAAACTAAATTAATTCAGTGGTCAGCGCTGTGGTTATATGTGGTCAAATCTTTATTGAAGTATTGTGGTCGAAAAACTAAATTTACGGTATTCAACGGTCAGAGCTGTGGTTATATGTGGTAAAATCTTTATTGAAGCATTTCGGTCGAAAAAATTAATTTATTCAGTGGTCAGCGCTGCGGTTATATGCGGTAAAATCTTTAGTGACGCATCTTGATGAACTCCGCGACTCTTACGGGCTTAAAGCTATCTTGACGCTTTGTCTTCTCATTGTCTGTAGCTACTATAGGCCTGTTCATGCCAGGCAGGTTCCCTTAGAACAAGCATGTCAAACTCAAAGGCTAACATGGGCCAAAAAAACTAAATTAAAGTTTATGTGGGCCGCATCAAAAAAATAATATTTTTTTTTTACAATATAATGCAGACGGATCCACCGTCTGCATTATATGAGCGGATCCGTCTCAGACGGATCCGCTCTGAACGCAAGTGTGAAAGTAGCCTTAGGGGCGAGAACCTGGGATCTTTCATCCCTTGTCCTATTCAGCTCTATCAGGGTGAATAGGACTTCACACTGTCCCTGCTGCTCTGTGCCTTGTGCACACAGCATCAGGGATGTTACCATGGCAACCAGGGCTTCTGTAGCGTCCTGGCTGCCATGGTAACTGATTGGAGCCCCAGGCTTACACAGCTGGGGCTCCGATCAGAAGCTGCCACTGCACCACCAATGAGGGGAGAGGTCCCTGTGGCCACTGCCACCAATGATTTTAATACTGGGGGGGTTGAGAGGGGCTGGCGCACTGTGCCACCAATGATTTTAATGGGATTTGGGGTTGAGGGGGGGCACACTGCACCACCAATGATAAATTACCCCTTTATACAGGAGGCTGGTACTGGCAGATCAGCAGTTAACCCCTCAGGTGCGGCACCTAAGGGGTTAACTGCCTCTGATTGCAGCTCCCTGTCAGCGGCAGGGTGCCGGCAATGCGATTCTGCTGCCGGCACCCGCCTCCTGTATTGTGTTGAAGACTGACTTTCACTATCAGGCCACACAAAGCGGCGCCCAGCGATGTCTCAGCACTCACCATTAGTCCTGGGCGCCGCTCCGTTCTCCTGCAGTGCTCCATTACTGTCTCCTCTCCTGCTCCACATGCTGCTGATTACTATCGGAGCGATGGGAGGAGACATCAGCTTCACTAGTGGGCGTTCCTTCTTCCTGGCTGTAGCGCTGTCCAATCGCAGCGCAGGGAGAAGGAACGCCCACTAGTGAAGCTGATGTCTCTTCCCATCGCTCCGATAGTAATCAGCAGCATGTGGAGCAGGAGAGGAGACAGTAATGGGGCACTGCGGGCGAACGGAGCGGTGCCCAGGACTAATGGTGAGTGCTGAGACATCGCTGGGCGCCGCTCTGTGTGGGAATAGTCCAATCATTGGTGGCTCAGTGCGCCCGCCCCTCCTCCGCCCCTCTCTCCTCATTGGTGGCGCAGTGCGCCCGCCCCTCCTCCCCCCCCTCTCTTCTTATTGGTGGCAGCGGCAGCAGCACAGGGGGAGGGAGGACAGCTTCCTTCTCCCTGTGCTGCTGAGAGAACATGAGCGCGCCGATAGCAGCGCGCTCATGTTCAGAGATACTAGACTGCCGGGCCGCAAAGATATTCATTGCGGGCTGCATGCGGCCCGCGGGCCGTATGTTTGACACCCATGCCTAAGAAGTATCTGGGTCGATGAGCAGCCGATGCTGCACTTGCATCAATCTTGACAGGATTCGTCTCCAGGTGGAGCGAAATTGTTTTTTGGAATGCTTTCTCCATTGTAACCACATCGTCGAATAAACTGAAGATTGTCAGATTCTCTCCTGTCTTAGGCAACACTTAATTTTTATTATTAAATTTATTAAATATTGAATATTACATTGAACCAAAACTTTATTAAAATTATAAGAAAGTAGACTTAAATTCACCAATATATTATCCCAATCTTCGAGGGAAGTTCACGGACAATCAATTTGCTAAGCCTTTTGTGCCGAAGAACATGTATTATTAAATCGTGTTTTAAGCAACACTTTATAAAGTTGAGAAATTTTAACCTTCTGTTCTGTCCCAGATTCTCTATAAATGAAAAGACGAAGTGGACACTCTGTGGCCTCCTCATGCTGCTGCCACCTCTGCAATCTCTTGTCGTCATGCCACTCTGTGGCTTCCTGATGCTGCTGCCAACTCTACACTATGTCACCTTGCCACTCTGTGGCCTCCTGATGCTGCTGCCACCTCCACACTATGTCACCTTGCTACTCTGTGGCCTCCTGATGCTGCCGCCACCTCCACACTATGTCACCTTGCCACTCTCTGGTCTCCAGATGCTGTCGCAACCTCCACGCTTTGTCATTGTGCTTCCCTGTGGCCTCCTCCTGATGCTGCTGCCGCCACCTCAACTCTCTGTCATTGTGCCATTCTGTGGCCTCCTACTGATGCTGCCGCCACCACCATACTCTGTCATTGCGCCACTTGGTGAGCTCCTCATACTGCTGCCACCTCCAGACTTATCATTGTGCCACTCGGTGGCCTTCTCATGATGCTGCTACTGATGCTGCCGCCACTTCCAGAATCTGTCATTGTGCCACTCTGTGGTCTCCTGATGCTGCTGCCACCAGCACACTATGTCTTTGTGCCACCCTGTGGCCTTCTCCTGATGCTGCTGCCGTCGCCACCTCCACACTCTGAAATTGTGCCACTCTGTCGCCTCCTACTGATGCTGCTGCTGCTGCCGCCACCTCCAGACTCTGTTATTGTGCCATTTGGTGGCCTCCTCATACTGCTGCCATCTCCAGACTCTGTCATTGTGCCACTCGGTGGCCTTCTACTAATGCTGCTACTGCTGATGACACCACCTCCAGACTCTGCCATTGTGCCACTCTGTGGCCTCCTGATGCTGCTGCCACCTCCACACTGTCATTGTGTCACTCTGCGGTCTCCTCATGCTACTACCACCTCCAAACTTTGTCATTGTGCCACTCTGTGGCCCCCTCATGCTGTTCCCACCCTCCCCACTCCATGGCTGGGCCACTAATTTGCCTTTCGGCCTGGCTGACATCATCATTTGTTTGACCCTTCTTCTGATCTGCCAGAAAGAAGGTAAAATGAGACGCACAATAGATCCTGTCTGTGTAGCAGCTGTAAGGCCTGTATAGTCCCATCAGAATTGGCTTGTGATTTGGTAGCCAAAATCAGGAGTGGGTACAAAACACAGAAGACATGCAAATATTCCATCCACGTGTCATCTCTGTTTTAGATCCACTCCTGTATTTTTTGGCATTTGCAATACTGATGGATTATTGAGCAAATGCTGACCGAGTGAAGATGTATACTCCACAGACATGATCAGTTTTTTGTGGGTTATTGTTCTGACGGATCAGAGGAAGGGCAAATTAATCAGTAACATCAGCAGAAACGTAATGCTGACACCCTCTCCGCTGGAATCAGCTTGCGACGGTGTAAAAGGAGAGCACTTCTTCTTGGCAGTAAGATCGACCTGTAAGGTTGAGTTCCTACTTGAGTCATTTGGTCAGTTTTTGCCCCGTGACTTGCCTAATAAGTGAAATGTGCAGCGACGCTTGTCATCTGCATGTCCAACAGACTCACAGTATAATTTCACTACCAAAGCAGACTCCCTATGCGTGTTACTACAAGGCACAGTGTTCTACACCACTGTGAAGGCTTTCAGCAGCCATGAAATAGACGGTTTTTAACGTAATTCACTGTGAATATAGTCGCATCAAACCAAATTTTTCCCCAAAAATTTGGCAAACCAGAGAATCACATTTTTGAAAAATGTGCTTATCTCTAGCTTCAGCATTAATTAATGCTAGAAGCATCAGGTACTTATACACCTGACCAGCATCCTCAGTATGGTGATAGGGTAGTATTTTATGCTGCACTTTGGTATTTGGTTTTGCTGGGGTGGTATTTTGTGCTGCACTACAGTATTGCTGGCCCCGCCTACTACCCTATTTTTTCTATTTTTGGCTTGTGTTGGACCTACGGATGGAGTAAAGTTAACACCTACTTGTGTTGCCCCACCTTCTGTCGCCGACAACTTGGGGTCAGTTTTAGTTTTTTTTTACATGGTCACTTTAAGTTCCCAGTCCGCCCTGGCCATTATGCAAACTTTTTTTTTCAAAACTCAGGTAAGCATTAGGCTCGGTAAATGTATTTTTATGCTTGGCATAGATTTGATGCATCCTCCTGCCGGCCATCCAACAGACTAAAATCTCCTAGCTGCCATAGATTTCTATCTTCATTAATGCCAGAAGACTGTTGTGAGCAAAGATAATTGTGCTGGCCATGCTCCCTTTTTCCTCATTAATCACAAATAGTCAATCTGTCTCAGGGAGTCTCAGTGCATCAATTACTAAGTGTATATTGAAGTGTGCTCTAACTGCTATTATTAAAAAATCTAATTTAATAATAAATAAACAATACAGATTAGTTTATCTGAACTGACATATTGGTGTGCATCACAGTCACCAACTGTATATTGTAGTGAACAATAGACCTTTTGTTTGTAAAAACTGTTAATTTAACTTTTTTATTTTTTTATTATCACAAACTAGCAGAAGGACCCGGATTCGCTCGGGTATATTTAATCTATTTAATTTAATGTTTGTGTGTGTCGTTAAAAGATATCAACACTATCCACTATAGCAGTGACATCTACAGCACCCCGCCCCTTAAAACTGACGCCCTACAGTACCCTGTCCCTTAAAATTAGACCTCCACAGCAGCCCACCCCCTTAACTTCGACCTTTACAGCAGACTTCCCCTTTAACAGTGACTTTCAGAGCATGCCACCCCCTTGAGAGTGACCTTTACAGGGGCCCACCCCTTAACAGTGGCCTTTACTGGATCGGGGGCGTGTCCTTTTGAACAGTTCAGTCTAAGACAGCAGCACTGTACTGCCTGAGTGTGATCTGCAGGGAGAAAGTCACCCTCCCTCCCACCTCTGCAGCTGACAGAAGTTGATTTTTGCTAATTTTTTTTAATCCCTGTTGGCTAAGGAGTGGAGGGGGCGTGGCCTAATCAGATATGGGTGTGACTTAGTGGGACCTAGCAGTTGATTTTTAACTTCATTTTTTCAATCTCAGTCGGCTGAGGAGTGGGAGGGGGATTGGCATAACCAGATCGGGGGGGGGGGGGGAGGGGGGGTGTCCTTTTGAACAGCTCACTCTAAGGGTCCATTCACACTTCCGTAGAATGGGTCCGCATCCATTCCGCAATTATGCGGAACAGGTGTGAACCCATTCATTCTCTATGCAATTGCGGTCAAAAATAGGCATTTCTATGGGGGTGCCGGCTGGGTGTATTGCGGATCTGCAATGCACTATGGACGTCTGAATGGAGCCTAAGTGTAGTGGAGCCTAAGTGAGTGTAAGCTGCAGGGAGAAAGGGGGGGGGGGGCCTAATCTGATCTAGGCGTGGCTTAGCAGGACTTAGAAGTTGATTTTTAACTTAATTTTTTCAATCTGTCGACTGAAG
Organism: Bufo gargarizans; assembly: GCF_014858855.1. Lineage (NCBI taxonomy): Eukaryota > Metazoa > Chordata > Amphibia > Anura > Bufonidae > Bufo > Bufo gargarizans. The sequence goes on along the minus strand of NC_058089.1, from coordinate 127,426,690 downwards.
AGTGGGAGGGGGAGTGGCCTTTTGAACAGCTCACTCTCAGACAGTAGCACTGTGCTGTCTGAGTGTGAGCTACTGGGAGAAAATCACCATCCCTCCCACCCCTACAGTTGACAGAAGTTGATTTTTACCTTCATTTTTTAAATCCCTGTCAGAGTGGGAGGGGACGTGGCCTAACAGGATTTCATGATTATAAATGCAATGGTGCAGATTCCTTTTAGCGGACATACACACACATATACACTCAGCTTTATACACTCACCTAAAGAATTATTAGGAACACCATACTAATACGGTGTTGGACCCCCTTTTGCCTTCAGAACTGCCTTAATTCTATGTGGTATTGATTCAACAAGGTGCTGATAGCATTCTTTAGAAATGTTGGCCCATATTGATAGGATAGCATCTTGCAGTTGATGGAGATTTCAGGGATGCACATCCAGGGCATGAAGCTCCATTCCACCACATCCCAAAGATGCTCTATTGGGTTGAGATCTGGTGACTGTGGGGGCCATTTTAGTACAGTGAACTCATTGTCATTGTCATGTTCAAGAAACCAATTTGAAATGATTTGAGCTTTGTGACATGGTGCATTATCCTGCTGGAAGTAGCCATCAGAGGATGGGTACATGGTGGTCATGAAGGGATGGACATGGTAAGAAACAATGCTCAGGTAGCCGGTGGCATTTAAACGATGGCCAATTGGCACTAAGGGGCCTAAAGTGTGCCCAGAAAACATCCCCCACACCATTACACCGCCACCAGCCTGCACAGTGGTAACAAGGCATGATGGATAAATGTTCTCATTCTGTTTACGCCAAATTCGGACTCTACCATTTGAATGTCTTAATAGAAATCGAGACTCATCAGACCAGGCAACATTTTTCCAGTCTTCAACAGTCCAATTTTGGTGAGCTTGTGCAAATTGTAGCCTCTTTTTCCTACTTGTAGTGGAGATGAGTGGTACCCGGTGGGGTCTTCTGCTGTTGTAGCCCATCCGCCTCAAGGTTGTGAGTGTTGTGGCTTCACAAATGCTTTGCTGCATACCTCAGTTGTAACGAGTGGTTATTTCAGTCAACGTTGCTCTTCTATCAGCTTGAATTAGTCGGCCCATTCTCCTCTGACCTCTAGCATCTACAAGGCATTTTCGCCCACAGGACTGCCACATACTGGATGTTTTTCCCTTTTCACACCATTCTTTGTAAACCCTAGAAATGGTTGTGCGTGAAAATCCCAGTAACTGAGCAGATTGTGAAATACTCAGACCGGCCCGTCTGGCACCAACAACCATGCCACGCTCAAAATTGCTTAACTCACCTTTCTTTCCCATTCTGACATTCAGTTTGGAGTTCAGGAGATTGTCTTGACCAGGACCACAACCCTACATGCATTGAAGCAACTGCTGGTTGACTAGATAATCGCATTAATGAGAAATAGAACAGATGTTCCTAATAATTCTTTAGGTGGGTGTATATTAGACTAGTGTACCAACCCACCTGACATATTGCTCTGCGTCACAGTTACTGCATATTGTAATGTACTCTGTCCAACAATACTGTGCACTTTTAGATGATAGACTGTGTGACTTCTGTTTTCTTTTGCTAAGTATAATGTAAAAATAAAAATATCTGGCAAAAGATGTTCAGTGAATTCTAGAGCTCAGGAAGGAGCAGGACATCAGGCCCTTCAAAGAGGCCAACAGATTGTTGAGTTGTAATCCCCTTGATATTTTAGTTGGAGCAAACACTCACTCTAATACAATAAGTGATAATGGAAGACTAACAACTTCCACATCTTGCTCATCGGCATGTGGCTGTTGGGGACCTGCACATGCAGGAAGAAGTGTAGGAGGAGGAGGTGGTGGATGGGGGACATGGAATTTTCACAGGCACAGTTTAGGAATGCAGCTGACACTCATTGTGGCCCACACAATAATGATGACAATGTTCATTCTGAACATACATCATAGTTTGGGGTGGAGACTGAAATCACTGAATCCTTTGACAAAGCTGGTAAGCGGCATGCTCGGTTGCTTATGTACTGACAAGTTTATTGTTAGCATCAAGCAAAGAGATGACTATTTGATAGCCTTGCGTTTAGACCCTTGCTGCAAAAAGAAAATTGGGGAATTTTTACCTGGTTCCAAAAGGGAAACAAATTGTCCTATTACCAGAATATTGTATGTAGTCAGCTTGAAACAGATTTTGCCAAGCAGATGCCTTTCGGCTGCATGTCTGACCAGGAGTTCCCTCTATGCACCCCTCTGAGTCACTGTTTAACCACTTCTGCAACCATTTTATTACAAATAGCAAAAGGAGTTACCTGAACAATTTGCTCAACATAATGGAACAGTTTTCTCAACCTTTGCGCCAACCTGACACACATCAGAAAAGGTGCTTCGCCTGAACCACCATGTTTATTTGTACCTTGACTGTGGCCTTTCTCAGACAAAAACCCTAATCCATCACCCCATGGACTTCTAGGTCAGGCGATTGGACCAGTGGCAGGAACTGGCCCAGTTTGCCATCAATGTACTGTCTTGTCCACCCGCCAGTGCGTTGTCAGTATATTCAGTGTGGCGGGTACCGTCATTACACAAAAACTGACTAAATTGTCCTCCACAAATGTGGAAAACATTACATTTGTGAAAATGAAGCAAGTATGAAGCTGTGAGGATTTTCACACACATCAGGCTGATGCCATTGCTATAGCTGGGACTGGCTATTTATCACTGGGCCAATGTTCCATACCAAACCTTTCCATCATGTTCCATACTGTGCTGCTGTTGTCACTAGTATGACCCCTACAACACACACATCTACTACCTTGTCTATACTTACTCTTGCTGTGAACCCTACCCGGCAGAGTATAACAAATCTGAAGTCTTTCAAAAAATTTTATAATTTTTGACAGCCTTTGTACTTTTCATGACAAAAAATATGTTCTCTTACAAACACACCAAACCTATAATTTTTGAACAGTTTGTTAAACACAAACCATTGATTTTTCCAATACCATTGTGTGTATAAACAGTCAAGCATCTACCACCAAAAAGGGTTAATTTTTGTATAATTATTTATTTATTTTAAAAAGCATAACGAGTCCAAGCAGTGTATTTTCAAGCATGCTGTTTATTACCAATGGCTCCCATCCATTTACCCATAACTATATACAATGCATTTGGAAAGGTTTAAACATTTCGTTATGTTGTGGCCTTGTGCTAAAATACTGAATACCCAATAATAACAAACTGAAAACAGAATTTATTAACAGAAAAATGAGAATATTGCATTGATATACGTATTCAGAGCCTTTACTCAGCACTTAGTTGAAGCACATTTGGCAGAGATTACAGTGTAAACATGCATTATGACCTGTTATTTTTTGTCTGTTGTGAGGTCTGATGACTATTGGGTGTCTGATCTGAGGACCGTCAGATGAAGATTGGGGGTCTGATGAAGATTGGTGGCTCTGATGAAAAAAAAAATTCTTAATTTTCCTACTATAAAACCTAGGTGCGTCTTATGGTCAGATGTGTCTTATAACGTGAAAAATATGGCATAAATACAGTTATGCAAAGGTGTTTAGTAATACTTTGCCTTTGAATGGCGTTGATAATTTATATTTACAGTAAACAGTATAATAAACAGTACTGTTTATTATACCATGCCTTTTCCAATATGTTGCTGAGAGGAGATATGACCCAAGATTGGTGGATACATACAAGTTACTTGGTCCTGAAGTGTGAGCATGCATAGATATATGGATAGCAACTTTCTTACGTAGACATAATGACTGAAAGAAGGGTATATGCTCAAGCAGTGTGACTATGCCCCTGAGTGTGATAAACCAAGTTGTCTATAAAGACCACAGAGGAGAGGGAATGTGCAAGGGTGCTGGAGACTGACGCTAGGGGTATGAGAAGCCAGATGCTATCAAATTTCTACGTGGAATATTGGCCATGTGGAGACTGTAAATGGAAAATGTTGTAAGTCTACCAAGGACTACAAGAGAGACATGTCTGGCTAGAGAGATTGCTACTGACAGACACATATACCCCTTTTTCTTGGAAAGATTACAATTGCTGCACCACAAGTGAGAAACACAATTGCCACCTTTGCTGCATTGCTTCTGTGAGTTTGACTGTTTAGGAAGAACTGAGCTAATAACCTGGAAATATGTGGAGAGTCTGTACAGGCTTCATAATTTCTCTGCTCGAACATGCTTAATGACAAGCTTTTTTAAACTCTCCAATATCTCTTGGTTTCTCAAACTGTATACAATAGGATTAATAAATGGCGTTAACACTGTATAGATTAAAGACTTAAACTTTATTTGATTCCGAGAATTATCTCTGGCTGGCACCATATATATAGTGATCAGAGTGCCATAGTAGATGCAGACAATCACTAGGTGAGAGCTACAGGTGGAGAATGCCTTTTTCCTTCCAGTAACAGAGGAAATGTTGAGGATGGTAACAAAGATGCAGATATAAGATACAACAACAAATAGAAATGGAAAAAAGATAGTAAGAAAGCAGATTACCAAGTCTTCCCAAATTATTATCGAATTGTCTGAAGATGAAATTTCAAGAATTTGTGCTATGTCGCAAAAGAAATTGTCAATGTCACTCGAATTACAAAACTGAAGCTGGAATATAAAAATAATTTCACTCGAAATAAGAATGTAAGAAAATATCCAAGAAAAACACACAAGGTAAAGACAATTTCTAGTATTCATAACAGAGGCATAGCGTAATGGGTGACAGATAGCCATGTATCGATCATAGGACATAATGGTTAGTAGGAATGACTGTGTAAATGCAAGAAAGCTATGTAAATAGTATTGAAGAATGCATCCAGTTATAGATAAGTGATCATTCCCCCACAGTATGATATGTAACAGTGCTGGTAGAATATTTGATGTGAATAATATGTCAGAGATTGCTAGATTCTTAAGGAAGAAGTACATGGGATGTTTAAGATGCTGACAGACTGAAACCAAAACAATAACAAGAAGATTTCCAACCAATATAACAATGAAAATGGCAAGGAAGACAAGGAACAAGAAAATATTATATTTGTAGTCATAAAGGTTTTTGAATCCATGGAGAGTAACATGATTTACAGCGGTGTAATTGTCTTCACACATGATACTAGGATATAATAATTCCTTTGGACCTGGAGTGATAAAGTAGAAAGGGCTGTCAGAACTGAAATATGCAGATCATGACAGTATAATAATACATGAACGACAAAGTATTTGGATGAGGAAATGCATTTAGGGCTTTAGCTGTAGTGGGTGCAGAGGAAGGGGCTCAGCAAGTAAAGCGTGTTTATCAATAGGCTCGCAAGGAAAGCACTTTACAAGGAAAAAATAAGACTTTCAGTTTAGCACAATTTATTACATACTACACACACAATTGCCACTCTTGGTAACTCAGACATGTACGGTATGCCAGACCTTTAAAATGTAACTCTTGGAGAGCACCTAGTCAGCGTAAGAAGTCTTGTAGTCCATGCAACGCTCCTTAATAGTCAACCGTTTAAACATAGTGCATAAGATAAATAAAATAAAATAAATGGGTTTTGAGGAGCTCTTACAAATTAAAATAAAGTAAGGTTTCGTTGCTTAAAATACATGAATAACAATTGAATGAATGCAGGCCAAAGGTGTGAATAGAAATGACTGGGCCCCACAGCAAATGTTTGAAAGGGCCCCTCTCCGCCAGCAACTTCTTCACAATTTCCAACTCCTGTGCATGCCCCACTCCTGTGACTAGTCAAGATCGCGCTCTCAGACGAGATCCAGCAGCCGTTCCTGCCGTTTCCTACAGCGTCACTATATATAATGTCATTGTATAATACGGTTGAGGGTGCCCTGACAATAAAATCTTTTAGTCCTCCTCCTCCTAGGGGGGCCCCTTCTGAGTTTTGGCCCCAAAGCAGCCACTTCCCCCTCTTCCCCTGTAGCTACTAGCTACGCCCCTGACACATGGCCGATATTAAGGTGGTGAACCTGGAAGTGAAAAAGTATAATGCAAGTTCACAACAAATACAACATGAATAAACATAAGAGCGATACATAATACATGATATAAAGTAAGCCACTGAAAGAAGTTCATAAATAAAAATAGAAGAATATAAGGTAAAGAGATCGGCAAGAGATGGAACAGAAAAGTCAAAGGCCTGCAGATCTGCTACAGGGTTAGCAAAAGTCAACTGAGCGCTACAGTGCAGTCAATAATACATTTGCTGTGTAGACACACTCATTTTATGCATCTTTATGTTTCAAATCTGTCATACTTATAGTTGCAAAATAAAATTAAAAATGGCACATTTTTTGCATTATTTGTCTAAGGTAAATTATATCACTTTTTTCTTGCATTTTATTTTATAGATGTGACCTTGCGTGTATTCCTGCATTAAAATGAGTGTGTCTAATGTGTTACAGTATGACCACATGGTCAGATTTCCTGATGCAGTTTTAGAAGCCAAAATCACAAATGGATCGTAAAAGTAGAGAAAGTATTAAGGTCAGGTACTATTTTTCTTTTCTGAATTCAGTTCTGATTGTAACTAACAAAACTGCATCAGGAAACCTGAACGTTTGGTTGTACCCTTAGAATTCTCCAGATATACTATAAGTTATGTTCTCCAGTATATTTTGTATTCACCCCCACTCCACAGAAATGTATTTTTAAAAAGCCACTTTTTTTGCAGTGGGACATCATTATTAGGGTGGCATCATGTGACAGGCAACTTTAAAAAACAAACTTCAGTTCCTGTAGATTATGCACAAAAAATACACCCATTAACAAAAAAATAAATAAAAATTGCTCCCAAATAAAGGAGTCAGATTGCAGCAAAACTCAAATGCAATGATATGCCAGACAGATATAGGTGTAGTCTAATTAGACACAGGGTCTTGCCAGAAGACAGTGAAAACACGCTTCTCCCACTTCCCTATAAAAAGACTCTCAAAGGCTACTTTCGTTAAATATGTCTCTACAATTTACTCAAATACATTTTGCCCAGTGGACAGACTTTGAGAGAGGACACATCATTGTACTGAGAGAAGCAAGATAGTCATTACAATGAACTGCCCGCCATCTCAGTTGTTCTGATCTAGCTGTGTGGAGCTGTTGGGAGGACCACCAATAGAGAGGGTCGTTTGATCCACCAACAAGCACGGGTAGCTCCCAAAGTTTTTTGTCCACCATCCAGACACAGGTGGCACATTTGTTTCACACACCTCTTTCTGCCTGGACCATTTCCAGGCACTTGGCAAAAGAAAATTTGGTGTCAGTACATTGCATGTTCTGCTATTGATGGGCAACCACTATCATCTTTGTCTGCAGTGGTGTCATGAATAAAAACCTGGACTGCTATGAACTGGCACCTTATCGTCTTTAGCAACAAAACAGGTTCTGTTTGAGATCTGCCGACGGTGGAGGTCCAGTATGGAGGCCTCGTGGTGAGCACTTCAATCCTTCCTTTGCTGTGGAGCAACACACTGTCCCAACTGCTGGTGTGATGATCTTGGGAGCCATCACATACAACAGTCGATCACCCCTAGTAGTGATATGAGGGACACTAAACACTTAGTGACATGTACAGGACATTCTGCGGCCACGTGTGTTACCTCTCATGGCAGGGCTTCCAAAAGGCATTTTTCAGCAGGATAATGCTTCCCCACACACAGAAAGGATTTTCTAGGAATGTCTCTCTCAGACTGCAACACTTCCTTGGTCTGCCCGGTCACCTAGATTTCTAGATCACTAATTGAGCATTTATGGGACCAGCTGGGACGCCAGCTTCGGTAACCTATGCCAAGTGCGCAGGGTTTACAGGCCAAGCTGCAACATCTGTGGGTAAATATGCTGCAGGAAACCATATAGAACCTGCATGCCTCAATGTATGCCTCCATGCCCAACTGTCCCCAACAGGATACCAGAATCTCCTTTCAATTGTACAATTTTTCCTAATAAACTAATCCTTTCGCTCTAATATTGTAATTACTTACATATATCATCATTATTCATTATCATAACATCATATTCACACATATAAAGTGTACTCCATGTACTACAAAACAGGTCACATAGGCAGTTGGATGGTCCATAAGTGTAAATGGCTTAAAAATACTACACCTAGATCATGCAGTGCAAAATAAGCGGAATAAGTGACTTTACTTTATTCAACGCTGGTAATGTAGGCATCCATTCGGGTCAATATTCTGTCCTGACCACATGTGTAAAGTAATGAACAGCATCATAAGGATCTATGAGGCTGTAAGCTAAGATCATTAGACCTGTGGTTTGGTTAGGATTTGTGGCCGTAATATAAATGCTAAAATGCACCCACATTAGAGCTTTCTAAATGAGGCCTTAGTTTGCTGAGGTGGGGGGGGGGGGGGGGGGGGGGGTCTCATTTTGTTTTCTACTATGACCCAGACAATTGCTTTAGGCCTCATGCACACGGCCGTTGTTTTGGTCCGCATCCGAGACGCCGTTTTGGCGGCTCGGATACGGACCCATTCACTTCAATGGGGCCGCAAAAGATGCGGCCAGCACTCCGTGTGCTGTCCACTTCTGTTGCTCCGTTCCGTGGCCCCGCTAGAAAAATATAACATGTCCTATTCTTGTCCGTGCTTTGTAGACAAGAATAGGCATTTATAGTAAAGGCTGTCCGTGCCGTTACACAAATTGCGAAACGTGCACGGACGCCATCCGTGTTTTGCGGATCTGCAATTTGCGGACCGCAAAACACACCACGGTCCTGTGCATGAGGCCTTAGAAGTATGCAATAATCAAGTTCAAGTGTGTTTAAATATTTTTAAGGTATATTAATTAGACTATATAATGCTATCCAGGGCTGGTGACCTCATCTGCTTACCAAAAGAAAGCTGAATTTCCACTGATGATCTAGAATGAATGATGAAATAGTTCTTCATGCATGATAAACTACTTGCAAAGAGTAAAATATTGTATATATACATAAGGGCAAAATACAGGCGCAGCAATGTCCCTGGATGATGTATCCTTTACATTCCTCTTCCATGTAACTCGAGACACTTACTCTCTATTGGTTTTATATCCTGGTTTATAAAGTGTTAGTCAAATCCTTGTGGGTATCAACATCTGAGAAAAACAATAACATAAAATCCCCGGTGCATTTCTAAAAGAAAACAAGAAATCCAATTAGATTTGTTTATTAAAACTTTGAAAGGCTTCTTCGGTACAGAAGTGTGTGGAGCACTAGCTTCATCTTACAAAAGTTGTAAAATTAATATACTGTATTGTTCGCCCTATAAGATGCACCTGCTCATAAGACACACTTAAGTTTTAGAGGAGGAAAATAAGATTTTTTTTTTTTTAACTAAAGGTGTGTTAAAATATTTTATAAAATAATACCCTGTTATAGGGGGATCTGCTGCGACACACTGTTATGCGCGGGATCTGCTGTTGACACAACATTATAGGGGGGGGGGATCTGCTGCTGACACAATATTATGGGGGGATCCTGCTGCTGACATAATATTATAGGGGGGATCTGCTGTGATGCACTGTAATGGGGAGGGTCTGCTGTGACACAGATCTGCTTGTTCAGACTCTCTCTCCTTCCTACAGCCTAGGGGGTCCCCTAGCAGCTCATACCTCCCCCACTTTGAGGGGGGGAAATGCATCTTTATTTGAAGATTAATGACCACTTGATTTATTTAATAAACTGTTATTTCTTAATTTGCTAAGTGGTCAGTATTTTTAGTTTTCAATTTGCATTTCTATGCATTGTGTACCTGGATCTCCAGCAGTTAGCTCAGTATACAGTTAAAGGGGTATTCCCATCTTAGACAATGGGGGCATATCGTTAGGATATGCCCCCATTGTCTGATAGGTGCGGGTCCCCGCACCTATATCGAGAACGGAGTGGGGAGCGCTGTGGTTGGAGGACCCCAGATTTCCCGGGCCACCACCAAGCGCTAATCCCCGCCTCTCCTATAGGAGTGAATGGGAGCGTGCCCATGCTCCCATTCATTTCTATAGGGAAGACAGCAATAACAGAGCCAGCACTCGGCTATTTTCGGCGGCCCCATAGAAATGAATGGTGGGCGGCTGCGCATACGCAGTGCGCTCTCTTTCACTTTCGGGGCTCCGTTCTCGGTGGGACCCACACATAGCGATATGCCCCCATTGTCTGAGATGAGAAAACCCCTTTAAGTCGAGCAGTTTGGTTCAGTAGAACCACTAAAGGTTCATATACCGTGGACATAATAAAGATGCTAAAATGTGGCTAAAACTATGTCTGGTCTTAGAGGGGTTGTCTTACTTCAGCAAATAGCATTTATCATGTAGATAAAGTTAATACAAGGCACTTACTAATGTATTGTGATTGTCCATATTGCCTCCTTTGCTGGCTGGATTCATTTTTCCATCGCATTATACACTGCTTGTTTCCATGGTTACGTCCTTTGGTGGTAGTGCTTGCACAATATAGGTAAAAGTGCCGGCCTCTCTGCAGCAGTGGCCGTAACTTCTGGAAACGATCAGCGTATAATGTGATGGAAAAATGAATCTAGCTAGCAAAGGAAGCAATATGGACAATCTCAATACATTAGTAGGTATCTTGTTAGAGATAAGCGAATTTCTAAAAAATTTGATTCAGAACTATTGCTGAATTTCCCCAAAAAAGATTTTATTTGTGATGAATCACATTTAAAAAGAAAGCTATTTCCTGGCTGCAGAGAGCCTGTATAGTGGTGTAGAACACTGTGCCTTGCAGTAACACGCATAGGGAGTCTGCTGTGGTAGTGAAATAATACTGTGAGTCCGTATGACATGCAGATGACAGGGGTCGCTCTTAGAATCACTGCACACTTCACTTATTTGGTCAGTTATGGGCCAAAACTAGTCAAACAACTCAAGTGTTAACTCAGCCTTACAGGTCAATGTTAGCGTCAGGTATAAAGAGCGTGAAAGAGCGCACTTTTCGTCAGCTGATTTAACATAGATTTCTACAGAATCTGTTCTGTTACACGCTGAGACAAGTAGTGTCCCTCTGACAGAGTGGAGAGGTGTCAGCAGTAAGTTTGTGTCAACGTCACTGTTATGGATGAGCATCAGGTAGGGTTCGGCCGAACTTCGTTTCAAAGTTCGATTTGGGTTCTGAATTTGACCCAAACAACAAACCGCATTGAAGTCAATGGGGACCAAAACTTTGGAGCACTAAAATTGTTCTAAAAAAGTCATACAAAGGGCTAGAGGGTTGAAAAGGGCTACAAATGGGACGTAAAATCAGTACAATTGCCCTGCAAACAAATGTGGATAGGGAAATGACTAAAATAACCTAAAATATATAAAGATAAAAAATAATCTTGAACCAAGAGACGGAGGTCAAAATGGAATAGGAAGTTGAGGCTGTGGACAAAATAACATAAAATATGTTCCCATAGAAATACATGGGGCCTCAGTGAGAAACGGATTGCATCCGCAAGCAAGTGCGGGTGCGATGTGTTTTTCACTGATGGTTGCTATAAGATGTTGTTTGTAAACCTTCAGTTTTTTATCACGCGCGTGAAAAAAAAACGCATCAAAACTGACTGAACTTGCTTGCAAAATGGTGCTAGTTTCAATGAACGCATCTGGAGATAATCCATCATGCTTGTGTGAAAGAGGCCTTAGACGGATGAAGGGGTGTTCTTAATTTAAAAAAGAATTTGAGTGTCACACACACTCCACAGAAGAATTCCTTCTCCCACATTAGTTGAATGGATGCAAAATGTGTCGTCTTATTACAATTCTTAATTCTTTTGGGGGAAGGGGGTGGGTTTGGTAACTGACAACCACCAAACATTGGGAGATGGCAAAAAGAACGCACAATGTGCGCTGCAGCATAACAATGGCTAGGTGCGCCCGATATACGTCTCTACTCTGCCAATATAAGATATAATAATCTTGAGCCTGGAGGCGGAGGTCCCAGTGGAGGAGGAGACGGACGTGGCGGTGCAGTCGTAAGAGGCGGAGGAGGTCACCAACCTTTTTTATTTTTTTATTTGTAGAGGCCCCAAAACATTGGGAAATAGCAACGAGAATGCACAAAATGCACTGAAGTACAATGGCTAGGTGCGCCCGGTATACTTCTCTACTCTGCCAACATAAGACATAATAATCTTGAGTCTGGAGGCGGAAGTGGCGGTGCAGGTGGAAGAGGCTGAGGAGGTGGGGGACCCACCCTTTTTTTTTTTTGTTTGTGGAGGCCCCAAAACATAGCAAAGAGAGCACATTAACTGTGCTAGAGTATAACAATGGCTGGGTGCAGCTGGTATACCTCTCTACTTTGGCCAACATATGGAACAGTCCTGTGGGATCCATGCCTGGTTCATTTTAATGAACGATGTGCCTGTCTGTGATCATCCCCCTGCCGTGCTAAACACACGTTTGGACAATACACTTGCCGCAGGGCAGGCCAGCACCTCCAAGGCATAAAGGGCAAGCTCAGGCCATGTGCCCAATTTGGAGACCCAGAAGTTAAATGGGGAAGACCCATCAGTCAGTACGTGCAGACATGTGGACACGTACTGTTCCACCATGTTGCTGAAACGCTGCCTCCTGCTTAGACGGTCCGTATCAGATAGTGGTGCTGTATATTGTGGCGTGCAGACAAAGCTTTTTCACATTTCGGCCATGCTAACCCTCCCTTCTGAGTTGCTGTCTGTGCCCCAGCTGCGTTGGCTACTTCCTCCTCTGTCTCCACCTCGTGCAGTAGAGCCTCTACCAGCATTCGCTAGTACTTGAGCATCTTCTGTTCACGCTCCAGTGATGGATGTAAGGGCGGCATGTTGTCCTTGTAGCGGGGATCCAGCAGGGTGGCCACCCAGTAATCATCATCGGTTAGAATGTGGGAAAATCTGCAGCATGTAGACGTTCATGTGTGCCAGGCTGCCCAGAGGCAATGACAAGCTGTCCTCGGAGGGAGGTGGATCATCTGTGTCCTCTGTATCTCCCCAGCTTATCTCTAGGTATGCTAGTGAGCTGGTTTGGGTGCCACCCTTCTGTGAATGGGGATCCTAATCCTCATCTTTCGAAACTGTGCCCTGGATGAACAGTTGGGTACCTAGCTGCTGTTGGTGCAGGAGCCCATGCTCTTAGCCACTTGTGGAAGACTGGCCTGATAACCGTGGGAATGATTCCTGTTCCTCCTCCTCTTCCTCCTGCACCACATCCTCATCCATCAGCGCTTGAAGCATTTTTTCAAGGAGACATAGAAGTGGTATAGTAAGGCTGATGATGAAGTCATCACCGCTGGCCATGTTGGTGGAGTACTTGAAGCAGCACAACATGGCATACAAGTCCCACATGGAGACCCGCTCGTCAGTGGGGAAATGTTGCTGTTCCGCAGAACGTCTCACTACTGCGTGCAGCAGCTGAAACTCCACTATCACCTGCTGCTGCTCACAGTCTCTCCAGCATGTGCAAGATGGAGTTCCAACTGGGTACATCACATATAAGGTGGTGAGCGGGAAGGCCAAAGTTATGCTGCAGCGCAGACAGCCAAAAGCACGCACAGACAGCTCTCACTTTCTGCAGCATCTTTGACATATCAGGGTAATTCTTCAGGAACCTCTGCACCACCAAGTTCAGCACATGCGCCAGGCAAGGTATGTGCGTCAAACTGGCTAGCCACGGAGCTGCTACGAGATTTTGCCTGTTGTCACACACCACCAGGCCGGGCTTGAGGCTCAGCGGCACCAACCACTCATCGGTCTGTTGTTCCATGCCCGCCCACTGCTCCTGCACGGTGTGGAGTCTTTCCCCCAAACATATGAGTTTCAGAACAGCCTACTGTTGTTTCCCCCTGGCTATGCTGAAGTTGGTGGTGCAGGAGTTGCTCTGACATGATGAGGAAGCGGTAGAAGGGAAACCAGAGGAGGAAGCAGAGTAGGAGGAGGAGGCAACAGGAGGCACAGAGAAAGGTCAAGCAATCCTTGGTGGCGGTAGGACATGCGCCAAACTGCTGTCCCCATTACATTTACCCAGTGGACAGTTAGGGAGATATTATAATGTCCTTGCCCATACCTACTGGTCCACGTGTTGGTGGTTATGTGGACCTTGCCACTGATGGCGTTGCGGAGTGCACACCTGACTTTTTCTGCCACTTGTTTGTGCAGGGCAGGGATAGCCCACCTTGTAAAGTAGTGGCAGCTGGGAACCAAGTACTGTGGGACAGGTGCCATCATTACTTTTTTAAAACACAATTTTGAAATGCTAGCATGCAGGGCCAGGGCTTATGGGTGGGTAGGGGGTACTTCCTCTTTCTCTCCATGTGTTTGGGGGATGGACGTCTGAATGCTGGGTGACGGTTGTGATGGTATAGCTGCCACATCCTCTGTTTGCGGGGTGGCAGGTGCCCCTGTCACTCCAGAGAGGGAGCAAGAGGCTGAGACCACAGTAGAAGAGGGAACAGGAGCAGCTTTTGATATTTCGTGGTTCTTGAGGTGTCTACTCCACTGCAGCTTGTGCTTTGCACTTAGATGCCGGATCATGCGGGTGGTGCTCAGGTTGAGAACATTTGTGCCTCACTTCAGGCTCTGACTGCACAGCGTGCAAACCACCGTTGTCCTGTCATCAACACACTGCCTGAAGAACTGCTATGCCAGGGAACTCCTTTATGCCGGCTTTGATGTGCTATGTCTCTAGGCGAGTTGGGCAGTAGCAGGTGTACCAGCTGGGAGACGGCTGCTCTGCTTTTGCACCTTGCTCCCTCTTTTGCTGTTCAGCTGGCGCTGTGTGTCCCCCCTCCTTTTCCTCCAAACACGTCACTTGCATGACCTGGATGCCATGTCTAGGACCTCATCATCCTCCCCATCATCTTACACCCACTCCTCAACCCTGCCCTCCTGGCTGGTCTGCACACTGTTGAAAGCTCCAGCAGCTGACACCTGTGTTTTGTCATCGTCATCAGAGACATGCTGCAGTGGTTGTCTTATGTCCTCATCCTCAAACATATGTGGTTGAGCATCAGTGCACTTAATCTCTGTCACTTTTAGGGCAGGGCTAGGTGGATGGTCCGCAAAAACACCGCCACCAGAGTCATGAAAAAGCATAAGTGACTGTTGCATGACTTGGGGCTCAGACTGCTTGACTGATGTGCAAAGGGGTTGCCCATGGGCTGTTGGTGCCAACTCTGTGCTTTCAGCAGTGGACCGGCTGAAAGACAAGGTGAAAGAACTGGAGACATGTCAGCCATCCAATCTACTACCACCTCTACTTTTTCTGGCCTCACCATTTTTAGAGCGGTATTAGGGCCAACCCCCCAAATAAAGGTAGGACACACCAACCCGATTGACCAGCTGAATAACTATTATATATCCCTATCACAGTGGCAAGTACAGTGTTTTTTCAACCCAAAAAATAGGTAGATCACAATGACCCAATTAACCGACTTAATAACTACTATATATCCCTGTAACGGTGGCAAGTACAGTGATAAAAAAAAAAAAGAATGGGTAGGTAACACCAACCCAATTAACCGTCTGAATAACTAATAGTTTTTTTTTAACCCAAATAATGGGTAGATCACACCGACCCAATTAAAAGTCTGAATAACTATCATATATCATGTGACGGTGGAAAGCAGTTTTTTTTTAACCCAAAAAATAGGTGGGTCACATTATATATCCCTGTGGAGGTGGCAAGTGCAGTGTTTTAACACAAAAAATAGTTAAGGCTCTCCGACCCAATTAACCGGCTAAATAAGTATTATCTATCCCTGTGACAATTTAAAGTACAGTGTTTTCTTTAACTAAAAAAATAGGTAGGTCACACCGACACAATTTACCATCTGAATAACTATTATATATCCCTGTGACAGTAGCAAGTAAAGTTTTTTCAGCAAAAAATAAATAAAATAGGTATGTCTCACCCACACAATTAACAGACTGATTAACTGTTATATTTCCCTGTCACTGGTGCGAAGGGGTCGTACTGCACCGAAACAAAATGCCAACAGGTCACCCTCAGATTGAACACCACGATTAAGTATGTTATTTCTGTCTCACTGGTGCAAAAGAGCTGTATTGCATCTATCAATAATGCCTACTGGTCACCAGTAGAGTTGAGCGAACCCGAACTGTAAAGTTCGTACCGAACTTTAGGTTTTTCGACACCCGGACCCGAACCCGAACATTTACGTATTATTTTGGGTTTGGTGTTTGGCGCTTTTCTGGCGCTTTTGAAAGACTGCACAGCAGCCAATCAACAAGCGTCTTACTACTTGCCCCAAAAGGCCATCACAGCCATGCCTACTATTGGCATGGCTGTGATTAGCCAACTGCAGCATGTGACCTAGCCTCTATTTAAGCTGGAGTCACGTAGCGCCACCCGTCACTCTGCTCGGATTAGTGTAGGGAGAGACTGCAGCTGCTGTGAGGGAGAGATCAGGGAGAAATCTTATCAAGAACTGTTTTTTGTACTCAGCGATCTACAGAAAAAGTGTTTTGTGGGTGCAGTGCACAATTTTTTGAAGCCTGCCCTGAGCCAACTACTGCTGAAAACGTTCTTCAGTTAGTCAATATCAATACATGATCAGCAGCCATTTTATGCAACGATAGTGCACCAGCACAGGCTATCTGCATGTCTGCAAGTTCAGAAATACAGCTTTTTGCTTACTGGGGTAAAAAAATACATCTGTTAAATATAGTGCACATCTGGGATTAAACGTGCATAAGTGACTGTCACATTTAGGACAGAAATACAGCTCTTTGGTTACTGGGGTGAAAAAAGCCTCTTATATATTGCACATCTGGGATTACATGTGCATAAGTGACTGTCACATTTAGGCCATAAATATAGCTTTGGCATACTGGGGTGAAAAAAGCCTCTGATATACTGCACATCTGGGATTACACGTGCATAAGTGAATGTCACATTTAGGCCAGAAATACGGCTTTTTGGTTACTGGGGTGAAAAAACCCTCTAATATACTGCACATCTGGGATTACACATGCATAAGTGACTGTCACATTTAGGCCAGAAATACGGCTTTTTGGTTACTGGAGTGAAAAACCCTTTAATATACTGCACATCTGGGATTACACATGCATAAGGGACTGTCACATTTAGGCCATAAATGCGGCTTTTTGGTTACTGGGGTGAAAAAACCCTCTAATATACTGCACATCTGGGATAAGACATGCATAAGTGACTGTCACATTTAGGCCACACATACCGCTGTCATATAGAGTTAATTTTTTTTTTTTAATGCAATACCCTACATCAGGGTTTTTATTGCCGGTTAATTATTTTTAACAGACTTAACCACTTTTTACTTTGCTTTGTAAATGCTAACTATGAGGCAAACATCTAAAAGGGGCGCGGTCATGGTTGTGGTGGTGGTGTTAGTGGAGCCTCTGGTGCAGGGAGAGGACGTGGCCATTCTGCCACAGCTACACGTCCTACTGAACCTACTACCTCAGGTCCCAGTAGCCGCCAGAATCTACAGCGATATTTGGTCGGGCCTAATGCCGTTCTAAGGCTGGTAAGGCCTGAGCAAGTACAGGTCCTAGTAAATTGGGTGGATCCAGCACGTTCACATTATCTACCACCCAGTCTTCTGCAGAAAGTGCACAGGTGGCGCCTGAAACCTATGCCCATCCGTCTGTCACATATCGGGGGACCTGTCTGAGCCTCAAGTCATGCAGCAGTCTCTTATGCTGTTTGAATACTCTGCTGTTAGGCTTTCCCAAGGGCATCCACCTAGCGCTTCCCCAGGGGTGGAAGACATAGAATGCACTGACGCACCACTTATGTTTCCTGATGAGGACATGGGAATAGCACCTCAGCACGTCTCTGATTATGACGAAACACAGGTGCCAACTGCTGCTTCTTTCTGCAGTGTGCAGACCGAAAAGGAGGTCAGGGAGGAAGACTGAGTGGAAGACGATGCAGGGGACGATGAGGTCCGAGACGCCACATGGAATGAAGGTCGTGCCACTGACTTTCAGAGTTCGCGTACAACAGCGTAGCAAAAGCGGGAGCAGGGTGCAAAAGCAGAGCAGCCGTCGCCAAAACAGTTTGCCTCCTACTGGCCACCGTCACCAGGGACCGAGCACACCAAAGACAGCTTCAAGGAGTTCCCTGGCATGACACTTCTTCACACAATGTGCTGACGACAAGACCCGAGTGGTTTGCACGATGTGCCATCAGAGCCTGAAGAGAGGTATTAACGTTCTGAACCTTAGCACAACCTGCATGACCAGGCATCTACATGCGAGACACGGGCTGCAGTGGAGTAAGCACCTTCAAAACCAAGAAAGGGCTCAGGCCCCTCCTGCTCCCTCTTCTGCTGCTGCCTCGGCCTCTTCCTCCACCTCTGGAGGAACGTTGGCACCTGCCACCCAGCAAACAGAGGATGTGCCACCAACAACACCACCTCCGTCACCAAGCATCTCCACCATGTCACACGGAAGCATTCAGCTTTCCATCTCACAAACCTTTGAGAGAAAGTGTAAATTCCCACCTAGCCACCCTCGATCCCTGGTCCTGAATGCCAGCATTTCTAAACTGCTGGCCTTTGAAATGCTGTCATTCAGGCTGGTGGAGACGGACAGCTTCAAACAGCTCATGTCGCTTGCTGTCCCACAGAACGTCGTTCCCAGCCGCCACTACTTGTCCAGGAGAGCCGTGCCCTCCCTGCACAACCAAGTATCGGATAAAATCAAGTGTGCACTGCGCAACACCATCTGTGGCAAGGTCCACCTGACCACAGATACGTGGACCAGTAAGTATGGCCAGGGATGCTATATCTCCCTAACTGCACACTGGGTAAATGTAGTGGCGGCTGGGCCCCAGGCGGAGAGCTGTTTGGTGCACGTCCTTCCGCCGCCAAGGATCGCAGGGCATCATTTTTTGCATCCTGTTGCCTCCTCTTCCTACTTGGCTTCCTCCTCCTCTTCTACCACCTCCTCATCCAGTCAGCGATAGACCTTCACCACCAACTTCAGCACAGCCAGGGGTAAACGTCAGCAGGCCGTTCTGAAACTGCTGTGTTTGGGGGACAGGCCCCACACCGCGCAGGAGTTGTGGCGGGGTATAGAATAACAGACCGATGAGTGGTTGCTGCCAGAGGGCCTCAAGCCCGGCCTGGTGGTGTGCGATAATGGACGAAATCTCGTTGCAGCTCTGGGACTAGCCGGTTTGACGCACATCCCTTGCCTGGCGCATGTGCTGAATTTGGTGGTGCAGAAATTCATTCACAACTACCCCGACATGTCAGAGCTGCTGCATAAAGTGCGGCCGTCTGTGCGCGCTTCCGGCGTTCTCATCCTGCCACCGCTCGGCTGTCTGCTCTACATCGTAACTTCGGCCTTACCGCTCACTGCCTCATATGTGACGTGCCCACCAGGTAGAACTCCACCTTGCACATGCTGGAGAGACTGTACGAGCAGCAGCAGGCCATAGTGGAGTTTCAGCTGCAGCACGCACGGGTGAGTCGAACTGCGGAACAGCACCACTTCACCACCAATGACTGGGCCTCCATGTGAGACCTGTGTGCCCTGTTGTGCTGTGTCGAGTACTCCACTAACATGGCCAGTGGCGATGACGCCATTATCAGCGTTACAATACCACTTCTATGTCTCCTTGAGAAAACACTTAGGGCGATCGTGGAAGAGGAGGTGGCCCAGGAGGAGGAGGAGGAGGAGGAGGAAGAGGGGTCATTTTTAGCACTTTCAGGCCAGTCTTTTAGAAGTGGCTCAGAAAGAGGATTTTTGCAACAACAGAGGCCAGGTACAAATTTGGCCAGCCAGGGCCCACTACTCGAGGACGAGGATGGGGATGAAGCATGTTCCCAGCGGGGTGGCATCCAACGCAGCTTGGGCCCATCACTGGTGCGTGGCTGGGGGGATACGGAGGATGCAGACTATACGCCTACCACAGAGGACAGCTTGTCCTTACCTCTGGGCAGCCTGGAACACATGAGCGACTACATGCTACTGTCATGGTCTTACCTTCTTGCTGTTCTCCTTCGTTTGACATGTGCTGGCGGCCATCTTGGTTTCTGGGTTTCTTGTAGCCTCCCACCCTGCGGCTTCTCCTTCCCACTGGGAGGAGCTGGATGCCTAGCTCATATATATAGGAGGTCTGTGGCTTCAGTTCCTTGCTTGGTCCTCCTGTGTTCACATGCTTCTAAGACTGCTGCTGCTTCTGGTTCCTGATTTTGGCTTCGTCTGACTACCCTGCTGGTTCCTGATCCAGGCTTCGTCTGACTACCCTTCTGGTTCCTGACCTCTGGCTTCGCAAGACCCTGCTTCGGTTTAGCCATCTGTTTGGACATTTGCCTGACAGCTTGATTTTCAATAAAGCCTTCTTATTTCCACTTATCTCTTGTTGTACGTCTGGTTCATGGTTCCATGACATTAGGACCAAGCCATGAATTCTGACGGTACAGGGCCATCCTCGCTACCTACGCTGGTTGCCAGACTTGATCAGCAGGATCACCTGTTGGGTCGGTTCGCTGTGGCGTTGCAAACCCTGCTTGAACGCACGGCTCATTTAGCTTCCGTTGCCGATGGGTCGGTTGTCGCTCCTGGGCCCGCTCCTACTGCCGCTCCGGTTGTTGCGCCAGAGTCTACCCTGACACCTGTTGCTGCACCTGCGGTGTTTCGGGGTATGACCGGTTCTGCCCCCCTTCCACAGCGCTTTGGGGGAGAGCCAACTCAGTGCCGAGGTTTCCTTAACCAGGTGGGCATTTATTTCGAGTTGCTGCCACATGCCTTTCCTACTGAGAGATCAAAGGTGGGCTTCTTGATCTCGCTGCTCTCGGACAAGGCCTTGGCCTGGGCCAGCCCTTTATGGGAGAACAACAATCCGGTGGTTGCCGAGTTTTCCGGTTTTGTTGCTTCTCTTCGGAAGGTATTCGATGTGCCGGCTCGTGCTGCCTCTGCTGCGAAGCTCCTTATGTCCATCAGACAGGGTTCACGATCCGTAGCTGAATACGCCATTGAGTTTCGTACCCTGGCAGCAGAGGTGGGCTGGAATAATGAGGCTCTGGTCGCTGCTTTCTCTCATGGTCTCTCGGATGCCTTGAAGGATGAGGTTGCAGCTAAGGACCTACCAGTGGAGCTCGAGTCTCTTATTTCTTTCCTGATTTTGATTGACACCAGACTCAGGGAGAGACCTTCCTTTAAGGAGAGCCTGCGGAGGTCTTCTAACAGATTGGCGCCTACGTTTGCTGTCCCACCCGTGCCTCCCTCTCCTCCCACGCCTCCTGGGGATGACTTGTCTGGGGGTGAACCCATGCAGCTGGGGTTTGCTCGCCTGTCCGAGGGGGAGAGGGTACTCCGGAGATGCGAGGGCCGATGCATGTACTGTGGTCTCGGTGGGCATTTTCGGTTGGCATGCCCGAACCGTCCGGGAAACGCTCGCACCTGAGATCCTGTCGGGGGCAGATCTTGGGTGGAGTCTCCTCGTCCCCGGTTTCCCGTGTTGACAAACCACTGATTACTGTTGTCCTCTCCTGGGTCGGGGGCTCGGTGACGACCCAGGCGTTGGTGGACTCTGGTGCTGGTGGTTTGTTCATTGATAGTGTGTTCGCTGCCGCCAATTCCATTCCTCTGCAGCCTCGAGGTTCCCCACTGGCTCTTGAGGCGATAGACGGCAGACCCCTTCTGCCGCCACACGTGACTCATGAGACCCTTCCAGTGGGGATGGCCATTGGTGCCGTTCACAGAGAGTCGGTCTGTCTCCAGGTTATTTCGTCTCCACACTACTCGGTGGTCTTGGGGTACCCCTGGCTCCAGAAGCATAATCCGACTTTCGATTGGAGATCGGCCGAGATCCTCTCGTGGTCACCGCAGTGTGGGGCTAGTTGCATCCATGGGTCTGTCAAGTTGCTGTGTACTTCCTCGGACTCTCTGTTGCCTCCTGAATACGAGGAGTACCGGGATGTATTCGATAAGGTGCGTGCGGCTGCCCTACCTCCGCACCGCCCATACAATTGTGCCATAGAGTTACAATCTGGTGCCGTTCCTCCTCGTGGCAAGGTCTATCCACTGTCGGTAGCGGAGAATGAGGCCATGGAGGAGTACGTGAGGGAGGCGCTTTCACGCGGACACATTCGCAAATCCTCGTCCCCGGCAGGGGCTGGATTTTTCTTTGTGAAAAAGAAGGGCGGTGAGTTGAGGCCTTGCATCGATTACAGGGGTCTCAATCGCATCACGATCAAGAACGCTTACCCGATACCCTTGATTTCCGAGCTGTTCGATCGCCTCAAAGGGGCCACGGTCTTTACCAAACTCGACCTGAGGGCGGCATATAACCTGGTAAGGATCAAGGCGGGCGATGAGTGGAAGACCGCGTTTAACACCAGGACCGGTCATTATGAATCCTTGGTTATGCCCTTTGGGTTGTGCAATGCGCCCGCAGTCTTCCAGGAATTCATCAACGATGTTTTCCGTGACCTGTTGC
Source organism: Bufo gargarizans (assembly GCF_014858855.1). NCBI lineage: Eukaryota > Metazoa > Chordata > Amphibia > Anura > Bufonidae > Bufo > Bufo gargarizans. Next base: position 127,404,231 of record NC_058089.1, on the reverse strand, counting down.
AGCAGTGTGTGGTGGTCTATTTGGATGACATCTTGGTATATTCTGAATCCATGGAGGCCCACATTCTGGATGTCAGACGAGTGTTGCAACGGTTACGAGAGAACAAGCTGTTCGGTAAGCTTGAGAAATGCGAATTTCACCGATCCCAGGTAACCTTCTTAGGTTACATCATTTCCGCTGAGGGGTTCTCCATGGATCCTGAGAAGGTTTCGGCTGTCTTACAGTGGCCCCAGCCCAGTGGTCTTCGTGCCCTGCAGCGCTTTTTGGGCTTCGCCAATTATTATCGGAAGTTCACCAGGGACTTTTCCATGCTAGCCAAGCCTCTCACGGATCTGACCAGGAAGGGCAGTAATCCCCAGGTCTGGCCGCTCGAGGCCATCCGAGCTTTTGAGGCTCTAAAGTCCGCCTTTGTGTCGGCTCCGATTCTGTCGCATCCCAACCCTGGGTTGCCTTTTGTCCTCGAGGTGGACGCGTCTGAGACGGGAGTAGGCGCCCTTCTGTCTCAGCGTAGAACACCAGAGGGTCCTCTGCTTCCTTGTGGGTTTTACTCCCGGAAACTGTCTTCCGCGGAGTGCAACTATCAGATTGGTGACAGGGAGTTATTGGCCATCGTGCAGGCCCTTAAAGAATGGAGGCACTTGCTCGAGGGCTCGGTGGTTCCGGTTCTCATCCTGACGGACCACAAGAATCTGACCTACCTCTCTGAGGCCAAGAGATTGACACCACGTCAGGCCAGATGGGCTCTGTTCTTGTCACGTTTTAATTACGTGGTCTCCTACCTACCCGGTTCCAAGAACATCAGAGCGGATGCCTTATCACGGCAGTACTCCGAGCTGTCCGGGGAGGAGTCGATTCCGACTTCGGTCATACCTCCGAATCAGATCCTGGCCGCCATTCGCACCAGCCTGACCTCTCCCCTGGGTGAGCAGATTTTGGCGGCTCAATCTGGTGCTCCCTCTGGGAGACCCAACGGCAGATGTTTTGTGCCTGAGGAGTTGCGCACTCGGTTGTTGCGAACCTACCATAACTCCAAGGCCGCGGGGCATCCTGGAAAGAATCAGCTGTCCTGGGCTGTTTCACGTCTGTTCTGGTGGCCTTCTCTACGTTCCGACATCGCCGCATATGTAGCGGCATGCTCCGTTTGTGCCCAGAGTAAGTCCCCTCGGCACCTTCCGTTGGGTCTTTTGCAACCCATAGCCACCGGGGAGCGTCCATGGTCACACCTGGGGATGGATTTCATTGTGGACCTCCCTGCATCCCGAGGCCATACGGTCATTCTCATGATTGTGGATCGGTTTTCCAAAATGTGCCACTGTGTTCCTCTCAAGAAGTTACCCTCTGCACAAGAGTTGGCCACGATTTTCGCCAGGGAGGTCTTCCGGTTGCACGGTTTGCCCAAGGAGATTGTGTTGGATCGGGGGAGTCAGTTTGTGTCCAGGTTCTGGCGCGCCTTTTGCTCCCAGTTGGGGATTCATCTCTCTTTCTCCTCGGCCTACCACCCTCAGTCCAATGGGGCCGCAGAACGATCCAATCAGGCCTTGGAGCAATTCCTTCGTTGCTATGTCTCCGATCACCAAGACAATTGGGTTGACCTCCTGCCTTGGGCTGAGTTTGCCAGGAACATGGCGGTGAACTCTTCCTCTGGGACGTCTCCCTTCATGGCCAATTATGGGTTCCAACCTGCCGTGTTACCGGAGGTATTCTCTCCCCAGGATATTCCGGCTGTGGAGGATCACCTTTCCGTCCTACGTGCTTCTTGGGTACAGATCCAGAGGTCCCTTGAGGTCTCTGCGCGGCGCCAGAGACTCCAGGCTGATCGCAGACGAGCGCCCGCTCCTTCCTACCAGGTCGGAGACCGCGTATGGTTGTCCACCCGCAACCTCAACCTTTGAGTGCCCACTCCCAAGCTGGCGCCTCGCTTTGTTGGTCCCTTCCGAGTGCTTCGCAGGGTAAACCCGGTAGCCTATGCCCTTGCGCTTCCTCCTGGCATGCGGATCTCCAACGTGTTTCATGTCTCCCTGTTGAAGCCACTGGTTTGTAATCGTTTCACTTCCTCGGTTCCTCGGCCTCGTCCGGTCCATGTGGGCAATCGTGAGGAGTATGAGGTGAGCAATATCCTGGACTCACGCCTGGTCCGCGGTCGGGTGCAGTTTTTGGTCCATTGGCGTGGTTATGGTCCAGAGGAGCGTTTCTGGGTTCCCTCCGCAGATGTCCATGCTCCTGCCTTGCTCCGAGCCTTCCACGCACGCTTCCCTCAGAAACCGTTCTTTACTCCGCGGAGGAGGGGCCCTTGAGGGGGAGGTACTGTCATGGTCTTACCTTCTTGCTGTTCTCCTTCGTTTGACATGTGCTGGCGGCCATCTTGGTTTCTGGGTTTCTTGTAGCCTCCCACCCTGCGGCTTCTCCTTCCCACTGGGAGGAGCTGGATGCCTAGCTCATATATATAGGAGGTCTGTGGCTTCAGTTCCTTGCTTGGTCCTCCTGTGTTCACATGCTTCTAAGACTGCTGCTGCTTCTGGTTCCTGATCCTGGCTTTGTCTGACTACCCTGCTGGTTCCTGATCCAGGCTTCGTCTGACTACCCTTCTGGTTCCTGACCTCTGGCTTCGCAAGACCCTGCTTCGGTTTAGCCATCCGTTTGGACTTTTGCCTGACAGCTTGATTTTCAATAAAGCCTTCTTATTTCCACTTATCTCTTGTTGTACGTCTGGTTCATGGTTCCATGACAGCTACAGTGTCTACGCAACGACTGCAGAGTTGCCCACATTTTAACGTGTGCTGACTACTGGGTGGCCACCCTGCTGGATCCCCATTACAAAGACAATGTGCCGTCCTTAATTCCCTCACTGGAGCGTGATTGGAAGATGCGCGACTACAGGCGAACGCTGGTAGACGAGCCCCTGAGATCATTCCCGACTGACGCCGGGGGACAAGTGGAAGCACAAGGCGAAGGCAGGGGAGGAGGAAGAGGTCGCCAACGCAGCTGTGTCAGCGCCAGCACCTCAGAAGGCACGGTTAGCATGGCCGACATGTGGAAAAGCTTTGTCACCTCGCCGCAACAACCGGCCCCAACTGCTGATATGGAGCATGTTAGCAGGAGGCAGCATTTAAACAACATGGTGGAACAGTACCTGTGCACACGACTGCATGTAGTGACTAATAGTTCTGCCCTATTTAACTTCTGGGTCTCCAAATTGTCCATATGGCCAGAGCTTGCCCTATATGCCTTGGAGGTGCTGGCCTGCCCTGCAGCCAGTGTACTCTCTAAATCGTTAATTTATAACGATAATTTTTCCCTTAGTCCTAACAGCAGCACAGATGGGGGGGGTTAACTGCCCCCCGTGGACTGGTAGGACCGGCGGAATTTTTAATGAGCCCAAAGATTAAACCAATAAAAGAACTCCAGCTCCCTTAAAGGGAGGGGTTCATCCCCCAGCCCACCGTGTATGTTGCAAGAAAAAAAGTACTTTAGGGCGGGAAATTTGTGTGCTGCTGTTAGGACTAAGGGAAAACAAATTATCATTAGAAATTAACGATTCCCTTACGTCCTACCAGCAGCACAGATGGGGAGATAGCAAGAAGAATCCCCTAGGGAGGGTCCTCATGCTCGGCAGAAGTAAGGACTGTCTGCCCAAAGGCCGAGAACTCCGATATCCTAGCATCGATCCTATAATGGGAGATGAAGGTAGACTCAGAGCTCCAGGAAGCTGCCTTACAGATCAACTCTAGGGGGAGAAGATTTCTCTCCGCAACAGAGGTAGCTACGGCCCTTGTAGAATGGGCCCTCACAAACTCCGGAGGATCTAAGGCTTGGGAAATGAAAGCTTCCCTAATGGCTTCCTTAACCCAGCGACTAATAGTCGTTTTAGACGCTTTACGGCCTTTTGACTTACCGGCGAACAGGATAAAGAGATTTTCATCCATCCTGAACTCTTTAGATCTATCCAGATAGATCTGAAGGCATCTAGCTATGTCCAGTGGATGTCGGACTGGAGCATCAGAGGAGGAGGCAGAAAGCAATACAGGTAGAGAGACTACCTGATTAATATTTTGAAAGGTAGAAACCTTAGATCTAAAGTAAGGTAGAAATTTCAGAAGGACCCTATCTTGTAGAAACATGGTATAAGGGTATGATGCGGAGAAAGCTTGAAGCTCCGAAACTCTTTTGGCCGAAGTTATGGCCAGAAGAAAAACCATCTTAAGAGTTAAAAGTTTAAAACTTGCCTCCTCCAAGGGTTCAAAGGGGGGAGATGCTAGCCCCTTAAGAACAACTGACAAATCCCATTGAGGAACGGGTCTCAGTATTGTAGGCTTCAATCTTTCCGCTCCTTTAAGGAAGCGCTTGATGAGCGGGTCCCGAGAATATGGTCTGTTAAGACAGGCCGAGATGGCAAAAACTTGGACCTTCAGGGTAGAAGGGGAGAGACCTCTGTCTATCCCATCCTGAAGGAACTGTAGGATCGCTGCGAGGGGCGGATCTGCAAACGCCACCTGTTTGGAGCTACACCAAGAGGTGAAGATCCTCAAAATCCCAGAGTAGGCCTTTCTGGTAGACTCTGCTCTGGAATGCGATAATGTTCTCAGGACCGACTCAGAGAGCCCTTCCACTCTGGGAAGGGACTGGTCAACCTCCAGGCTGTCAGGTTGAATCTGTGCAGATCTGGGCAGAGATGCGTGTCCCACGACACCAGGGTCTGCTCCGGGGGGAGTCTCCAATATTGTCCCCGACTCATCTGAATGAGCTGGGTAAACCAGGATCTCCTGGGCCAAAACGGTATGATGGCTATTACCGAGGCCTGATCCTGACGGATTTTCATCAATACCCTCGGGATCATGGAAAAAGGAGGGATGATGTACGCCAGCCTGAACCTCCACGGTATTGTCAGAGCATCTATCGCCAGGGGGTTGTCCTCCCTGTAAAGGGAACAGAACCTCTGTACCTTGGCGTTGAACTTGGTTGCCATGAGATCCACCTCTGGCATCCCCCACCTGAGGACTAATTGTTTGAAGATCTCCGGATGTAATGACCATTCCATGGTCGGTAGGCCGCGACTTAGGCGGTCCGCGATGACATTGAGGGAGCCTCTGATGTGAGTGGCGGATAGATGGGATAGGTTCAGCTCTGCCCACCGAAGAATTACCCCAATCTCTAAAAGAAGGGGTACGGATCTTGTGCCTCCCTGCTTGTTTATATAAAGCACGGCAGTCATGTTGTCTGACTGGACTTTCACTGCTTTGCCCCGAATCTGAGGGGCGAAGTGAAGGAGGGCTAGCCGGATAGCACGCATCTCGCGGAGGGCATGGAAGGCTCGGTAGCAGTGGCAGAACGACAGCTGTTGCACCTAGAAAATGGGCAGCTGTCCTCAAGAGGCGTATTGCAGTCATAGCAAGCCAGGTGTCTCCTCTTGGTGGCTGATTTCCGAGGCTGATCGGACTCTCTGGGAGAGGCCATAGCTAAAAGGGAACAAAAGGAGAGGAATTTAAAGCATCATAAATGGAAATAAGAAAAAACCCTCCAGAATTTAAGCACGAACCAGAGGAGAGAACAAAGATAGCTGAAGCAAAAAAAGACCGGTCTAAAGGCAATGTCTCACAAATAACAGGAGACTCTGGAGCTAGCTTGTTAAAGCAGCGCAACCAGAGACCGACTGAGGGAATCAGGGAGCTTAAATAGAGTAGCTCCGCCCAGGGGAGTGGCAAAGTCCAGGCTAAAACCTCCCCCTAAGCACAGCTATACAACAAACTTCCCCTTGGAAAAAAGGGGAAAGAAAAGGCCTAAGCCTATAAGGAAATGTCCCCACATAACCACCTATTCCCCCCTGCGCAAGAACAAAACGGCCGGAAAGAAAAACCGGCCGGCTGACGCAGAGGAAACCGGAAGTGACGCCGCGCGTCACTTCCGGTCATGGCGGCGCCCAGGCAAACAGGGAGCGCTGCCGGCTATCGCAGGGGAGATGACGGAGGGAGGACCTGCGAGCATGGAAAAACCATGCTACAAGAGCGCAAATATAAGCGCATGTCAGATAAGTAAAAGAGGGACTAAAGGAGACTCATGGTCAGCACGATAACGTCCCAAAACCCCTGTATATAAAAAATAAACCAGGGAGAAGACTTCGCCAGTCCACCTGTCCAAAGGACAGAAAAAAACACGGTGGGCTGGGGGATGAACCCCTCCCTTTAAGGGAGCTGGAGTTCTTTTATTGGTTTAATCTTTGGGCTCATTAAAAATTCCGCCGGTCCTACCAGTCCACGGGGGGCAGTTAGGACGTAAGGGAATGTGTATTTAGCACAGAAGGAGGCCTCATTACAGACAGATGCAGCCGCCTGTCCCGCCTGTCCACAGCCAACGTGGACAAGCTCACGTTCATTAAAATGAACCAGGCTTGGATCCCACAAGACTTGTCTGTACCTTGTGCAGAATAGACATGTATACCACCATCAAACATACATTCTTGTACTCAAGTCAAGTGCAATGATTCTTTGTTTTCTTTTTATTTATTTGTCCCAATATTTTGGGGGCTACCTACCCCAATAAAAAATAAAATAAAACATTGTTGGCTACCTCCTCCTCCTCCATTGCTGCCTCCACCTACAACACCACATTCACCGCCTCCTCAACCTCCGACTCCATATCCACCTCCTTTCTCTGAGTTGCAGATTTTGTAATTTATAGTTATTTTATTTCATTTTAAGTTATTTCCCTATCCACATTTTTTTGCAGAGCATTTGCCATGCTCTTAAGCACATTTTACTGCCTTTTACATCCCTCTAGCCTTTTCAAGGACTATTTTAGAGCCATTTTAATAAAATAAAGTGCCAATTTTAGTGCCCTAAATTGAAAAAAATCTTATTTTCAATTGTCGGGTTATATTTTACCATTTTTGGCGTATACAAACCCCTGCTGTGCCTGGGTGACAGGGGCCTAAATGTATCAAAATCCTCTGTTCTATTGCTGGGTGACATGAACCCCTTTTGCCATGAATGAACCCCTGCTGTGCCTGGGTGACAGGGGCCTAAATCTCTCAAAATCCTCTGTTCTATTGCTGGGTGACATGAACCCCCTTTTGCCATGAATGAACCCCTGCTGTGCCTGGGTGACAGGGGCCCAAATCTCTCAAAATCCTCTGTTCTATTGCTGGGTGACAAGAACCCCCTTTTGCCGGAAGATGCACGACTACAAGCGCACGCTGCTGATGGCATTCCCACCTGACAGCGGGGGCACAGTGGAAGCACAAGGCGAAGGCAGAGGAGGAGGAAGAGGTCGCCAACGCAGCTGGGGCACTACCAGCACCTGAGAAGACAGGGTTAGCAGGGCCCAAATGTGGAAAAGCTTTGTCAGCCTTGGAGGTGCTGACCTGCCCTGCAGCCAGTGTATAGTGTGAAAGTGTGTTTAGCACAGCAGAGAGCATTATCATAGGCCACAGCCAATGTGGACAAGATTACGTTTATTAAAATGAACCAGGCATGGATCCCACAGGACTTGTCCGTACCTTGTGCAGAATAGACATTTATACCAGCCTCAACCATCCATTCTTGTACTCAAGTGCACTTATTCTTTGTCATATTTTGTTATATGTCCCAATATTTTGGGGGATACCCCAATTTAAAAATAAAAAATAACACAAATCAGTGTTGGCTACCTATTCCTCCTTCACCACCGCTTCCACTTACACCGCCACGTCAACCTCCTACTCCTAGATCCAGATTGTTATTTTTAATTTTTCTGTATTTTATGTTATTTTAAGTCATTTCCCTATCCACATGTGTTTGCAGAACAGTTGTCATGCTCTTAAGCACATTTTGATGCCTTTTGCAGCCCTCTAGCTCTTTCCAGGACTATTTTAGAGCCATTTTAGTGTACAAAAGTTTGTGTCCCCATTGACTTCAATGGTGTTTGGGTTCGGGATCAAGTTCGGGTCTGTCAGAAGGATTCGGCCGAACCTGAACATCCAGGTGTCCGCTCAACTCTAGTCACCACTAAAACTAATAAAAGCCTAACACTCTCCCTGCCTGCAGCAGCGTCCTGTCCCTACACTACTCAGAGCAGAATGGCGGCGCCCCATGTGATCCAGAATTTTTGCATGCATGGTCACATGGTGCGCCGGCCTATTACAGCCATGCCAATACTAGGCATGACTGTAATTGCTTCCAAGTGCCAACAGCCTAACCGCTTGTTGATTGGCTGCGCTGCAGCCTTTCAACAAGCTTTATTTAAAGTACAAACAATGAACCCGAACACAGACTTTGGCGCCAAAATCCGGGATCCGTACAAGGACACCCAAATGTCCGGTACGGTCCTGAACGTGGCGGTCAGGGTTTTCTCATCCCTAGTCACAAGAGTGGACCTAAAACAGAGATGACAAATGATTGGAAAATTTGCATGTCTTCTGTGTTTTGTACCCACTCCTTCTGGCTTCCAAATCATGAGCCAATCCTTGCAAAATAGGGACTGTGTGATACAGGCCTTATGGCTGCTCCAAAGACAGGACCCATTGTGTTTCTCATTTTCCACCCTTCTGACAGATCAGAAGAAGGGTCAAATAAATGATGATATTAACAAGGTCAAACAGGGACAATAGTGGCCTTGTCATATAGTAGCCCAGTCTGATTTTGAGTTGGCGAGGAAAAAGTCAGTATTCCATTAATTGATGGAGGATGCAGAGCATTTCCTCCCCTGTGTAACTAGGTGCAGAATAGCGTTACAATGCTATGCACATGTGGTATACTGGAGGAGCTTTTGGAATTGTGCCTGCAGTGGAGGCTGAGGACAAAGTGGAGGATGAGGAGGCCCTGGAGGACATTGGCGCAGGACCCACAGCTTGAGAACGAGGAGGCAGGAGTGCGGTCCCTGGACAAAGTTGCTGGTGTGACTGGGCAGGAACCGCATTTACCCAGTGGGCTGTAAAGGACATAGTTGACTGTAGTTACAGCTCCACACGTTGGCACTGCTGTGAACTTTAACAGACACCGACTGGCTCAAGGACTAGCCAACTTTCTGTTCAACATATGTATGTGTGCAGGGCTGGTACTGCATTTTTGGAGACATAATGACGGCTTGGGAGTCTCCACCTTGGCTCGGCACAAACCATTAGTTCTCTGAAAGGTGCAGAGTCCAGCACATGGAAAGGGAGGAACCGTAGTACCAGCAACTTGGCCAGGAACACATACAGTATGAGTGCACGCATACTGTTGTCTTTTTGCAATCGCCTCTGTGATCGATTGCCGACGAAATGAGTGACGTGGAGTAAGAGGAGCAGGAGCATCAGGCCCAGTAGATGATGGGAAGGAAACACAGCTCCCTTCTACTGAGGTGGTGGAGCCTTGACTGCAAGAAAAGAGGTGCAGGCCACTGGGTGATGAAGCGGTTGCTGCATCAGGCTGTACCACTACATTAGCGCCATGTTTTTCGCAGGCCACTTTATGGTGACACTGCATATGTAGATGCAGGGTCATGGTGCCAACATTGGCAACCTGGCCACACTTCACCTTCTGCCCACAGATTCTGAAAATGACTATGCTGACGTCCTCCGGCGGCTTGATGAAAAATTGCCACACCGCCGAGAATGGGATTTTCCCCCCACCACTCCGTGCTGACTGCCTGCTACCGCTGCCTCCGTGAACCATTGCATCGCTACTTCTTTCCGGACAGGTAGGCTCTTGCATAGCAGATGGTCAACCCTGGGCACGTTTGGCTGCCGGCATCCTGCTGCTGCCACCCTGCTAACTCACAGCCACCCTACTACCCTGCTGCCTTGTATGCACCTCTTCTACTGATGATGATGAAGTCCCCTTTTCACCTGGCTCCCACATGCGATCGTTCACATCGTCGTCCACTACTGTCTGCACATCACTGATGTCACCCTCACCAGTCTCAGGGCCACATGCCTGACCACTTGCAACACCAGCTCCCACGCAACCCTCATCATCACTACTTGCCTGTCTACCGGAGGAAGCATCGGTTCTCTCCTCTAGATCTTGGATGGGCAGTAGCTGCTGACTGCCATCTAGAATCTCATCCTTGCTGAAAAGTGGAGCCGAGCCGACGGCATACAATACTTCTCGAGCCGAGAGAACAGAAAAGGTCTATAGCATTTATACCTACATAGTAACATAGTATATAAGGCCGAAAAAAGATATTTGTCGATCCAGTTCAGCCTGCTATCCTGCAAGTTGATCCAGAGGAAGGCAAAAAAAAAAACTGTGAGGTACAAGCCAATTTTCCCCACCTTAGGGGGGGAAAAAATTCTTCCCAACTCCAATAAAGCAATCAGAATAACTCCCTGGATCAACAACCCCTCTCTAGTAGCTATAGCCTGTAATATCATTACACTCTAGAAATTCATCCAAGCACCTCTTGAATTCTTTTATTGTTCTCACCATCGCCACCTCCTCAGGCAGAGAGTTCCATAGTCTCACTGCTCTTACCAGACATAGAGGATGTCCCCTTGTCACAGTCACAGTCCTGGGGATAAATAGATGATGGAAGAGATCTCTGTACTGACCCCTGATATATTTATACATAGTAATTAGATCTCCCCTCAGTCGTCTTTTTTCTAAAGTGAATAACCCTAATGTTGATAATCTTTCAGGAAATATCATAATTATAGTGCATTTGATATATTAGATATATATTGTGATATATTCACCATTTCGTATGTATTTTAAAGTTGGCCAAAATGAATTCATGAAAAGGACACAGTTCATATAATTTCTTCTCGATGTACTATTCTGAGAAGAGCCATTCTTGTCTCCTTATAGATTTATGACTGAGATAAGGATATTCTCTAAACGCATCTGGAACTAATTATCCCTATGGTTTAATGTCTATTGATGAAGCAAAAAATCTGTGATGTATATGTATAATGAACATTACGTTTTAGTATAAGATAATCAATAGGACATACAGTGGATATAAAAAGTTTACACACCCCTATTAAAATGTCAGGTTTCTGTGATGTAAAAAAATGGGACAAAGATAAATAATTTCAGAACTTTTTACAACTTTAATGTGACCTATAAACTGTACCACTCAATTGAAAAACAAACTGAAATCTTTTAAGTAGAGGGAAGAATTGCCCACTCTTCTTAGCAAAAACACTCCAAATCTGTCAGATTGCGAGGGCATCTCCTGTGCACACAGGGGAGCATCCAGGAATTTTGTCTAGGGGGGGTCCGAAAGGCAAAAAAATGTGGCATGTGTAGTGCGCTGTGCTAATTAAATTTTTCAAAGCCCCCTTTATATTTAAAAATGCGGGGAAGGGGTGTAGTGTGTTGCGCTGATTCTTTTACTTGGCGATTCTAAAAGCTCTGTAGGAACAGAACAATGCAGCCATTTTTGGGCCCGCCCATTATTAAAAGCCCCTCCTACCTATAATAGGCCACTCCCAATAAACACTGTACAGCTGACATTCTATAGTTGAGGCCTGTCTCTACACATCATACGGAGAGGGGAGGGTCTGTCCTGGCTGCACTGCCTGCTTCATATTATACAATAAACAGCAGGCTACAGCCAGGAAGCTCCTCCGCTCTCCTCCCTCCCCAGATCCTGCTCAAGGCCTGTGGTTCCCCCCTACTATCTGCCACCCGCCCATGGTCTGCTGCCCCCCTTGGCTGTCCTCACCCAGCTCTGAATCCTCCTTCTGAAAATGGCAGGAGGGGGAGCCAGAGCATCTCCTCTCCTACATAGCGTCCCATACCTCTTACATCCAGTGATGTCACCTTTGTTGTAGATGTTCTCTTTCTTTATCTTCTCTATTCAGACCAGACCGCCATGATGATTTTTCAGCCATCCCCCGTCTCTGCAGAGATTGACAAACAGATATTAGTTTCCCACATTTCCATCATCTTCACATCTTCTGAACACCCTTTCCTGCCACCCCCAATACTATACTGCAGAAACAGTCCCCCTGGAAATACTGCTACTACACAGATAGTGCCCCCTTCAACAATTATTGGCACACAATGCTCTAAAAAAATAACTGCGCCCAGACACTAATAGTATAAAGATAATGTCCCCCCCAAAATTATTGTCCTAAGCTGATAATGTGGCAGGGTGCCCCGCAAAGTAACAGGGCTCCCCAAAATAGAAATAATTCTCTGCCAGAGCACACTTAGTAGTAATAATGCCGCTATAGTGCCCATACTAGTAATCATATTTCTCATAGCCCCCCAGTAGTAGCAAAGCTCCGCATAATACCCCCTAGTACTAATATTTCTCCCTACAATATGACAGTACATGAAATACCCCCGCTTAGTGCCCGCTGTTGAGCTAATGTCCCCATAATGTATGCCAGTATAAAATACCCCTATATAGTGCCCCAGTAAATGCCCTCATAGTGCTCCTCTCCCCCTTCCCCATAGTGTCTCCCATAATATGCCAGTAAAAATGCCCCTTCTAAGTGGCACCATATGCCCCAATAGTGCTCCTCTCCCCCATAGTGCCCCCAAATAATGCCCCATAGTGCCGCTCTCCCCTATAGTGCCTCCCATAATGTGTCAGTAAAAAATGCCCCCTTAGTGCCACCAAATGCCATAGTGCCCCCAATAATGTGCCAATAAGAATAAAGGCCCCTTTAAAGCCCCCACTTCCCCATAGTGCCCCCAAATAATGCCCCTATAGTGCCACCAGATGCGCCCAATTTGGAGACCCAGAAGTTGAAAGGCGCAGACCCGTCATTCAGTACATGTAGGCGTGTGCACACATACTGCTCCACCATGTTGGTGAAATGCTGCCTCCTGCTAAGACGTTACATATCAGCTGGTGGGGCTGGATGTTGTGGCGTGCTGACAGAGCTTTTCCACATTTCGGCCATGCTAACCCTGCCTTCTGAGGTGCTGGTGGTGCACCAGCTGCATTGGCGACCTCTTCCTCCTCCTCTGCCTTCGCCTTGTGCTTCCACTGTGCCCCCGCTGTCAGGTGGGAATGCCAGCAGCAGCACGTCTACCAGCGTGCGCTTGTACTTGCACATCTTACGAACACGCTCCAGTGAGGGAATTAAGGACGGTACGTTGTCCTTGTAACGGGGATCCAGCAGCGTGGCCACCCAGTAATCAGCACTGTCGTTGCATAGACACTGCAATATGTAATCGTTCATGTGTGCCAGGCTGCCCAGAGGCAACTTAAAGCTGTCCTCTGTGGGAGGTGTATTGTCTGTGTCCCCCCCAGCCACGCACCAGTGATGGCCATGAGCTGGTCTGGGTGCCACCCTGCGAACATGGTTCCTCCTCCTTCATCTCCTCATCCTCCACCTCGTCATCCTCCAGAACTGTGCCCTGGCTGGACAATTCTGTACCTGGCGTTTGTCGGTGCAGGAACCCACCCTCGAAGCCACTTGTAAATGACTGGCTGGAAACCCTATGAAATGATCCCTCTTTCTCCTCCTCCTCCTGTGCCACATCCTCTTCCATTATTGCCAGCAGCGTTTTTTTAAGGAGGCATAGAAGGGTTATGGTAACGTTGAGAATGGCGTTATCGGCACTGGCCATGTTGGTGTAGTACTCGAAACAGCGCAACAAGGAACACAGGTCTCGCATGGAGCCCCACTCATTGGTGGTGAAGTGGTGCTTTTCCACAGAGCGACTCACCCGTGCGTGCTGCAGCTGAAACTCCACTATCGCCTGCTGCTGCTCGCACAGTCTGGCCGGCATGTGCAAGGTGGAGTTCCACCTTGTGGGCACGTCGCATATGAGGCGGTGAGCAGGAAGTCCGAAGTTACACTGCAGCGCTGACAGGCGAGCAGCAGGGTGAGAACGCCTAAAGCGTGCACAGACGGCCCACACTTTATGCAGTAGCTCTGACATATCGAGGTAATTTTTAAGGAATCTCTGCACCACCAAATTCAGGACATGTGCCAGGCAAGGGATGTGCGTCAAACCGGCTAGTCCCAGAGTTGTTATGAGATTTTGCCCATTATCGCACACCACCAGGCCGGGCTTGAGGCTCACTGGCACCAACCACTCATCGGTCTGTTGTTCAAGGCCCATCCACAGCTCCTGCGTGGTGTGGGGTTTGTCCCCCAAACAGATTAGTTTTAAAACTGCATGCTGTCATTTACCACTAGCTGTGCTAGTTGATGGTGAAGGTGTTACGCTGACCGTATGAGGATCCGGTAGAGGATGAGGAAGCGGAGTATGAGGAGGAAGCAACAGGAGACAAACTGAAGCGCCCTGCAATCCTCGGTGGTGGAAGGACATGCGGCAAACTGATATCCGCCTCAGGCCCAGCTGCCACTGCATTTACCCAGTGTGTTGTTATGGAGATCTAACGTCTCGGACATTGCTTACTGGTCCACGTATCCGTAGTGAGGTGCACCTTGCCACAGATGATGTTGTGCAGTGCACACCTGTTTTTGTCCCCCACTTGGTTGTGCAAGGAAGGGATGGCACACCTGGAAAAATAGTGGCGGCTGGGCACGACATACTGTGGGACAGCCACCGCCATAAGGCTTTTAGGGCCAGGGATCCAGTGTTTGGGAGGACTAGGGCTCCAGTGTTTGGGAGATGGAGAGCTGAACGCTTCCGTGGGACATTGTGGAGATGCTTGGCAACCTAGATGGTGCTGTTGCTGGCAGATCCTCTGTTTGCAGGGTGGCAGGTGGCACTGTCACTCTAGAGGTGGATGAAGAGGCTGAGACTGCAGCAGAAGAGGAAGCAGGAGGAGCCAGAGACCTTTCTTGGTTTTTGAGGTGTCTACTTTACTGCAGCTCGTGCTTTGCACTTAGATGCCTGGTCATGCAGGTTGTGCTCAGGTTGAGAACGTTTATGCCTCGCTTCAGGCTCTGATTGCACAGCGTGCAAACCACTTGTGTCTTGTTGTCAGCACATTGTCTGAAGAACTGCCACGCCAGGGAACTCCTTGGAGCTGGCTTTGGTGTGCTCAGTCACTTGCTGCGGTGGGCAGTAGCAGGCGTACTGTCTAGAGGGCGGACGCTCTGCTTTTGCACCCTGCTCCCTCTTCTGCTGTGCTGGTGGCTCTGTGCAACCACCGCCTCTTCCTCGCATGACCTTGCTTCCATGTGGAGCCAAGGACCTCATCATACTCCACATCATCTTCCACCCAGTCTTCACCCCTGCCCTCCTTGTCGGTCTGCACACTTTCAAAAGCCCCAGCATTTGGCACCGGTGTTTCGTCATTATCTGAGACTTGCTGCGATGGTCCTCCCATGTACTCATCTTGAAACATAAGTGGTTGGGCATTGGTGCACTAAATCTCTTCCACTTCTGGGGCAGGGCTATGTGGATGGCCCTGGGAAACCCTGCTAACAGATTCATCAAAAAGCAGAAGAGCTGCATGACTTGGGGCTCAGACTGCTTGGCTGATTTGCAAGGGGGTGAGGTAAAAGACTGATGGACATCGGCTGCAGGTGCCAACTCTGATCTTTCAGCAGGAGACTGGGTGGAAGACAATGTGAAGGAACTGGAGGCACTGTCAGCAACCCAATCTACTATCGTCTGCACTTGTTTTGGCCTCACCATTCGTAGAGCCGCATTAGGCCCGACCAAATACCTCTGCAGGTTCTGTCGCCTACTCGCACCTGAGGAAGGTGTTTCACTTGTGCGTGTAGCAGGCACAGATCGACCACATCCTCTCCCTGCAACAGGAGCTCTACCAGAAGCACCACGACTGGGGCCATGTCCCTTATTTGATGCTCTCCTCATATTTCTCAAATTTAGGATCTTGCCCTAAATGGGTGTTTTTTTTAATAGCAGAATAGAACCACAGTATCTAAAGTGTGTATCTCACACTGATATATGCAGCAAAGGCTGCAATGTTAAGTATTTTGCCCAAATAAGCTGTATATAACGCTTGAATTTCACATGTGCAGATGCAGCAAGGGCTGTAAAATTGCATATTTTGTCCCGAAAAGGGTGTTTTTTAAAACCCAGAAAATTAGAGCTGTATTTCTAGCTTAAATTGCACACTGACTAATGCGGCAGAGGCCCAAGATGAAGGTTATTGCCAAAATGTTTTTTCAAAGGCATAAAATTATTGAAGTATTTTAAGCTTGTTTTTAACAATCACAGATGCAGCAAAGGCTGCAATATTAAGTATTTTGTCCAAAAAGGGTGTTTATTTACTAACAGAATATGACAGCTATATATAACGCTTGAATTTCACACGTGCAGATGAAGCAAGGGCTGTAAAATTGTGTATTTTGCCCAAAAAGGGTGTTTTTCAAAACATAGGAAATTATAGCTGTATTTCTAGCTTAAAATGCACACTGACTAATGCAGCAGAGGCCCCAGATAGAGGGTATTGCCAAAATGGGTGTTTTTTAATAACCAGATTATTATTGCAGTATTTCAACCTTGGATTTGAATTTCACAAAAGCACATATGCAGTGCCAGTGCACTGAGCTTGCATAAAATAGCCGCCACCGCCCACCTAATTAACAGACGGATAAAAGTTATTTTTCTCTGTCACTGGGCTCAGGGCAGGGTAAAAAGATTGTGCACTGCACCCACACAACAAAATCTATGTAGATCGCTGAGTTCAATTGGAGTTTTCATTAAAGATTCTGTCCTTTTCTCTCCCTCACAGCAGCAGCATTCTATCCCTACACTAAGTACATCAGAGTGACGTGCAGCTCTATGTGACTCCATCTTAAATAGAGGCTGGGTCACATGCTGCACTGGCCAATCACAGCCATGCCATTAGTAGGCATGGCTGTGATGGCTTCTAAGGGCACACAGTTAAACGCTTGTTGATTGGCTGCTCTGCCTTTCAAAAAGCGCTAAGAAATTGCAGAACACCGAACCCAAACTTTTACAGAAATGTTTGGGTTCGGGTCCGGGGTCCAAAAATCCTAAAGTTCGGTATGAACCCGAATTTTACAGTTCGGTACGAACCCGAACTTTACAGTTCGGGCTCGCTCAACCCTAGTATGGATGCTTCACCATTTATGGATTCGATTTGGAAACCAGTAGCTCTTCTGCCTTTTTCTTCTTTCACACCTGTGCAAGTTTTAAGTGAATATGGAAAGCTGTGTCCTTTAATATTGAAGATATCAAAGAAAGTCGAGTTAGAAAGAGATCTATTACTCTGATCATCAATGATGACATACAACCTTACCGCTTTCTCTTTATGTCCAATAGGATAAACTGTGACAAGACAGATCTTGGAGCAAGATTTGTTACTAAGACCTTTTCAGCAGACTTCGGTGCACTGGGGTGTCACTTCAGGAGGTACTGTGTCTCTCTCCTCCCCGCCGTGCTCTACAGCCTGTTCTGAGGGTGTGAAAATCCATGGAGCTGGGCCAGGATGTAAGACTATATTGTGCTCTTCACTGTTGCATTCTTTGAAAGATACACTGGTCTTGTGTACTGCAACAGGTGTACCTTTCATGTTACGGAGTAAGACAGGCCTACCTGGTTTGGGGTAAGTGGCGTCAAACATTGAGAGGTCAAAGCTGGGATCATTCCTAGTCTTTGCTTGCTGGTGCACAAAGTCACAAAGAAAGAGAATGGAGGAAATGGGAAGTTGTGCTGTTGCTTGTACCTGGAACCTTGAACAATCCACTTCTTTTACAGGTTATAAGGTCGTTTTTGTACTATGGGGTTTACACCATGTGCAGTATCTAAGAAAGCCAGACCTTGTAAATCTCCTTCAGCTTTGGCAACTTGGAGCTCTGTCAGCAGATCACTCAGCTCTCTTAGTTTCTGGAACCCTTTGTTCTAGATTTTGGGGAAATACTCAATTCTTTTGAAGAGTGCGTTCTCTATCCATTCTGGTGAGCTGTAACAGTCCTCAAGTCTCTCCCACATCATGTTTAACCCAGTGCTTGGGTAGTTAATATTAATGGCTCTAATCAGTTTTGCAAGCTCTGCCGATTAATTTCCTAGCCACTTGACAAGAAGATCAATTTCCTCACATGCAGATAGATCTAGGACTCTTATTATATTTCTGAATGATGATCGTCATGACCTATAGCTTTCAGGTCTGTCATCAAAATTGGAGAGCCCCTTGGTTATTAACTCACGTCGGGCAAGGAATTTTAGGAACTCTGACATACCTGGTTCTTTGGTGGATTGTTGCTGTAGTAGTCACCATATACTTGTTCTTTCTTAAAGGATTTGACTATACTGAGATCATTTGTAGGTCGGAATGCAGGTTGCATTGGGAGTTGATGTCCTATGAAACTGTTGTCTTGTTCAAAGCGGGGTTCTTCAAGCAGGGGTCGACATTGCTTTTTGACTTGAATTTAGGCTGTCATCTGACTCCGCATGCTGCATGACGTAATCTGAAGTGCGTTGCAAGTTATCATTATGATCAGGTTCAGGCCCAATTATGCTGCTGGGTCTATCACTTGCGGAGTTTGCTGCTTCTTCTAACGCTTCTGCCTCTGCTATAGCAGCTTCAGCTTCCTTTTCTACAGCTAGGTTTTCCAGAGCTGCTTGTTGTTCAGCCAGAGCTGCTTTCATGTTTGCTTCCATGCGCGCTTTCTCCACCTTTAACTGTCTTTCTTGCTCGGCAAATGTCGTGCGGATTTTGGTGGCTTCAGGTTTTGTGCGGGCAATGGCGACCGTGTAGCTGCTCATTGATCTCTTGAATTTCTTGAGCTAGCTGAGATGCAAGACCTCGTCTTGTACAGTTCAGATTCTCTTGACGACATAATGACACTGCGAACAGCCAACTTTATCTTTATTGCAAGGGTATAAATCAGTGTGCGGTAAAACTGGGGAACAGAAAAAACAATGCGCTTACTAATGGGGTCTGACATATAGTAATGCATGTACAAACACAGATGCATATCTAACCAGAGCATATTTCCTATCTGCATAACAAGCATGGTCCCTAGCTGCTAACTATAAGCAACTATAAAGGAAAGGAGAAAGATATGCAAATAGATAAGAAAACAGATACAAACAGGCTGTAATGTGGCTATGGGACATACCAGCGATGCTACTGTGAGCTTAAGAGGCTTCTAAACCATGTGCTATCCTCAGGCAGTGATGACTGTGAATGAAGAAAATGGCTGCTATGTGCAGGGATGATGATGTCACTAAGATAAGGAATCTGAAGTAGACCAAACTTGTAGTATGAATAGCTGCAATTGTATGTAAAACAGCCACTAGATGGTGCTGTTACACAATATACAGAGAATTATACAGAAAAGATATTAACTATGTATGAAAGTTATGCATAAATTAACAATAAACTTGCTGTAGGCATGACAATCAGTATCAATCAAAAACTGGACTACTTCTTTATCACCCAGAGTAAGGGATATCTTTGGGGCCGGACCTGAATCTGCTAAAATGGTTAAGGGCACAGTCGACTGGATTGCTGGCTTCCTAATCTTGGTTTGAGGAGGACTGCGGAGGAGGGGCAGAGGGGGCAGCACTACGCTGCTCCTTGGAAGGGGACAAACAGCTCCTAGCCATGTGACCAGGCTTCCCACAGTTATAACAGGCAAAGTTACATCACTTGTTACCCTCCTGATTCTGAAACTCTAAAAACTCTTATAACATCTGTAGAAGAGACCCCTAGCCTCGGTTTTAGCCTGCTGCAAGCTCACACGGCCAAAACTGTCACAGTGAACCACACCGTGACAGTGTATTCACATATATAATATTTTCATTTCCTTTTTTCATTGCAGGTTATGATGCTTCCTGTTTGTGAAAGATAGAGACGCCTGACAAAGAAGCCCAGGTAGCCTCGAAAGCTTGCAATTTTGTCATCAGATATTCATTAAAAGGTATCAATCACTGAGAAAACTCAAATTTTTACATCTCCTATCTATTTTCAGTATTTTCTACGTGGCAGATTTGTCTTGGGTTTTTACATACAGTACAGACCAAAAGTTTGGACACACCTTCTCATTCAAAGAGTTTTCTTTATTTTCATGACTATGAAGGCATCAAAACTATGAATTAACACATGTGGAATTATATACATAACAAACAAGTGTGAAACAACTGAAAATATGTCATATTCTAGGTTCTTCAAAGTAGCCACCTTTTGCTTTGATTACTGCTTTGCACACTCTTGGCATTCTCTTGATGAGCTTCAAGAGGTAGTCACCTGAAATGGTCTTCCAACAGTCTTGAAGGAGTTCCCAGAGATGCTTAGCACTTGTTGGCCCTTTTGCCTTCACTCTGCAGTCCAGCTCACCCTAAACTATCTCGATTGGGTTCAGGTCCGGTGACTGAGGAGGCCAGGTCATCTGGCACAGCACCCCATCACTCTCCTTCATGGTCAAATAGCCCTTACTTTCAAAGTTTTCCCAATTTTTCGGCTGACTGACTGACCTTCACTTCTTAAAGTAATGATGGCCACTCGTTTTTCTTTACTTAGCTGCTTTTTTCTTGCCATAATACAAATTCTAACAGTCTATTCAGTAGGACTATCAGCTGTGTATCCACCTGACTTCTCCACAATGCAACTGATGGTCCCAACCCCATTTATAAGGCATGAAATCCCACTTATTAAACCTGACAGGACACACCTGTAAAGTAAAAACCATTTCAGGTGACTACCTCTTGAAGCTCATCAAGAGAATGCCAAGAGTGTGCAAAGCAGTAATCAAAGCAAAAGGTGGCTACTTTGAAGAACCTAGAATATGACATATTTTCAGTTGTTTCACACTTGTTTGTTATGTATATAATTCCACATGAGTTAATTTATAGTTTTGATGCCTTCAGTGTGAATCTACAATTTTCATAGTCATGAAAATAAAGAAAACTCTTTGAATGAGAAGGTGTGTCCAAACTTTTGGTCTGTACTGTACATCAGAATGGAATTTATTTACATGCAGCAGTAGCATGATAGCTAGATAGATAGATAAATATGAGATAGAACTGATTAGATAACATAGCATTAGATATCATTGATCTGAGTTTTTAGCAGATCAAAGGAAAGCAAACAATACTTACAATACATACCAATGATATATTATCCTTCTGCATTTTTATGATGTCTTTGAACTTTCATCTCCAGTTATAGAGTAACATCCTCTGTATAATGCTGCAGAACCCCAAGCAGCCAGGCAAAGATCTGAACAAACGTGGATTTATTGAAAACACAGCAGTAAAGTCCAAGCCAGAAATCATACAGAAATAACGTAGTCCAAATAATAACCTCTGTGGGGAAACGTCAGAGAAAAGCCAGACCAGGCTAAAGTTCATACAGAAGAGTCCGTGAAACCAAATACCTAAGGATGAGATGGTGTGAAGTATCCCAGGTCCGATCCGAGGCCACACACGGTGCAACTGTAGAGCAGAGACAAGGTTTTCAGAGGCATTCACTAGATGGAGACACACAGAGTTCATGCATGAAACAAACTTAGTGAATCTGAACCAGCATACTCCCAGGTTGTAGAGACAACAGTGAGCACTGATCAGCCAGGGAGTAGAGTTGAGCGGACACCTGGATGTTCGGGTTCGGCAGGTTCGGCCGAACGTGAAAAAAAAGTTTGGGTTCTGGACCAGAACTTGACCCCGAACCCGAACTCGAACCCCATTGAAGTCAATGGGGACCTGAACTTTTGGGCACTAAAATGGCACTAAAATAGTCCTGGAAAGGGCTAGAGGGCTGCAAAAGGCATCAAAATGTGCTTAAGAGCATGACAACTGTTCTGCAAACAAATGTGGATAGGGAAATTACTTAAAATAACATAAAATGCAGAAAAAATTAAAATAACAATCTGGATCTAGGAGTAGGAGGTTGAGGAGGCGGTGGATGGGTGGATATAGTGGTGTAGGTTGACATGGCGGTGTAGGTGGAATAGGTAGCCAACACTGATTTGTGTTATTTTTTATTTTTAAATTGAGGTATTCCCCAAAATATTGGAAATATAACAAAATAAAACAAAGAATAAGTGCACTTGAGTACAAGAATGGATGGTTGAGGCTGGTATAAATGTCTATTCTGCACAAAGTACGGACAAGTCCTGTGGGATCCATGCCTGGTTCATTTTAATAAACGTAAGCTTGTCCACATTAGCTGCGGCCTGTGATAATGCTCTCTGCAGTGCTAAACACACGTTCACACTATACACTGGCTGCAGGGCAGGTCAGCACCTCCAAGGCTGACAAAGCGTTTCCACATTTGGACCATGCTAACCCTGCCTTCTCAGGTGCTGGTGGTGCCCCAGCTGCGTTGGCGACCTCTTCCTCCTCCTCTGCCTTCGCCTTGTGCTTCCACTGTGCCCCCGCTGTCAGGTGGGAATGCCATCAGCAGCGTGCGCTTGTAGTCACGCATCTTCCGATCAGTAACAGATGTTTTCACTAAATTTAGTTCCCTGTCAGCAATGCAGAGCAGGGGTTCATTCACGGCAAAAGGGGGTTCATGTCACCCAGCAATAGAACAGAGGATTTTGAGAGATTTAGGCCCCTGTCACCCAGGCACAGCAGGGGTTTGTATACGCCAAAAATGGTAAAATGTCATCCGACAATTGAAAATATATTTTTTTTCAATTTAGGGCACTAAAATTGGCACTTTTTTAAATTAAAATGGCTCTAAAATAGTCATTGAAAAGGCTAGAGGGATGTAAAAGGCAGTAAAATGTGCTTAAGAGCATGGCAACTGCTCTGCAAACAAATGTGGATAGGGAAATAATTTAAAATGAAATAAAATAACAAAAAATTACAAATTATTAGCCTGCAACTCAGAGAAGGAGGTGGATATGGATTCGGAGGTTGAGGAGGCGGTGAATGTAGTGTTGTAGGTGGAGGCAGCAATGGAGGAGGAGGAGGTAGCCAACAATGTTTTTTTATATTTTTTATTGGGGTAGGAAGCCTCCAAAATATTGGGACAAATAAAAAAGAAGAAAACAAAGAATACATGGATTGTCTAATGCTGTCTGTAGTAGTAATGTTACTATACACATATAACCAGAGCTCTCTAGTCCTATATGAGATAGAAGTATTGTCTAATGCTGTATATAGTAGTAATGTTACTACAGTTGGAAGAAAAAGAAAAAGTGAACCCTTTGGAATGATATGGATTTCTGCACAAATTGGTCATAAAATGTGATCTGATCTTCATCTAAGTCGCAACAATAGACAATCACAGTCTGCTTGAACTAATAACACACAAAGAATTACATGTTACCATGTTTTTATTGAACACACCATGTAAATATTCACAGTACAGGTGGAAAAAGTAGGTGAACCCTTGGATTTAATAACTGGTTGAACCTCCTTTCGCAGCAATAACTTCAACCAAACATTTCCTGTAGTTGCAGATCAGACGTGCTCAACGGTCAGGAGTAATTCTTGACCATTCCTCATTACAGAACTGTTTCAGTTCAGCAATATTCTTGGGATGTCTGGTGTGAGTCGTTTTCGTGAGGTCATGTCACAGCATCTCAATCGGGTTGAGGTCAGGACTCTGACTGGGCCACTCCAGAAGGCGTATTTAAGCCATTCTGTTGTTAATTTACTTCTATGCTTTAGGTCATTGTCCTGTTGCAACATCCATCTTTTGTTGAGCTTCAGCTGGTGGACAGATGGCCTTAACTTCTCCTGCAAAATGTCTTGATAAACTTGGGAATTAATTTTTCCTTCGATGATAGCAATCCGTCCAGGCCCTGACGCAGCAAAGCAGCCCCAAACCATGATGCCCCCACCACCATACCTTACAGTTGGGATGAGGTTTTGATGTTGGTGTGCTGTGCCTCTTTTTCTCTGCACATAGTGTTGTGTGTTTCTTCCAAACAACTCAACTTTGGTTTCATCTGTCCACAGAATATTTTGCCAGTACTGCTGTGGAACATCCAGGTGCTCTTGCTCTTGTGCAAACTGTAAACGTGCAGCAATGTTTTTTTTAAACAGCAGTGGCTTCCTCTGTGGTATCCTCCCATGAAATCCATTCTTGTTTAGTGTTTTACGTATCATAGATTCGCTAACAGGGATGTTAGCATATGCCAGAGACTTTTGTAAGTCTTTAGCTGACACTCTAGGATTCTTCTTCACCTCATTGAGCAGTCTGCGCTGTGCTCTTGCAGTCATCTTTACAGGACAGCCACTCCTAGGGAGAGTAGCAGCAGTGCTGAACTTTCTCCATTTATAGACAATTTTTATTACTGTGGACTGATGAACAGCAAGGCTTTTGGAGATACTTTTATAACCCTTTCCAGCTTTATGCAAGTCAACAATTCTTAATCATAGGTCTTCTGAGAGCTTTTTTGTGCGAGGCATCATTCACATTAGGCAATGCTTCTGGTGAAAAGCAAACCCAGAACTGATGTGTGTTTTTTTTTATAGGGCAGCTGTAACCAACACCTCCAATCTCATCTCATTGATTGGACTCCAGTTGGCTGACACCTCACTCCAATTAGCTCTTGGAGATGTCATTAGTCTAGAGGTTCACATACTTTTTACACCTGTACTGTGAACGTTTACATGGTGTGTTCAATAAAAACATGGAAACATTTAATTATTTGTGTGATAATAGTTTACGCAGACTGTGATTGTCTATTGTTGTGACTTAGATCAGATCACATTTTATGACAAATTTGTGCAGAAATCCATATCATTCCAAATGGTTCACATACTTTTTCTTGCAACTGTATATATATGTATATATATATATATATATATATATTAGAGGAGAGTGAACAACAGTGACAACTGATGCATAACGTTCTCCTTGACTAATGATGAGTGGCAGGGGCAATATTCGAATTCGCGATATTTCACAAATATTTTGTAGAATATTCATCATATATTCACATAATTCGAGAATCCGCGATTATTTTCTTGATTGTGAAAATCGGCAATGTAATATTTGCGTAATGCATGAGCAATAGAGGCATGGGTCACTTTGGCTACATTTTCCAAGCTGCTAGAAGTTTCCTGAGAGTGGAGATAATGGTTTGCACAGCAGAACATTAAAAATTGCTTTATATGCAATCAGCTCTAGTAGAGGCAGGATTGGCTGGCTTGCAAACAGTCTGAGACAGTGACAGAAACAAAAGGCCTTTACATTTTAGGCAAAACACTAAATAAAAACCTGCTCGTCTGAGCACTAACTAAACAGTATTTTACTCACTGTCCTAAACATGCAGTTCATCACAGCGAGCTCCTAACAGACACCAGCATTTCAGACCCAGATCTTAGGCTCAGACTCTCTGCCTGGGTTCTCTTAATGCAACTGGTGCAGGTGCAGTTAATCAGAGACAGCAGGCTAGAACTCTTCCCAGAAGTGGACTGCGGATTGGTGAACCCGCCCAACTCTTCCTCAATCCAAAACTCCAGGTGCTATACCGGCTTTTTTACAAAGCCACTTCAGGAAAGCTTGGCTTTTCACTACATACTGGGCATTCCCTGGAGCTTAAGCTGCATATGACAGGATTCTGGGGGAAAAGTACCTGTCATCAATCGCTCTACCTGTCCCTGTCTCACATACCCTCCCCCTCTGTTCAAAACTGTGGGGTCGGACACTTTTAGCTATCAGACAATGTGCTCTGGACAGAGCGTCTGCATTTCCTCGTAACTTTCCTGTTCTGTGCTCAACAGAAAAGTTAAAATTTTGTAAAGTGAGAAACCACCTAGTCACTCATACATTTCTCTTTTTGCTGGCACATCCACGTAAGTAGCAATGTGGTGCCCCAATGGTAATACTTAAGAGATTCCAAGGCCCACTTGATTACTAACAATGCTATAATTATTCTCAGCGGGAGTAAACTTCCTGCTCAGACATGTCACAGGATGTTCCTCATCGCTAAACTCCTGTGACAACACTGCACCTAGCCCTACATCAGACGCATCAGTCTGGACAACAAACTGCTTTCTGAAGTCAGGTGTGACTAGGACCTGCTGTTTACATAGAGCCACTTTTAATTCTTGGAACGCCCTTTCAGCCTCGGCACTCCACTTCACAATGGCACACTTACTTCCCTTAGTAAGGTCTGTTAACAGGGCTGCTGTACTGGCAAAGTGAGGAATAAACCTGCGGTAGTATCCCATAATTCTTAAAAAAGCTTTCACCTGCTTTTTGGTTGAAGGACATGGCCCCTGCCAAAATTAGAATATTGTGCAAAGTTCATTAATTTCAGTGATGCAACTTAAAAGGTGAAACTAATATATGAGATAGACTCATTACATGCAAAGCGAGATATTTCAAGCCTTTATTTGTTATAATTTGGATGATTATGGCTTACAGTTTATGAAACCCCAAAGTCTCAATTTTGAGGTCCCCTTTGCTCGGGTGTATGAATTAATTAGATGACTATAGTATGACACTTTGAGCCTAGAATAGTGAACCTTTTTACAAAATTCTAATTTTAAGCTGCATTAATGCAATTCCTTTTAATTTTCATTACTGAAATAAATGGACTTTTACACAATATTCAAATTTTTCGAGTTTCACCTGTATGTACCCCAGGTAACATGCTTCCTCCAGGCCCAAAGTACACTTTTTAGGGTTGGCTGTTAACCCTGCCGCTCTGAGAGAATCTACTACCGTTTGTACTGTCGGTAAGTAGCTCTCCCAATTATCACTAAAGATAATTATGTCGTCCAAAAAGGCTGAAGCTTAACGACGATGGGGTTTAATGACTATGTCCATTAATCTTTGAAAGGTCGCTGGAGCCCCAATGTAACCCAAAGGGTAAGCAGACATAATGGTACAGCCCATCTGGGGTAACAAACACAGTTTTCTCTTTAGCACTATCAGTGAGAGGAACTGGCCAGTAGCCTTTGGTTAGGTCAAGAGTGCAGAAATATCTAGCCTGACCGAGTCTCTCAATTAGTTTATCAACTCATGGCATAGGATATGTGTCAAACTTTAAAACCTCATTCAACTTACGGAAGTCATTACAAAAGCGTAATGTGACATCGGGTTTAGGAATCAACACTATGGGACTGGACCACTCACTTTTTGATTCTTCAATCACACCCAGGGCTAACATTTTCATGACCTCTTCAGATATGGCCTGTCGGCAGGCTTCAGGGACCCTGTAAGGTTTTAAATGGATCCATATACAGTACAGACCAAAAGTTTGGACACACCTTCTCATTCAAAGAGTTTTCTTTATTTTCATGACTATGAAGGCATCAAAACTATGAATTAACAAATGTTGAATTATATACATAACAAACAAGTGTGAAACAACTGAAAATATGTCATATTCTAGGTTGTTCAAAGTAGCCACCTTTTGCTTTGATTACTGCGTTGCACAATCTTGGCATTCTCTTGATGAGCTTCAAGAGGTAGTCCCCTAAAATGGTTTTCTAACAGCCTTGAAGGAGTTCCCAGAGATGCTTAGCACTTGTTGGCCCTTTTCCCTACACTCTGCGGTCCAGCTCACCCCAAACCATCTCGATTGGGTTCAGGTCCGGTGACTGTGGAGGCCAGGTCATCTGGCGCAGCACCCCATCACTCTCCTTCATGTCCTTCATGGTCAAATAGCCCTTACTGTCAAAGTTTTCCCAATTTTTCGGCTGACTGACTGACCTTCATTTCTTAAAGTAATGATGGCCACTCGTTTTTCTTTACTTAGCTGCTTTTTTCTTGCCATAATACAAATTCTAACAGTCTAGTCAGTAGGACTATCAGCTGTGTATCCACCTGACTTCTCCTCAACGCAACTGATGGTCCCAACCCCATTTATAAGGCAAGAAATCCCACTTATTAAACCTGACAGGGCACACCTGTGAAGTGAAAACCATTTCAGGGGACTACCTCTTGAAGCTCAAGAGAATGCCAAGAGTGAGCAAAGCAGTAATCAAAGCAAAAGGTGGCTACTTTGAAGAACCTAGAATATGACATATTTTCAGTTGTTTCACACTTGTTTGTTATGTATATAATTCCACATGTGTTAATTCATAGTTTTGATGCCTTCAGTGTGAATCTACAATTTTCATAGTCATGAAAATAAAGAAAACTCTTTGAATAAGAAGGTGTGTCCAAACTTTTGGTCTGTACTGTATGGGGATCGGTGACAATGTCACGTCTAATGATGTTTGTCCGCCCTGCAACTCTGAAAAGATGTCAGTTTTCCTCTGCACGAACTCCTTGGCCTCCTGTCTATGCAACTTTAACAAGGAGTCGGACACACACACTTCAGGAGTTCCACTGCACGAGACAAACACGGCTGACAGAGTCTCTCTGTCTTTCCAGGGCTTAATGAGGTTCACATGGTACAATTGTTCTGACTTTCTCTTACCAGGCTTGTACACCCTATAGTTTACCTCACCCACTCGCTCAATTATCTCATAAGGCCCCTGCCATCTAGCGAGAAATTTACTGTCTACCGTGGGCACTAAAACCAACACTCGGTCCCCTGGGTCAAATGTTCTTATTCTAGCTGACCTGTTATATTTCCTGCTTTTGGCCTCTTGAGCCTGTTCTAAATGCTCCTTAACCATTGGAATAACAGAGGTGATTCTGTCTTGCACCAGGGAGATGTTCTATTTCACTCCTGTATGGGGTGGGCTCTTGTTCCCAAGTTTCCTTTGCTATATCAAGGCGACCACGTGGATGTCTGCCATACACAAGTTCAAAGGGAGAAAAACCTGTGGATGATTGAGGAACTTAACGGATGGAAAACATATGATATGGTAAAAGACGGTCCCAATCCTTCCCATCCTTACTGACCACCTTCCGTAACATACTCTTTAGTGTCTTATTAAATCTTTCTACAAGACCGTCAGTTTGCGGGTGATACACAGATGTACGTATGGGTTTAATTTTTAACAGTTTACACAACTCCTTCATGACTCTGGAAATAAAGGGGGGTACCCTGGTCGGTAAGTATCTCTTTTGGTATACCAGTACAGGTAAACATGTTAAACAATTCTTGTGCTATGGTCTTGGACGAGGTGTTTCTTAGCGGGAATGCCTCAGGATAGTAGGTGGCGTAATCCAACACCACCAGGATATACTGATGCCCCCTAGCGGACTTTACTAAAGGGCCAACCCAATCCATGGCGATCCTGTCAAAAGGAACCTCTGTAATAGGTAGAGGAACCAGTGGACTCCTGAAATTTGGCATAGGCGCGGTCAGCTGGCACTCAGGGCAGGACTCACAGTTCCTTTGAACCTTAGTATACACACCAGGCCATAAAAATATCTGGAAAATATGCTCTCTGTTTTTTTCACAGGCTAGGTTTCCCCCCAAGCACATGCTTATGAGCGAGGTCTAATACCATTCTACAATATGGCTGTGGCACCACAAGCTGCTCAACAACTTGCCCATGTATTTTATCAACCTGGTACAACAATTCTGTGGCGGAGCATTTTATCAGCCCCTGGAAATTGAGGCACACCATTTATGACCCTAACATTTTTCCTGGCCTTTAATAGCGTTGGATCTCTAATTTGGGCCAAAATTATCTCGGGATACCTCTAAATCCAGCATATCTCCACTTTCCTCCGGCTCCTCAGTTTCACCAGCAAGAACCTCTAAGGGAAAATTATCGGGTTTGGTATTCAGTTCTGATATGAATGATGCCTCGCACAAAAGAGCTCTCAGAAGACCTACGATTAAGAATTTTTGACTTGCATAAAGCTGGAAAGGGTTATAAAAGTATCTTCAAAAGCCTTGCTGTTCATCAGTCCATGGTAAAACAAATTGTCTATAAATGGAGAAAGTTCAGCACTGCTGCTACTCTTCCTAGGTGTGGCCATCCTGTAAAGATGACTGCAAAAGCACAGCGCAGACTGCTCAATGAGGTGAAGAAGAATTCTAGAGTGTCAGCTAAAGACTTACAAAAATCTCTGGCATATGCTAACATCCCTGTTAGCGAATCTACGATACGTAAAACACTAAACAAGAATGGATTTCATGGGAGGATACCACAGAGGAAGCCACTGCTGCCCAAAAAAGCATCGCTGCACGTTTACAGTTTGCACAAGAGAACCTGGATGTTCCACAGCAGTACTGGCAAAATATTCTGTGGACAGATGAAACCAAAGTTGAGTTGTTTGGAAGAAACACACAACACTATATGTGAAGAAAAAGAGGCACAGCATACCAACATCAAAACCTCATCCCAACTGTGAAGTATGGTGGTGGGGGCATCATGGTTTGTGGCTGCTTTGCTGCGTCAGGGCCTGGACGGATTGCTATCATCGAAGGAAAAATGAATTCCCAAGTTTATCAAGACATTTTGCAGGAGAACTTAAGGCCACCAGCTGAAGCTCCACAGACGATGGGTGTTGCAACAGTACAACAACCCAAAGCATAGAAGTAAATGAACAACAGAATGGCTTAAACAGAAGAAAATACGCCTTCTGGAGTGGCCCAGTCAGAGTCCTGACCTCAACCCGATTGAGATGCTGTGGCATGACCTCAAGAAAGCGATTCACACCAGACATCCCAAGAATATTGCTGAACTGAAACAGTTCTGTAAAGAGGAATGGTCAAGAATTACTCCTGACAGTTGTGCACGTCTGATCTGCAACTACAGGAAACGTTTGGTTGAAGTTATTGCTGTCAAAGGAGGTTCAACCAGTTATTAAATCCAAGAGTTCACATACTTTTTCCACCTGCACTATGAATGTTTACATGGTGTGTTCAATAAAAACATGTTAACATTTAATTATTTGTGTGTTATTAGTTTAAGCAGACTGTGATCATCTATTGTTGTGACTTAGATGAAGATCAGATCACATTTTATGACCAATTTGTGCAGAAATCCATATCATTCCAAAGGGGTCACATACTTTTTCTTGCAACTGTATAAACACTATCTAACTATCTATCTAATGTAATGAGTGGAAAGCACAGAGCACAGCAATGGACACTGCTGTCTCTCTCAGAACTCCATAAAACTACAGAAAATGGCTGTTGGAGAGGTTCTTATATAGTAAGGTTGCAGTGTTCCACTCGTGATCGTGGGAACCGCAAACTAGTTTTATTGTCATATATTATGCCTGTATGCTGTACTTCATCTTATGTCATATTCTCCCATGTCACTGTGTGATTTTATATGTAAGATCCTTTATACAGGCCAGGTTAGTGCACACTACACTAGTTTCTCCACTAGATGGGGCAGTGTTACAGAGTATATATAGCTTAGCTCTAGGCCTAGTTAGGGTCTTCTTTTCCTGAAGTCTAGTTAGTGTGCAGCCAAGATATAGCTGCCTGGTGGAGAGAGGCCTCCTGCCTCTCTGCTCTCTCCCCGTTGGCTCCACAGTCCAGCGTTAAAGCCTACAAGATTCAGCCCAGAGGTGAGAAATCTACTTCTATAGCTCGCTCCTCTGGGGTGACCAGTGATAAGCTGCAAACAGCAAGTATTCAAGGGGACTAGTATATTTTATTCAAGTCAAAGGATAGCAAACGGCAGTACTCAAAGGCTTCCCAGGCACCTTTGCAATTAGGTGTAGGACATAGCTTCCGGCATCCACACCTCCAGTTTAAATCCTGGGGACAGTTAGGCCAACTGTCATAAAAGCACTGGAAATTGAGGTTCAAGGATTCTGAAAAACCACCTTTAATCTAGGTAAGAATAAAACGAGAGTTAATACCAGCCTAAGACTTTTTATAATTCAAAAGCCTAGTCTGAAGAAGTAACATTCAAAAATACGAATATATATAACTATATTCTAAATATTTGCAAATTCTCGAAGTGCCAATATTCGCGATTCGAATATTCGCACACAACACTATCCTTGATGTCTCCAACATCATTTCTGCTCAGCGTGAATCAACTTTCATCAGTGAACAGCACTGAGGCCCACAGGTCCCTCATCCAGCGTAGATGCTCCCTGGCCCATGTAAGACAATGACGACTGTGGTCAGGTACCCTTGTGGATCATCTAGCACGCAGACCATGCTGATGTAAATGGTTTTGAATGGTCTGACATGAAACACTTGGGTGTCTCTCACTTCCCTTAAATGTGCTTGGAGTTGTGTAGCATTCATTATCCGGTTACGCAGGGCATTGTTCACAATGATACGGCCATCAGTGTGGGATGTGGCAAAAAGACATTCACTTCTGTGTCTTTCTGTGACACTTCCAGTCTCTGTATCTCTGTTGCAGCCTGCTGATAACACTCTAAGACATTCTAAGCTCAGTGGCCACTTCCTTCTGAGAACACCCTGCTTGAAGCCTCGCAATGGTGAGGTACTGTTGATCAATTGTTAGGTGTTGTCTTGGTCTCATGATGTCAAAATGTGAAGAGCGTGAAGAGGAGGACTGTTTAACTGTCAATTCTAATTGAACCAGGAAATGTATTGGGTGAGTCATGGATGAAACACTCTTTGTGAATTTTGCCGTTAAAGGCTATGCACACCTTTGAGGAAGTTTTTGTTTATGATTGCATTTTACTTATTTTTGGCTAAAAATCTGTTTTTAATTGGCCTTTATTAAAAATATTGAGCCATAGTGTTGCAAATTATACTTTCACCATAGCTCTTGTACAACTTAAATGCGTCTATTGTCTCTTAGGTGAATGTATATAAGCTATGTGATAATGCCTCTTGTAACATTGAATTTTCTTCCAATGTACCAATCTTCGTCATGCTTGACGTGCAAGATACCTGTATATGTACCTTGTTATGTTCTATGTTTATTAAAATAAAAAGATAAAAAAATATTGAGCCATTCTGTCGCAAAGGGTTAACAGTTTTTCCAGCTGTGTGACTGGTACAATTGGTGGGTGGTCTAATTTCCCTTATCTCTAAACTACTAAGAGGTCATAATTTTAAACACTTACTTAAGCCACATCCTTATCATCAGTAAGATAAGGATTGAGCTTTATTGAGTCTTTATAAGGTCAGAGAGCAGAGATAAGAAGTCCAGCTGCTCTCCAGATGATGGAAAAGACAGAAAATCCACAGGCAGCTAGTAGAGCATGTCAGCTCTTTACACAAAAAAAACATTAATAAAGACTTATTGAAAAAAATTTTTTTAGCTCAAAATGAGTACAATGAAATAATAAATAAATAAATGCCCCCAAAGGTGTACATAGCCTTTAAGCTCCTTGTTAGAGAACAGCAAGGTGTGAAAAAGAACTGAAACATTGAACAGTTGAACATGTGCATTCAAAAGTTTAGAGAATGTCACATTAAGTTCACCTGTAAAGGTTAGAGTGAATTGTAGGTTCATCCTGAAATTTCACCCACAAGCAAAATTTCCCTAACTTTTTATCAGTAGCGTAGATAGATACTGCCACCTTGTCACAGCAAGGACTGCCACTCAGGACTTAGAATTAGATTTAGGCCTCTTGCACACGAACGTGTGCGCCCCGTGGACATGCTGCGGCACGCAATTTGCGGCCCACAATGCGCGAATACCAACCATGGGGCAGCCGCAGCGGATCGCGGACCCATTCACTTTAATGGGTCCGCGATCCGCTCGTTCCGCTCGTTCCGCTTAAAGATAGGACATGTTCTATCTTTTTGCGGAACGGAAGTACGGTACTAAACCCTACAGAAGCCCTCCGTAGTGATTCCGTTCCGTGCTTCCGTTCCGCACCATTCCGCATTTCCGGATTTGAGGACACATTCAAGTGAATGGGTCCACATCCGTGATGCGGAATGCCCACGGATTGGCGCCCGTGTATTGCGGATCCGCAAATGCGGTCGTGTGAAAAGTTTTTGTGAAAGAGGTCTTAGCCTAGGCCTTTGAAATGTATATGTATACTCATAGGCCCTTAAGCCTCTCTCTCCACAGTATTAGTGGGGAGGGAGCCAGCTGAGATCTGTGCCTTTGAACATCTCTTGCTGTCTACCAGGGATGTCTACCAAGCACAATCCTAGGACGGATTGCCTTCTAGCAAGAGGGTGTGCAGTATCCGAGACCTGGGGGTGCACAAGGGACCCATTAAAGTCAATGGGTCCGCCCTGTCATGTAGCGTACAGACGGTCGGTAACTGTGTTTTGCGGACCCGTGGTTTGAGGACCACAGAAACGGTTGTGTGAATGTTCCCTAAATTTATAGTGTATAGACCCACAGAATAAGGTCATTTTTTGTGCATAGTGAATGCCATTTAAGTAAAACCCACATAACATTGACAGTTTTTTTCACCACAGACCATTTTTAAAAGGTTTCTTACATAAAAAAAAAGGTATGACCCTTGGAATGGCAATGAGGAAAAACAGAAATTGGTCTGGTCCTGAAGGGGTTAAATAACTTACCAGCCTTGTGCAAAACAAAAGACTTTAACCTGACTGCTGACAGCACAGGACCCTGCTCCAGTTGATCATTACCTAACCGACCTCAAATACTTTTCTTCTCATGGGCTGAATGCAGCGCTATTACTGGAATAGAAACAAATGCCCGTATGCCATGCTAAGGTGCAGAGGGCAGGCAGCTTGCTGGACTCTCTACCCCTACACAATAGCTGTAGGTCTCAGTGCATCTAGAAATAGTGAAAACACAGATTTTCACAGATTCTTTAATGCTGCCTCTGGTGATAAGAGTTAAGACATTGTTGAAGGTACCAGTCAAATGAATACAGGGTGGCTTATATCTATCACTCCTTAACTCCAGAATTCTGGACTCAAAAAGTTGCAAAGAAGGGCTTTTGTGACCTTTTACACTCGCGCAAAAATTCTGTGACTTTTTGCATTTTTACACCACTCACTCCAGTTTTGAAATGTGGGTGGAAAAGTAAATGTGGTTAGCTATGGTAACAAGTTTCACTTCAGATTTATCACTGAGACTTATTTATAAAAGTCGCAATCTCATTCCAGTAGGAGGAGGAGGAAAACTGGAGGAGCTTTTCTAGACAAAAATGTATCAAACAGCATGTGACACATAATGTACACCAACGCAGACTCAAGCAAAACGCACCTCACATATTCCCCATATGATAAATTCCCCTCAACTTGTTTACGTGGGATTTCAATTATATAAACTGCTAATTTGCCCTTTGTTTAAATGGCTGTGCGCTTAAAAATCAGTGCAAGTAAAAAATAGATGAGATATCAACCAAGTTGATAATGTTCCTAGGCATCCTTCTCTTTTACATCGAAGAGAACCTGTCACTTCCCCTGACGTGTCAATTGTTGTAACTACTTGCATTTCTCATGAAACAACAGTTCTGGAGCATCTTTCCTTATAAGTTAACGTGGTAATATTCCTCTACTATTCCTGATAAACGTTTATGAAAAAAGGTAAAATGATGTATAACTAGTTGGGGGACTGTCCCTGGTGTCTGACATTGGAAGCATGACTGAATAGTGTCAGACCGTAAGGGGGCACATTCCCAGCTGGTAACACCCAGTTGTAAGTGTATTAATAAACTTCTAGCAGGAATAATATCGAAATGGCACGACATAGACTTATAAGAATAGATGCTCTAGAGTTGTCATTTTTAGTGGAATACAATTATTTACTAGAACAGACATGTCAGGAGAGGTGACAAGTCCTCTTTGACATCTGTCAGCAGTTTTGTATCTGTGAAACTGGCCGACCTGTTACATGTGCACTTGGCAGCTGAAGGCATCTGTGTTGGTCCCATGTTCATATGTGTCCGTACTGCTGAGAAAAATGATGCTCTAATATATGCAAATGAGTCTATAGGAGCACGTAGAGGCTCCGCTCTCTCTGCCGCTCCCTCTACGTTTTGATTGACAGGACCAGGCAGTGAAAACATCATCACAACTGGCCCTGTCTTATCCTAAGGGCAATCAAAGTGAAAATGGAGAGGCGGTTGCAGAGAGAGCAGAGCACATAGGAGTAACAGCAACGCCCCTGCCGCTCATAGAGGATCATTTGCATATATTAAGACTTTTTCTCAGCAATGCAGGCAGATATGAACATGGGTGCAACACAGACGCCTTCAGCTGCCAAGTGCACATGTAAATAGGTCAGCCGGTGTCATAGGTACAAATCTGCTGACAGATGCCCTTTAACCCCTTCAGGACCCTGACGTTTTTCACCTTAAGGCTGGGTTCACACGGGCGTGTCCGGATTAGGTCCGGATGCGTCCCGGTGTATTGCAGTAAACCCGCGCGATTAGGTACGCAATTGCAGTCAGTTTTGATTGCGATTCCGTTCCGATTATCACGTGGGTGCAATGTGTTTTGCACCATGGTGATGGACCATGTGATTGGAGCATGTGATCTGACGTCACCACAGGTCCTAGCCGGTAATTCATCATTAAAGAAGTAAAGAAGAGACCGGGAACTACGCGATCAAGAGGAGAAGGTGAGTTAATTATTTTTTTTTAACCTTCAATTGATCACCTACTAAGCATTCTGTATTCAGAATGCTATTATTTTCCCTTATATAACCATGTTATAAGGGAAAATAATACAGTGAATAGACTGTCACCTAGCAACTATGGGTAAAAATCGCACCGCATCCGCACTTGCTTGCGGATGCTTGCAATTTTCACTCAGCCCCATTCACTTCTAATGCCTCATTCCACACGTCAGTGTTCGGTCAGTGATTTCCATCAGTGATTCGTGAGCCAAAACCAGGTCCGGCTCTAAACACAGAACAGGAGCAGATCTTCCCCTTATACGTAATGTCTGTGGAGGCTTCTCTTCTGGTTTTGGCTCACAAATCACTGATGGAAATCACTGAACAAACACTGAAGTGTGAACAAGGCCTATGGGGCCTGTCCTGCATTAAAAACGCAGAATATAGAGCATGGTGCGATTTTCAAGCATTGCAGAAGTGATGCGTGAAAAAAAACGCTCATGTACACAGCCCCATTGAAATGAATGGTGCCGGATTCAGTGCGGGTGCAAAGCGTTCACCTCCCGCATTGCACCCGCGCAGAAATCTCGCCCGTGTGAACTCAGCCTAAGGACTAAGCCATTTTTTGCAAATCTGACCAGTGTCATTTTATGTGGTGATAACTTTAAAACACTTTTACTTATCCAGACCATTCTGAGATTGTTTTCTTATCATATATTGTACTTCATGACACTCGTAATTTTGAGTCAAAATATTTCATTTTTATTTATAAAAAAGACTACATTTATCCAAAATTTTGAAAAATTTGCAACTTTCTGCAAATGGTTGCTGATAGCAACTCGTGGAACTTTTCCTTATATCAGCCCTTCTTTTGACTCTATGTGACTCACATATGCACTAGTTGTGAGCGTATTAGAATCAGGGGACTGGTGGGTGTGCGGTTTGTTACACTAGACAGCACACTTTTGATCTGTCCACATTGAATGTGAAATGTACATTTTAGTTCTTATTTTTATTTTTCATTGTATTACTTGTTCGTTTGAATATTTATATGTTGATCTCTCCAGTTGATTTTACATGGTAGCTTGCACACTATTCAACTGTATCAGCTTAGCAGGGCAACCAATTGCTCTAAATGTGCCTATATCTTGAGGCTGTTGCTACTACAGCAACAAATTGACAATTGTGTCTCCTCAAATACGTGCACTCTGCAAGCTGATACTCTCCTGCTGCCTGCTGGTTGCCTACTACATGCAGATTGTTCTATCCTCTGTGAGAATTGCTCCATTCTCTATGAGAATTTTAAATCATTATTGGATGAACTATCTGCTTGTCCTCCATCAGTCCCGCTGTCTATAACCTGCTAGTGATCGCTCCTAATGCTTGTGAGTCTCTAACACTGGCCACTGTCTAAAATAGTAACGCTAAGCTAATACACCCCTCTCGACATGTTTTGCCACTTGTGTGGCTTCGTCAGGGGAAGTGGGGCATTAGGCGTGCTTCTGATGACCTCTATTTCTATTCCGCTAAGTCCCTCCCATCTAATATTCCTAGCATCTCTCCCTGTTAGGTTCGAGCGCGTAATCTGACGCATGTGTTGTGCGCTCCCCGACCACCGGCCCATCACAAGTAAGCCAGGTAAATGATGTCTCCTCCCATCCCTACAATGTGAGATGTCAGTCATTATCCGCCCACTCATCCGTACCATAGATTATGTCATTATTCGTATAAGGCCCATGGTAGTAGATCGATGACAGCAGAATGTAGTATGCCACCACTCCTTAACTTCCTCAGCACCTTTTGTTTTATAGTTGTACTGTGGGCAGTATGTTATCAGCGCTCTTCACCATTTTTCCTCATCAAGGTATAATCATCCATACCATGTTGTTATGTAGGGGATATTGTAAATACTATTATCATTATATTCACAGAACTCGCTGCAATTCTATTATTATTTTCACAGAATTTTTCACATGAACTCCATTGAAAGTCAATGGAAAATGGATCAGTTTTCTATCGTGCCAGATTGTGTCAAAGAAAACTGATCCGTGCCCATTGACTTACATTGTGTGCCAGGACGGATCCGTTTGGCTCAGTTTCGTGCTGCAGGCAGCGTTTTGGTGTCCGCCTCCAGAGCGGAATGGAGACTGATCGGAGGCAAACTGATGCATTCTGAGCGGATCCTTTTCCATTCAAAATGCATTAGGGCAAAACTGATCCGTTTTGGACCGCTTGGGAGAGCCCATGATGGATCTCACAAACGGAAACCAAAACGCCAGTGTGAAAGTAGCTTTACTCAAGGTGTGTAGTGAGCACTTTGACCTCAAAGGTGTTTCCTAGAATTAGGAAATACTTGGCAGTGAAAATGAAAAATTGCTATTTTTTTTAAGAAAAAGTTGCTTTCCACTAACATTTTTCACTTTCTTAAAAGGTAATAGGACAAAATGCACCCCAGATTTTGTTTCCCATTTCCTGCCGAATACAGCAACACCCCATATGTGCTCAAAAACTGATGTATGGGTGCACAGCAGGCAAACTGTAAAATAAGGATTTTGCAGGCAGGCCTGAATTGGCAGACATGGATTTTAGGTGCCATGTTTCATTAAAAAAATTCCTGACGTCCCCAGAAATTAAAAACCGCAAGAAGTGACCCCATATTGGAAAGTGCACCCCTGTACAAACATTTTAACGGTCGGAAAGGGCACTTTTGACCTAACAGTTGTTTTACTGAAATTAATATAATATGTAGTGGTTGGTGAAAAGTGGATATGTAAGCTGTTTGGACTAAATCAGAGATATAAGGTGGTAAAACTACAGGGTACATAAATCATGAAATTAAATTAATACTCCATGGAGGAGTGATAGATTTTGAAACAATCCTGCATGCACAGGCCAGGTTTTTCAGGGCAGGGTTCGCAGTGGTAAATGGTGTCTTTCCATATCCCCTTTTTGGAACACACCCTGCATCTTTTTTGGATCCTTCCCTTCCTTGCTGTCAAGTACTTGACCTGAAAAATGTTGCCCTGGTACAACATGGGCACCATGACTTCCTGAAGTACTGGGACCCTCCCCGGCCTGGCTTTGAAAAATTAGGGCCTTGATAACCACCTCTTGGAACTGAAATAAAGTTCCTGTGTGGCCTGCAGATGAAAATAGAACGTACACATTATACATTGCCATCTGTATGAGGTGCACAGCTAGCTTTTTGTACCACACTTTCATTTTTCATGTGGTACTGTAGGGCTTCAAAACATGATCTGAAAGATCAACCCCTCCCATGTGCCTGTTGTAATCAAGGATGCAAACTGGTTTGGGGACAGTGGTAGTGGAGCTGGTGCTACTATGAATGGTGGTCAGTATAAGGAAACCCTCTTGTCTTTGTACTTAACCGACAGAATGTTCTCATAGAGGAGAGCCCTGCTTTCACCCATTCTTAGTGGTCGCCCTACCAGGGATCTAGGGAGGCCTCTCTGGTTTTTTTTGCACTGTGCCGCAAGCAACAGTACCTCTGGCAGTTAGGGACATGAATAGGGGTATGCTGGTATAATAGTTATCCACTCAGAGGTGGTAACCCTTATCCAGTATAGGGTGCAGTGAGTCCCTCATAATCTTCCCACTAATTCCTAGGATGGGGGGCATTCTGGGGTTTTTATCTTTTCCTTCATAAATGTGGAACTTGTGGGTAAACCCAGAGCTACTCTCACAAAGTTTGCAAATCTTAATGCCATACAGTACCTTGCCTGTTTGTTAGGCAGGTACTGACTGAATTTAATCCTCCCTTTGAAAAGTAATAGGGACTCATCTACACAGACATTTTTATCAGGGGTGTACACCTAAGCAAACCTGGTGTTAAAGTGGTCGAGGACAGGCCTAACCTTTCAAAATTGACTAAAATCGCTTCTGGGTCATGGTATTACTGTAAATTGGAGTCTGGTAGAATGTTCGAACTCCAATATTGTCTAACGTTTGGCTTCTTAACAAGGCCCATATGCAGCACAAGTTCACAAAACTTCATCATCTCTGCTGCATTTACTGAGGTCCAACCTAGGGGTCTAGCGTATGGCGATGTAGGGCTCTGAGCAATGAATTGTTGGGCATATTAATTGGTTTGGGCCACCATTAAATTTACAACATCTTCAGAGAAGAAGATTTTGAAAAAATCTAGTTTGTAGAAGCCCACACAATCTATCTGTATTTCGGAGCTGCCCTCAAATCTCAGAATTTGTGGCTGATAATCCCCTGGGGGTAGGGTCCATAAGGGTTCACTCTGGGGGGCTTCCTCCACTGCTACCCTGGGGCGCCTTCTAGAGGGTCCCTCATCAGCGGATGATGATGATGATGAGGGGGTAGAGGAGTAGATGAATGTGCCATCCTCTTCTCCCTCACTAGCAGACTCAGTATTAGAGGCAAGGGTGGCGTATGCCTCTTCAGCTGAGTATACTCGTTGGGACGGACGGGCCATTTTTATTTTATTGGGGTGTGACGTGTGAAATGTGTAAACCTTTATTTATTGTCAGGGGTGTGTATGTTGTGTTTTCACACGTGAAGGGGCTTGTAATAAATTTGAAATACAGAGAAAAGGAGTAGAAAAAGAAATACAGGTACAGGATGTTGCGTGCATGCAAAAATGTACACTAACACTACCTAACTAAAATGTATTTCCATATATATGTATATGGAGATTTATATACAGGTGAAACTTATTAGAATATCGTGCAAAAGTCCATTTATTTCAAAAATGCTAATTAAAAGGAATTGCATTAATGCAGCTTAAAATTAGAATTTTGTGAAGAGGTTCAATTTTCTAGGCTCAAAGTGTCACACTCTAGTCAGCTAATTAATCCATACACCCTGAGAAAAGGGTATCTCAAAATTGAGACTTTGTTTTTTTAAAATAAACTATAAGCCATAATCATCCAAATTATAGCAAATAAAGGCTTGAAATATCTTGCTTTGCATGTAATGAGTCTCTCTCAAATACAGGTCCTTCTAAAAAAATTAGCATATTGTGATCAAGTTCATTATTTTCTGTAATGTACTGATAAACATTAGACTTTCATATATTTTAGATTCATTACACATAACTGAAGTAGTTCAAGCCTTTTATTGTTTTCATATTGATAATTTTGGCATACAGCTCATGAAAACCCAAATTTCCTATCTCAAAAAATTATCATATATCATCCGACCAATAAAAGAAAAGTGTATTTAATACAAAAAAAGTCAACCTTCAAATAATTATGTTCAGTTATGCACTCAATACTTGGTCGGGAATCCTTTTGCAGAAATCACTGCTTCAATGCGGCGTGGCATGGAGGCAATCAGCCTGTGGCACTGCTGAGGTGTTATGGAGGCCCAGGATGCGGCCTTAAGCTCATCCAGAATGTTGGGTCTTGTGTTTCTCAACTTTCTCTTCCCAATATCAGGTTCAGGTCAGGAGAGTTGGCAGGCCAATTGAGCACAGTAATACCATGGTCAGTAAACCATTTACCAGTGGTTTTGGCACTGTGAGCAGGTGCCAGGTCGTGCTGAAAAATGAAATCTTCATCTCCATAAAGCTTTTCAGCAGATGGAAGCATGAAGTGCTCCAAAATCTCCTGATAGCTAGCTGCATTGACCCTGCCCTTGATAAAACACAGTGGAC
The DNA here is from genome assembly GCF_014858855.1 of Bufo gargarizans. Taxonomy (NCBI): domain Eukaryota; kingdom Metazoa; phylum Chordata; class Amphibia; order Anura; family Bufonidae; genus Bufo; species Bufo gargarizans. Next base: position 127,362,543 of record NC_058089.1, on the reverse strand, counting down.
CAACACCAGCAGCTGACATGGCACCCAGACCATCACTGACTGTGGGTACTTGACACTGGACTTCAGGCATTTTGGCATTTCCCTCTTCCCAGTCTTCCTCCAGACTCTGGCACCTTGATTTCCGAATGACATGCAAAATTTGCTTTTATCCGAAAAAAGTACTTTGGACCACTGAGCAACAGTCCAGTGCTGCTTCCCTGTAGCCCAGGTCAGGCGCTTCTGCCGCTGTTTCTGGTTCAAAAGTGGCTTGACCTGGGGAATGCGGCACCTGTAGCCCATTTCCTGCACACGCCTGTACACGGTGGCTCTGGATGTTTCTACTCCAGACTCAGTCCACTGCTTCCGCAGGTCCCCCAAGGTCTGGAATCAGTCCTTCTCCACAATCTTCCTCAGGGTCCGGTCACCTCTTCTCGTTGTGCAGCGTTTTCTGCCACACTTTTTCCTTCCCACAGACTTCCCACTGAGGTGCCTTGATACAGCACTCTGGGAACAGCCTATTCGTTCAGAAATTTCTTTCTGTGTCTTACCCTCTTGCTTGAGGGTGTCAATGATGGCCTTCTGGACAGCAGTCAGGTCGGCAGTCTTACCCATGATTGCGGTTTTGAGTAATGAACCAGGCTGGGAGTTTTTAAAAGCCTCAGGAATCTTTTGCAGGTGTTTAGAGTTAATTAGTTGATTCAGATGATTAGGTTAATAGCTCGTTTAGAGAACCTTTTCATGATATGCAAATTTTCATGAGCTGTATGCCAAAATCATCAATATTAAAACAATAAAAGGCTTGAACTACTTCAGTTGGTGTGTAATGAATCTAAAATATATGAAAGTCTAATGTTTATCAGTACATTACAGAAAATAATGAACTTTATCACAATATGCTAATTTTTTTTAGAAGGACCTGTATTAGTTTCACCTTTTAAGTTGCATTACTGAAATAAATGAACTTTGCACGATTCAAATTTTTTGAGTTTCACCTGTTCATATAACTACATGAAAAAAAACGAAATCTGCACAATAAACTGAGCAGACCGGTCAAAAATGTATTTCTATGTAACACTAAATATATATTTTTTCAGCCCCCCCAAAAAAATACGAAAACTGAGCACAAAAGTGACCAGTAAAAAAATATGGTACTTATTGGTGCTCAGGGTTGGAGAACGCTCACAAGCTAACATTTAGTGCGTCCGTGCAGACACTGCAGTATAACAATTTACTGCAGATACAAAAAAAGAACACTAGCTAAAATTAACTTTTAAAAGTGACAAAAAAGTCAATTTTTTTTGCTGTCACAGCAGGGCAGATTTACAGCACAGAGGGGCACAGGTCCACTCTGCATGCAGTTGCCAGCTAGAATGGCTGCATGCAGAGAGAATCTTTCTGTTCCCTCTGCTGCTGTAGTGCTGCCATTGGCTGGAGTTGTTGCAGACTATCGCAGAACTGGTGTAAGCCGTGTACCGGCATGGGCTCCCCAGGATACAGTGAAGTCACGAACGAGAAAAGCAACTCTGACACCAGATTTTGGAAAACAGACTTTTTACTGCAATATGACACAGAAAGAAAACCTCAACCTCTGGTAACATAAAATGGATTTACATACACTCAGCCCACAGGCTGAGACCCTTGTGTTGCACAGCACAGCTACCAGACAGAATCACAATAATTTGCCTACTGGCGGGCACAACTAAAACGGCCACACCATACCCCGTTATTACCGTGGGCTGGCCCAAGGTGCAACACAAAACTTCACAATCTTATAATAAACTACAATATTCTCCCTCCCATAACTGGTCCTATGGCATGTGCCTGCGTATTACTCCTGCGCAACACGCTGAGCTGGATAGAGCCGGTGAGACGTCTATCAGTCCTGAACTGTGCAATATCTCTTTTTATTATGAAGTCCTTTTGTGAACTGTAGAAACACTTTTTGGCCTGACACAAAAAAAGAGGCCCTAACTAGCTAACTACAGGCCTGGTCTAGTCCCTAGGCGCCAATATTGCAATGAGGTGTGTGCACGATCTTACGACCCGGGTCTGCTTTATCTCAGCTGATGACTCCGAACCGAACAAGCAGTCTATTTAACAAACATGCAGTACCGCAGAGGAAGTAGTTTGTTCCTCAGCTCTTATGAGCACTCCAGGCAGAAGTCCTCTGTCCCCTGGGCAGAATCCGGGTCGTGATTAGCTTTACTTGACTGTAGCTGTGGTTGCAAAATGTTGATCCCAGACTTGGATGTGACTGCATTCACTCCTCTCTGTGTCTCTGTCTCCTTCCAATATGGCGACTTCCTCTTTCTCCTTCAGCCTGGCAACTCCACCTCTCATGAATATGGAAATATGTATATCCAGTCAGTCAGCTGTGCCTGGGAACGTCAGTCCAGAACATTTAATTTAATTCACACAAAAAGTGTTCAAAAATGAAAGCTGTTTTCCCATCTCACATGCCACCCCACTAGAGGTTGTCGTTAAAGGGTACCCTCCCCATATAAACTCATCCTTGGCATAACGCTGGGGACGTCAGGTCCATTTAATGGGAAAGGGGCTGCTGACCGCTCAACACTTTCCCAAACTTTTTTTTAACTTGCCATGGCTGGAGACTCTGTGAGTACAGGGGCAGGGGCAACCCACCATTCCTCCTCTTCTAAGGGAATTTACTCTGTATTCTGACCAGGAGGAGGCATCTCCTCTGCGCACACTGGCTCATCAAAATGACAACGCCTCAACATGTTACGGTGCAAGTTTCGTGAGGGCCTCATAAACCAAGATGGCAGGGTCTTCCCTCTTCCTCACCTTGTAAGGGACTGTTTCCCACAGCCCATCCAACTACCGAGAGGGCCGTTTGGCTTTGACCATCACTCGATCACCCGGTGCATACCCATCCCTCTGCACTGATCTTGGGTTAGGGTGTACCACTTGTCCCAGGCACCCCCCCACAACCTTGTGGATCGCTAACAGCCAGCTGCAGTCCTTTTGCACCCATGTGGTGGTATTTATCAGTGGTGGCTCCATCGGATCGGACATGTTGATATCCTCAATCTCCCGTCCGACTCTCCCAAACATGAGTATATGTGGTGAGTACCCGGTGGTGCTGTGAACCCTGTTGTTACAGGCCCACATCAGTTCAGGTAGATACTTGGGCCACCGAGCATTGCAGCATTTGGAGCAAGGTGCGGTTGAACCATTCGCACGCCCTGTTTTCCTGGGGGTGATACGAAGTGGTGCGGGAATGTTCTATTTCATACAACTAGTACAGCTAATTCAAGAAAGTACCCTGAAAACATGCCCCCTGGTCTGAATGTATCCCCAGTGGACACCCGAACACCTGTATAAAGTGTTTGCAGACCACTTCAGTGGCTGACTCTGCCGTCTGGACTCAGCCACCTCATACTTTGTGAAATGGTTTGTCATGACTAAACAGTATGAGTAACGCGAGGTAGAGTACCCAATCTGTGTATAATCGATCATAAGGAGCTCTAAGGGCGCTGAGGTCCGGATGGCCTGGACAGGCGCTTGCTGTTCAGTACACTTACTTAGCCTACAGTGCCGACACTTAAGACATGCCTCGGCCACCATGTCTGCCAAATCTGGACAGTATACCAGTCATTGGAGCCACTTAAATGTTTTATCGATCCGAAAATAGGCACCTCTCTCATGGGCTTCCCGGGCAGCCTCCGGTCCCAATGACAATCTGTCGCCGGTACTGCAACTCTGCAAGTATATGGTCTGGCACAGGAGGCCCTGGGTAGCAGTCAGCTTATCCCACTACCTCAACAACTTTTGGCTCTCTGAAGTCAGACGGCCCGCTCTTCGGGCCAGGGGCCAGATTCTTTCACTTTCCACAGGTCTGAACAGCTATTCCCTGGAACTTTTCCCAATCAGCCAATGTTTTTCCCAACACCATGGACATCCCGGACTGGTCAGTGCCTTCTTCACTGCTTCAAAGGCCTCTTGTTGCCGGGGTCCCCACTCAATGGGACGATTCTTCGAGCCCCCCACAGTACCCCTTAATAACTTTTTTAACGGGCCACCAAATGAGAAAATTTGGGTATAAACCTCCTGTAGTAGCCCGCCAGGCCAGCTTTACCCCCTCCTTGGTGACCAAATGTCCCAAATACTCTATTTGCTGTTCAAACAGTTGGCACTACTTGGGCTTGATCTTGAGTCCGTGGTTTTGCAGCTGTCTTAGGACCTGTTGCAGCTTTGGAGGTGATCCTCGAAGGAGGCCCCAAACACTACCATGTCATCCAGGTAGATAAATACTGACTCGAAGTTGAGATCTCCCAGACAGTGCTCCATCAACCATGGAATGGAATTGGAAAGGCCGAATGGCATCCAGTTGAACTCGCAGAGTCCCATAGGTAGGACGAAGGCCATCTTTGGTTTGTCCTTTATGGCCACCGGTACTTGCCAATACCCACTGGCCAGGTCAAGAGTCGAGAAGAACTTAGCATGACTCAGGGCAGACAATGACTCATCAATTCACGGAAGGGGGTAGGCATCCTGGACGGTCTGGGCATTCAGCTTCCAATAATCTACGCAGAATCGGAGACTCACGTTTTTCTTCTGCACCAAGACTACTGGAGCAGCCCAAGGACTTTGACTCTCCAGGATCACCTGGTTCTACAACATGCTGGCCACCATGTCTTTCACCTCCTGGTACATTTTAGGCAGGATTTGCTGGTAACGTTCCCTGATTGGTGCAGCATCGCCGTTGGGATTTCGTGCTCGATAGCGGAAGCACACCCAAAGTCCTCATGTTTTGAGAACGCCTCCTGAAATTCCCAAAGGTTGTCTTCAAGCAACTTCTGTTTTCCTGGAGTCAGAGCCTTGAAGTCCACTCCCATCCAGGCCATGATCACCCGGCCGTTCCACTCTGCTGTTGGGGTCTCCCTTTGATGGACCTCTACAGCATAGGTCCAGGCTGATCTCCTATCTGGCTGCAGCGTCAAAGGATGTCCTCTTCGGACATATAAACTTTGTCCAGCAAGGTATTCCCTGGAACGGTTAACTCACAGTCTTCAACATTGAGGCAGCATACAGGCACACATCCATCCTTCACAATAGCAAGGGCCTGGGTTACTAATGGGCGAGTCTGCATTTTCTCTTGGTAAGCGGGCTCGATCAGAACCTCCATTCCATTCAGCTGTCGTCCAGCACCCACTGGCAGCTTCAATATTTGTTCTTGTTGAGGTGGGATCTTCACCAGTGTCCTTTGCGGCACCTTCACGTGTCCAATGGGCCGACAGGACATGTTGCTCTATCGCAGATTACAGCTCCTGACCATCTGCTGTAAAACCTTCTGGGTTAGCTGGTAGCCCATTGCTAATACTTCGGCTCTTCTTTGGCATAAAGTTGATGGTCTAGGTCTCTCAGCACATTAATACCTAGTGTCACGTCCATTCCTTTCTAGGACAAATGGTCCACAAGCACAACCCCCTTCTTGACGATGTCTTGCCCTAACAGTCAGACCCGCATCCAGACTATCCCTCGGACCTCCATCTCTCTGTTATTGGCAGCAGTCAGTCTGATGATGCGCCTGTATTCCGGCTCCATCATATGTCCAAACTGTCTTTCGGAGAACTTCAGAGGCATAAGGGTGCCCTCCAACCCCGTATGAACTAGGCAGCGTATCTTCTGGCCTTCCAACTCAGCTTCCATAACGGGGCTGATGTCATACAGGTCGTGTTCCCCACGCATAAGGCTTAGCTTTTGGTGTACTGCGGCAGGACGCCCAGCTACTGCGGCGGTCTGAAGTTTAACATTGGCTTGGACTTCATCTGTTCGGGGCACTCTCTGGCCATATGGCTGTACTGGCAACAAACCTAGCAAAGGGGCCCTCTTTTGACGTGTCCCTGCACCTGAGTCATTCTGGGTAGAGTGGCGCAGGGTGCTGAGGTAATTTCCGGAGGCGGGGGAGATTCTGCCTTTATATGTGACACTTCCAACCGAAGTTCTCTCAATTCTATCCACAGGGCCTGGACCACATCCTTTAAGGACTCTAAATCTTCAGACCCTGACCGGTCCCCTGTAGCATGGGTGCTACCCACTACTCTCTCTGAAAGACAGACATGCAATGTGACAATGCACTGCAAAATATAGTACAAAAATTGCATGGAAATAACAAAATAATTTGTACAAAATTATTTGAGCCCGTCTGCCAAGCGTCAAGGCGTTCTCTGTTAGACGGGTTCCTACGCTAAATTCTACCTGTTAGGTGCCATAACGGCTACCATACACTTCAGGGAGTGTAGGTTCCACGTACCTGCATTGTAACCTACCTGTTGGGTGCCATAACGGCTACCATCCACTTCAGGGAATGCAGGCTGCACAGCAGGCCCACTCCACAACACCACCGGCGCCTAAAAGCCACCAAGGACCGCAGTGCGAGTCCTGGTGCTGTGGCTTCAGTGAATGAAGTGGAGCAGGCCTGACTATGCACTGACACTAATTAAAATCAGCCAATGGGGCAGACAGGGTGGTCAGAAATGTGAGACTGAGGAGGCAGCCACACCTCAATTACAAACTACAAGGGAAACCAAAAAAGGGGCTCAGTCACATAACAACCGCAGGAGCACATTGCTGGGGCAGGGAAATAACATGAAAGACAGACATGCAATGTGACAATGCACTGCAAAATATAGTACAAAAATTGCATGGAAATAACAAGTGCTACACTATAAGTGCGAGATACTTGGCAAATTATTTTGTACAAAATTATTTGAGCCCGTCTGCCAAGCGTCAAGGCGTTCTCTGTTAGACGGGTTCCTACGCTAAATTCTACCTGTTAGGTGCCATAACGGCTACCATACACTTCAGGGAGAACCTACACTCCCTGAAGTGTATGGTAGCCGTTATGGCACCTAACAGGTAGAATTTAGCGTAGGAACCCGTCTAACAGAGAACGCCTTGACGCTTGGCAGACGGGCTCAAATAATTTTGTACAAAATAATTTGCCAAGTATCTCGCACTTATAGTGTAGCACTTGTTATTTCCATGCAATTTTTGTACTATATTTTGCAGTGCATTGTCACATTGCATGTCTGTCTTTCATGTTATTTCCCTGCCCCAGCAATGTGCTCCTGCGCTTGTTATGTGACTGAGCCCCTTTTTTGGTTTCCCCACTACTCTCTCTGCCACAGGCATGTGCTCTTCCTCTCTCTCCACGGCAGCTAGGTAGACGCTGTAGAATGTCATGTCGGCCGGGTCATCTCTTGCAATTTGTCCTGTAAAAACTTGTTGGAGAGCCCAACTATGAACTAGTCTCGTAGTAGCCGGTCCACCTCCCGGAAGGCTCTCGTGGCCTCTGGGTCTCGCCGCTGTATTTAATTTAGAGTCTCCTGTAGGGCATTGGAGTACTGCATTAGAGTCTTGCCTTCTCGCTGTGGTCGGTTGAAGAAGTGGCTCTGCAGCTGCACTACTTTAGCACATCCCCCGGGCTCTCTCCAGCAGGGAGAAAATTTTCTCTAGGGTTTCTCTCTCAGATTCGGGTCTTACCATCGCTGTCCATCTGATGTCACCCTCTAGAGTCCCCAATGCAACCTCTGTTCGCAGTTTGGGGGTCAGGTTACACATTCTATCCACACATCACACCCTTTCAGTCCAGTCCTGTCCTGCAACGTCATGTTTTTACGGTCAAATTTTGGCAGATGACTCAACAGCGCCACCACAGGGATACTGGGGTGGGCATGGTAGGAAAAAGCAGGCCTTGCATCGGTGCACCCTGAGCTGGGTCCTGGATCGGTGCCATTGGCGCCGGGGGAAGGTCTCCTGCCTTGTTCCCGTCAATAACAGTCACTGTATCCTGCCGACTACGCCAAGTTGTAAGCCGCGTACCGGGCTTCCCAGAATACAGTGAAGTCACGAATGAGAAAAGCAACTCTGACACCAGCTTTTGCAAAACAGACTTTTTACTGCAATGTGACACAGAACGCAAACCTCAACCTCTGGGAACATAAAATGGATTTACATACACTCAGCCCGCAGGCTGAGACCCTTGTGTTGCAAAGAATGGCACTCTTCAATGTCACCAGACAGAATTGCACTAATTTGCCTATTGGCGGGCATAACTAAAATGGCCACACCGTGCCTGTTATTACCGTAGAAATGACACGAACGATTAGGTGTATGATACGGGCTGGCCTGCGGTGCAACACAAAAGTTCACAATCTTATAATAAACTACAATATTACCCCTCCAGTAACTGGTCCTATGGCATGTGCCTACGTATTACTTCTGCGGAACACGCTGAGCTGGATTGAGCCGGTGAGATATCAGTTCTCAACTGTAAAATGTCTCTTTTTTATTATGGAGTCCTTTTGTGAACCGTAGAAACACTTTTTGACCTGACACACGAAACAGATGCCCTAACTAGCTAACTACAAGACTGGTCTAGTCACTAGGTGCCAATATTGCAATGAGGTGCGTGCACGATCTAACCGACCCAGGTCTGCTCTGTCTCCGCTGATGACTCTGAACCGAACAAGCAGTCTATTAAACAAACATGCGGTACCGCAGAGCAAGTAGTTAGTTCCTCAGCTCTCATCAGCACTCCTGGCAGAAGTCCTCTGTCCCCTGGGCAGAGTCCGGGTCCTGAACAGTGATTATATCAAATAAACATTTAGAAGAATAGGTGCACTACTGTTGTGGATGCAATCAACAAAATCTGACTAAACCCTCCCACTGATTTTAAAAATTAGACTTTAGCCAATATATCCTGATATGAAGGACATATCAGGGCCCGTGCACCACGTCAAGGTATCTCAGGTGGCATGGGACCTAACGCCACATAGACATCCTACAACAAATAGCAAAATGTGTGGATGTAATTGTCCTTAAGTTATGTCCATCTGCGCCGTACATGTATGGCGCAGGTCTTCTACGGGTTAATGTGGTTCTGAATAGTGATGTCCCGAATTATTCGCCGGCGAACAGTTCACGGTGAAAATAGCTTGTTCACGTTCGCCGCGGCGGGCAAACATATGCGATGTTCGGTCCGCCCCCCTATACATCATCATTGAGCAAACTCTGACCCTGTACCTCACAGTCAGCAGACAGATTCCAGCCAATCAGCAGCAGACTCTCCCTCCCAGACCCTCCCACCTCCTGGACAGCATCCATTTTAGATTCATTCTGAAGTTGCATTCTTAGTGAGAGGAGGGAAAGTGTAGCTGCTGCTGATTCAATAGGGAAAGCGTTAGCTAGGACAGTGTTCTGTGTCCATAGACTCATCTGCTGTAAGGACAGCGTCCTGACAGCACCCCAAAAAGCCCTTTTTAGGGCTGGTATATCAGTCTGTTTTTTGCTATTTATATATATATATATATATATATATATATATATATACACATTGCAGTTGCCTGCCGTGTGTGAGAAGCTGCAGGCTCAGTCACAGACAGTACTGTGTGCACACCATTCATACAGGGTGTCACAGACAATACCTTGCAGATAAAAATAATTCAATTTATATTATTTCTCTGTGATATAATCGCAGTTGCAAGCCAGTGAGTGACTGTGTGGCCCACAGACAGTACTGTGTGCACACCATTCATACAGGGTGTCTCAGACAATACGTAGCAGATAAAAAAAAAATCTATTTATATTTTTTATCTGTGATATAATTGCAGTTACAAGCCAGTGAGTGACTGTCTGGCCCACAGACAGTACTGTGTGCTCACCATCCATACAGGGTATCACAGACAATACCTTGCAGATAAAAATTGTTCAATTTATATTATTTATCTGTGATATAATCGCAGTTGCAAGCCAGTGTGTGTCAGGCCCACACAGACTGTACTGTGCCCACTGCCCACCACTTATATAGGGTGGCACAGTACCTTGCACACATAGTACCACTTATCTAAAAAAAAAATGACAGGCAGAAGCAGGCCACCCCGCAGGGATATGTCTCAGTTAGGCAGCATTACACACATGTGATGATGATGATGATGATGTTGTACCCGCTGCTGCATACTTTGCTGAGGTGTCAGATACAAGTGAAGCGGTTGATGATGACGATGTGTCCGTGGATGCCACGTGGGTGCCTGCTCGAAGAGAAGAAGAAGAGGGGGAAAGTTCTGAAGGGGAGACAGAGAGAAGGATGAGACGAGTTGGAAGCAGGGGGAGATGGTCGCAAGGAACTAGTGGCACAGTCAGACAGCATGTATCGGCACCCGGGGTCAGCTAGACAGCACGCCAATCAACGCATGCTGTTGCCACCACCAGAATGCCGTCATTGCAAAGCTCAGCAGTGTGGCATTTTTTTTTGTGTGTCTGCCTCTGATAACAGCAATGCCATTTGCAACCTGTGCCAAAAGAAACTGAGTCGTGGGAAGTCCAACACCCACCTCGGTACAACTGCTTTGCGAAGGCACATGATCTCACATCACAAACGCCAATGGGATCAACACATGAGTACAAGCAGCACACAAACTCAAAGCCACCATCCTCCTCCTGGTCCAGCATCTTCAGCCACATCAACCACTGCTGTCCTCCTTGCCCCCTCTCAACCACCCGCCACTCCGCCTCTCACCTTCAGCAGTTCCATCTCATCTGCCCACAGTCAGGTGTCTGTAAAGGAAATGTTTGAGCGTAAGAAGCCAATGTCACAGAGTCACCCCCTTGCTCGGCGTCTGACAGCTGACTTGACGGAACTCTTAGCCCGCCAACTTTTACCATATCAGCTGGTGGAGTCTAAGGCCTTCAAAAAATTTGTCGCTATTGGGACACAACAGTGGAAGGTACCCGGACAAAATTTTTTTTTCAAAAAAGGCAATCCCAAACCTGTACTCAGTGATTAACAGGAAGTCATGGCATCTCTGGCATACAGTGTTGGGCCAGGGGTCCATCTGACCACTGATACCTGGTCTGCAAAGCACGATCAGGGCAGGTATATCATGTACACTGCGCATTGGGTCAACCTGCTGATGACTGCCAAGCATGGAATGCGTGGCTCTGCAGCGGAGTTGGTGACACCGCCTTGACTTGCAGGCAGGCCTACTGCCACCTCCTCTACTCCATTCTTTTCGATAACCTCCTCGGCTGAGTCCTCTTCTGCTGCGGCATCTGGCTGCACATCAACTGATGATGATGATGTTGTACCCACTGCTGCATACTTTGCTGAGGTGTCAGATACAAGTGAAGCGGTTGATGATGACGATGTGTCCGTGGATGCCACGTGGGTGACTGCTCGAAGAGAAGAAGAAGAGGGGGAAAGTTCTGAAGGGGAGACAGAGCTCCCCAGGGGCTATTTCACATCCCGGATACGACAGTGTCACGCTGTCTTGGGGTTGACTCGCCTGAAAGCAGAGAGCCACACCGGACCAGCACTCCTGTCCGCCCTGAACACACAGGTGGATCAGTGGCTGACCCCGCATCAACTGGAGATTGGCAAAGTGGTGTGTGACAATGGAAGCAATTTGTTGGCGGCATTGAATTTGGGCAAGTATGCCACATGTGCCGTGCATGAATCTCATCGTATAACGCTTTGTTTCTAAGTACCCAGGCTTACAGGACGTCCTCAAGCAGGCCAGGAAGGCGTGTGGCCATTTCAGGCATTCCTACATGGCCATGGCACACTTTTCAGACATTCAGCACCGAAACAACATAGCAGTGAGGCGCTTGATTTGACAGCCTGACACGTTGGAATTCAACACTCCTAATGTTCGACCGCCTGCTCCAACAAGAAAAAGACGTCAACGAGTATTTGTATGACTGGGGTGCTAGGACAGCCTCTGCGGAGCTGGTATTTTTTTGCTACGTTACTGGACGCTCATGCGCAATGCTTGAAGGCTCATGCGTCCTTTTGAGGAGGTGACAAACCTAGTCAGCCGCACCGAAGGCACCATCAGCGACCTCATCCGATTTGTTTTCTTCCTGGAGCGTGCCCCACGAAGAGTGCTGGGTCAGGCTGTAGATGAGCAGGAAGTGGAAGAGTTGTGGTCACCATCACCACCAGAAACAGCCTTGTCATCATCGCCTGCCGGACCTGCGGCAACGCTGCAATAGGAGTATGAGGAAGTGGAGTCAGAGGAGGAATGTTGCTTTGAGGAGGAGGAAGACCAACCACAGCAGGCACCCCAGGGTGCTCGTTGTTGTCACCTATCTGGGACCAGTGGTGTTGTATGTGGCTGGGGGGAAGAACAGACCGTCAATGACATCAGTGAGGACGAGGAACGGGAAATGAGTAGCTCGGCATCCAACCTTGTGCAAATGGGGTCTTTCATGCTGTCATGTCTATTGAGGGACCCTCGTATAAAAAGGATGAAGGAGAACGACCTGTACTGGGTGGCCACACTACTAGACCCCCGGTATAAGCAGAAAGTGGCAGAAATGTTACCAAATTACCGAAAGTCAGAAAGGATGCAGCAGTTCAAAACCAAACTAAAAGATATGCTTTACACAGCTTATAAGGGGGATGTCACAGCACAACAAGAATCTAACTGGGGAAGAGGTGAAAGTAATCCTCCTCCTACCACGACCACGGCGGCAAGGACAGGACGCTTTACAGATGTGTTGTTGATGGAGGACATGCAGAGCTTTTTCAGTCCTATGCATTGCCACAGCCCTTCGGGATCCAGCCTTAGAGAACTCGACCGACAGGTAGCAGACTACCTCGCCTTAACTGCAGATATCGACACTCTGAGGAGCGATGAACCCCTTGACTACTGGGTGTGCAGGCTTGACCTGTGGCCTGAGCTATCCCAGTTTGCGATAGAACTTCTGGCCTGCCCCGCTTCAAGTGTCCTGTCAGAAAGGACCTTCAGTGCAGCAGGAGGTATTGTCACTGACAAAAGAAGTCGCCTCGGTCAAAAAAGTGTTGATTACCTCACCTTCATTAAGATGAATGAGGCATGGATCCCAAAGGGACTGACAGTGGGGGATACGTTTGACTAACAAAAGGTCAAACGGTCCCCAAGCTGCTGTATTTAATGTCTGCATACCGGATGACTTTCGTGAATTCTCCGCCACCAACTAGGGTTCAAGCCGCAATGTTTTAGTCACCTTATTGCCTGGAAAACATCAATTTTTCCGGCCGCTGCAACAATACCTAATTTTTCTGACCTCTGGTGCTGCACTATGGCTGCAAAAACAAAACAAAAAAAAAAGGCACATACATGTGTCAATTCCCCTTCGTGATCGGTATCTTGTTGTGGTAAAGGGGCTTGCGTATCACAATGAAGCGATCATCACCTCTATGAGTGTGTTGGCAATGTTGCCACACCCCAGATGATAAGGCCGTTGCTTCATTATAATCAGACTAAAAGCGATCGGCTGGATAATTTTTCATAGAAAAAACATTAATTAATCTTTTTTTTTAAGTTGTATGGGTTTTTAATGCATAAAATAAATAAAAAATCATAATAAAGTCTCTTAATAGTTTATTAGAAATAATGCAGACAATTAAAAAAATCCCCATCAATTCCAATACAAAGCAAGTACAGAGCTCATAACTAAATTATTTCAGGATGCCGTAATGGTTCGTTAATTCGACAATGGTTAATCAATTTGACACACGTCAACGTAATAGGGATTAAACTGATAGGAATAGTACTAGTTAATACACCACTCGTATAGGGTCAGGGTGTCACAGCACATTGCTTCGTGCACGCGCAATGCCCCAACTTGGGAGTAAGAGGACCGACCAAGCTGCTTTTTCCATCTCCCGGTTCCTAAAATCAATTCAGTTTGGTGTATCACAAAAGGCAATCCCAGATATGGAACGTAACAGGGATTAAACTGATGAGAAGAGAACTAGAGAAAATACCACTCATATCGGGTGTGACAGTAAATTGCACGGCGCAGACGCAGTGACCGTGGATTCAAACAAAGGTGAGCGAGCCAGCGATTTTTTAAACCATCTCCCCGTTCAAAAAATCTATTCAATTCACCTTTCGGGACTCTTGGTGTTGTACATGGCTGGATGGAGGTATGATCAACTAGTTGTTTTGTTAGATCTCACGTAATTACAGACTTATTAAGTGATTAATGAGGGGGTCTAGCCCCCTACATGCAATTTTCAGGTAAAATTTGATGCAGAGTAATAGGCCTTCGTTAGATCCGGTAAGATTAAGTGGTTTCAATGTTAGATCTCATATAATTACTGAGATATTTCACATGAAAACTCAGATATTAGGTAGTATTAAATAGGGGGGCTAGCCCCCCCCACATGGAATTTTCGGGTAAAATTTGATTCAGGCTAATAGGACTTCGTTAGATCCGGTAAGATCAAGTGGTTTCAACGTTAGATCTCATTTAATTACAGAGATGCACACCATCCATACAGGGTGTCACAGACAATACCTTGCAGATAAAAAGAATTAATTTATATTATTTATCTGTGATATAATCGCAGTTACAAGCCAGTGAGTGACTGTCTGGCCCACAGACAGTACTGTGCGCACACCATCCATACAGGGTGTCACAGACAATACCTTGCAGATAAAAATAATTCAATTTATATGATTTCTCTGTGATATAATTGCAGTTGCAAGCCAGTGTGTGTCAGGCCCACACAGACTGTACTGTGCCCACTGCCCACCACTTATATAGGGTGGCACAGTACCTTGCACGCATAGTACCACTTATCTAAAAAAAAAAATGACAGGCAGAGGCAGGCCACCCCGCAGGGGTCGTCGTGGTGCTGTGATTTCCACTGGCTCTGGAATAATGCCCAGTGTTCAGAGGGCACGTACCCTGAATCCCAAAAATTCTGAGAAAATAGTTGACTAAGAACCTTGACGCACCATCCTACTCCAGCTCAGATTTGGTCACCTGCTCTCAAGTTACCACTCTCCCACCCGCCGCCACTACCACCACAGCCACCACAGCCGCTTCACTTGATCCCTCAGAGGAGTTATTTACACATCAGTTGGATGAAATTAGTGATGCGCAACCATTATTGCCAGAGGATGTAGATAACATGGACATACAGTGTGATGATGATGATGATGTTGTACCCGCTGATGCTTCCTTTGCTGAGGTGTCAGATACAAGTGAAGCGGTTGATGATGACGATGTGTCCATGGATGCCACGTGGGTGCCTGCTCGAAGAAGAGGGGGAAAGTTCTGAAGGGGAGACAGAGAGAAGGAGGAGACAAGTTGGAAGCAATTCAATTCACCTTTCGGGACTCTTGGTGTTGTATGTGGCTGGGTGGAGGAAGAAACCATCAATGACATCAACGGGACATGGCTAGCTTGGTATCCAACCTTTTGCAAATGGGGAGTTTCCGGTTGGGCAAATGGACTGTTTGAGATTGTTTGCGGTGCATTAAAAGGGGAGTTTGGTCTGTCAATGTCTGTGAAGCGGGCGTAACCCTTACACTACCTGATCGATACAACATCATACCTGATCGTATACACACACTGGATGTTTTAAACCATGTTGTTCAAAAAAATGTAGGATTGTTAGGCTATTTATGCCCTTTATGGATTAAAACCCAACTCTGCGTCAACTATGTAATTTTCCATGGGAGTTTTGCCATGGATCCCCCTCCGGCATGCCACAGTCCAGGTGTTAGTCCACTTGAAACAACTTTTCCATCACTACTGTGGCTAGAAAGAGTCCCTGTGGGTTTTAAAATTTGCCTGCCTATTGAAGTCAATGGCGGTTCGCCCGTTCGCGAACATTTGCAAAAATTTGCATTCGCCGTCCGCGAACGGAAAATTTTATGTTCGCGACATCTCTAGTTCTGAATATCTCATTTGTAAATGTCACCAGAATCACAGATGAATCATTTCAGAATCACTCTATTTTATGCTGACTGATGATGAAAAGTAGTTCTACAAATAAACTTCCTGGTTTAATCAGCATCCTGCTGGGTTTGCTAAGATTCACACGGCTTGCTCTGCCCAACTAACATGGAGAAGGGAGGTGTAAGGGCGTAATTACTGCTAAGAGAATAGGGTGGCAGGAGAGGCAAGTCCTTGTAAAACATAACAGAGCAAAGCACTCGAGTTCAGAAGGTCGTGGCCATAATATACAGCAATATTCAGGGTACATTCACACGGCTGTATGTATTTTGCAGTCCACAAAATACGGATCTGCAAAAAATATGGATGAAATCCG